>NC_034183.2:21679082-21984082 GCF_002021735.2 Oncorhynchus kisutch | reverse complement strand
CATCTAACCTAAATACTCTAGATTCTTCATTCTATTTCGATCGTTTTCCTGTGAACCTTTGTCCTTTCTTGACCAAACGTGATCACTCCAACCATTACACAATTTTTCTTAGGTCTTTTAGACTGGCTGTATCTGTCTGTCTCTGTCATATTGAATGTCCATTATTCCTCTCTTGGTGTGTCTCCCCAGCTCTCTGTCGGCATGACCTTCAATGGGAAGGGTTACATTGAGCTCCGCCCCCCCACCAATGTTGAGGCTTTGAAGGCGTTTACAGCTGCTGAACTTCTTCTCAACCGCCAGGAGACCAAGCCCACTAGAGGGGACCGCAGCCGTAGGCGCAGACAGAACACACAGGATGACAGAAACCTCTTTGTGCTCTATCTCGGCAACATGGACGTAAGTGGGACATTTGAGTAAATAGTGTAGTCATAATATCCTAGAGCATTATTCTTGGAATTTCAATTGATTCCCTAATTATTTTGATACATTTTGTATCGGAGATGTTCAGTATTTTTTTTACTTTTCATTGATGGCTTGTTTCCCCCCGTTCCAGTCATCCAAAGACTTCATTGGAATGGCTGTAAAGAATAACACTCTCCGCTGTGTATACAAGCTGGGTGGAGTCATACATGAGTTGAACACCGACCACATAACTAGAACCAAAGTGAACTCCACTGTTTTTGACAAGGTCATCTTTAACAGGTACACCTCTGAGGAATTTTTCTGGATTTGATACTAACTTGATGACATGGGACAGTTTGCCCATGATGGAGACAGCTCCCTTGTCATCCCCACTGTGTTTGTCTCCTATTTCTCTAGAGTTTACCAAGATGCTGAGCTCAGTCTCACACACAGGTTCCCATCACAGTCTGTCGAAGTGTCTAAGGAGAGTAACCGGCCCAACACAACAGTTGGCCTCCTCAACCTGGACACCAACAGTGTGGTCTTCTACGTAGGCGGTTATCCTGATGCCTTCACTGTAATTACATTCCTCTATCCCTTTGCCTCCCAGGTGTTCTGTGCTTCTGCATCATGCTCATTGTTGATTGTTGAATACAGAAGTACCCTGTAGACATCAGCGGGACCAGACCAGTTTTATTCTCCCTATTCAAGTATTGTTTTATTTCATTATGCCCTTCTCTCATTAGCCTCCAGTGGAGCTGCGCTACCCCAAATACTGTGGAGCCATCAAACTGTCTACTATCAATGATCAATTCTTTAGTCTGTACAACTTCAAGAATGCCATCAACGTAGACAAACAGTCATATATAAAGTAAGAACCAACAAAAGGGACCATCACCTTGATTATAGATCTATAAAAGATGCCATAATGTACGGAATGGTGAATGCTGTCCACATGTTCTAATTTAGCCTGTTATGCTCTGTACCATGACCATACATGAAAAAACATCTTTCTGCTTCAGTGTCAGAATGTATCATGCAATTCCTTCCTTCTTTCAGGGTTAGTGATAGTCTACAGTTAACAGTGCCTTATTATTTTGACGGCACTGGTTACGGTTTGGTTACGGACATTAAAGAAATTGAAACCCCGAAAAGAGGAGTGCTCAAGTTCCACACAAACAGCCAGGTGGAGAATGCTTTACTGTTTTATAAAGGAAATGAGGTATGTATATTTTGTCCATTCATATATCTAATATCAGTTAAAAATATGAATTCAGAATCACACGCAGAAACGATTGAATAATTAGTACATTCAAATGAATTAACTATCTGGTTTACATTGTAAGTCGTGTAATCAATCAAGCTTAGAATTTCATCAAGAAGATACAAGAACATCAATGTATTGCAGTTGGACATGAATAAATGCAGTCCTTATTTGAGATTTTATGGTTGGTGTGTGTAGAGCAATGTCTTCATAAATATGTTGCTTCATTCACTTGTTTGTTGTATTTCACAGGATTCGTACACTAGTGTTACTGTGGAGAGAGGTTATGTTGTGCTGCAGGGAAGACAAGGCACCCAAGTCCTCAATGCCAAGAGTACTAGAAAAGTTTCACTCAATGTAAGATAGTGTCATCGACATACTGTACGGTTTAGTTTTATCTGCATAAACTTTTTTTTAAAGTTCTACTTTCTCTCTTAGGATGAACACTTTGTAATAGTCATGGATACAACATTTAAAGTACATGTGGCTGGAGTACAAACTGAGATTGTCAAAATAGACAACATCATGGAAGGTTTCAAAAAATTCTACATTGGGGGTCTACCAGCATCAATAAGAGAAAGGTACAAACTCTGTAAATAGGCTTTCTGTCATAATCTCTTGCAAGGGATACATGCATTTTCCTGGAATGTCAATTATACAATTATCCATGTCATGTCTTTTCTTTCAGAGATAATGTCACAACCCCACCATTTAGAGGATGTATAGATAATGTGATTTTACAATCTAAGGAGATTGAGTTTAACACGACAATTGGTGTCAGTGTTGGATGCCCAACCTCGCTTTTGGTAAACCGTCTCTCATTTTGTAAATACATTTCAGACTGCACAATGTGGAGGATGTTCTAGTTCTAGAATTTTCATGTACAATGTATTTTCTTTTCAGGGTGTTCGTGAGGCTACTTTCCACCCTGGTGGCTCCCTCTCAGTGGACCCACAGGATTTCTGGACCACCCCTGTGGCCATGGTTTCGTTGGGGTTCAGGACAATGGAGAATAAAGGTGTTCTTCTCAGGACCAGCGAAGAGGTCAGTCCACTATTCAATAATGGTTGAAGAGTCTCTCACAGTTAGCCTCATTCAAAGGCTGCTCTCTGTGTGTCATATTTTAACCTCAAACACTAGTAAAAGGATCCAAATTAGTTATCAAAATGAATTGAACAGTTTTGTTTCAGAATTATACACTTTTTGTAAAGAATATCATCACACCATTTCTTTATCGATCAGCGTCATGGATACCAGCTCTCATTGGTTGATGGCTATGTGATGTTTAACTTTGATGAAAATGCCTTGAAGTCTACCAAGACATACAACGATGGAAGATGGCACTACTTGACTGCATTAAGGAATGGCACACGGTAAGGCATTTTTATTTTCATTGGTCAAGCTGTGCAGAGATGTTTCTCATCTGAAATTGAAATAAACTCTACAATGTTATTGTTGGTTTGTTCCACACACCCACAGACAGACATAACAAAAGCACTGTGATTTCCTCAGATTGGAGTTGAGGGTTGATAACGGTGATTTGGGCCAACATCAATCCTCCCCCCAAGACAAGCCCAATGAACATCAGGTTGTGTTGGGAGGAGAGACCTTCAGGGGCTGCCTGGCTAACCTTCATATCAGGAGGTCTGATTCAAAAATGCAACACTATAGTCACACTATTGTAACACTATAGTTATAACGGTAAAAAAATGTGAAAAACTCAACTTCTATGAGGTGATATTATGATTCAACATTGTGGTCATTCCAATTTGTGACAATTTGAGGAAAAATGTACTTACTACGACTGAGATATGTGGTTGTCTCATCTAGCTAGGTTAAGATCAATGCACAGACTGTAAGTCACTCTGAATAAGAGCGTCTGCTAAACGACTAAAGCATTTAAAAAATATATGTTTTTTTAAATGTGTTTAAATTATTATTAGCTACAGTGTTTTCTCTAATTAATTAAGTAAGTTGTGGAAAGTAAAAATAACTGATGATGTGCTTTTTGTGATTGTATCTGTTTGTGCTCTGACACAGGCCTGAAGAAATCTTTATTCCTGCTGACTTCAGCTTGTTCACCCAGAAGGGAGATGTGATCCTGGGGATGTGCAGACTACAGCCCCCTCCTCAGGCCATATGGGAGCCAGCAGGCCTTCAAGAGAGGCCCAAGAAACCCAAACCAGTGAGTATGGGAATACTTCCCAAAGTTGATTCAAGCGTATGTTAACCATCAGGCAATTCATGGTAAAAGTGTGCAGTAAGGGATATGTTGGTTCTTTTCGTTTTCCTGTAAAGTTTTAGGTTCTCACTCAAGCGACAGGGGTGTAACTTTGGTTTGGTCTTCCAGCACAAACGTCTAAAATAGCCAAGAGATAACTTCAAATTATCTAAATCTAATTTTCTCTGAAATGTTTTACAGGCTTGTAATGCTGCAATGAACTGGTCCTTTATTATTCATGTCAGTACTGATCATTTTGTCATCGTATTACTATGTAATACAATTGTATAATACAATAATTACAAAGTAACTACACAAGAATAGAGAAACTTAATGTAAAGTATTACTGTATTGGTACATTACTAATGTGTATCCTCTCCCCCAACCCCTCTATCTGGCTGAAGAGATCTGGTGCTGTGCATACTGAGTGCAGACTGCCCAAAGTGTCTGACCCCCAGGCCTACCAGCTAACTGGGGCTGCTAGTTGGCTCAGTTACATCATCGCACCTGAAGAACTTAATTTCAGGTACAGTAGGTCAAATGCTGGTCCTCGTATCCACATTCCATTAAAAAAAACATTCTCTGCAGATTTATTTTTCTATTATTTAACCGTTATAAGACCTATGAAAACAGACAATCCAATTCTAAATCTGTGGCTTGCTTGTTCCTCTTGCTAGGCCTCACTTCTCCCTGGAGATCAGAACCAGGTCATCTGAGGGGCTGTTGCTCCATGTCTCAGGGAACGGGGACATCTCCCAAGTCTCTCTGTACATGACCAACGGCAAGATCAAACTCTCATTGGGGAAGGACAGAGTCATCCACAACAAGAAAAAGAGCAACGATGGAAGATGGCATACAGTAAGCTGTCTAATAACTGTTGAGATATCAGGTCTCAATATTAGGATAATTAAATGAAGTCATAAAAATCATTGTTAGTTTCAGGTCATTCTAAATAGTGCAAAATGTACACTGTACCTCACAGCCACAGCTGAGAGATTTATAAGTGTAAAGTAGTTGATAAGCGCCTGCATGGCCTGTCTGTGTGCAGGTAATGGTCAGTGTGGAGAAGAACACTTTCCACCTGGTCGTGGATGGTTTCCGTGTGCCTGATGGTATTCTACCTGCAGAGGAGGGTTCCTACTTAGCCCTGCAGAACCCGGTCTATCTGGGCAGTGACCCTGCCTCCAAAACCTCTTGGGCTCAGGTAAGCAAGCAGACACACAGACGGTAATGGCGTCTAAACAAACCAGACACAACCCAATGTGAGGGTGTGATTGTGATTCTCCTGTAGGTTTGTATCTGGGGCATAATTACCATATTTACTATGACATCTATATTTACATCCTGGAAAATGTGTGCTTGGTTTTAAAATGATGTCCATCTGTATCTCTCTCAGGGTGGCTCTCTTCCCAAGAAGAGTGTGACTGGCTGTATACGCCATTTCAAAGTGTACAATGTTCTGGTTGGTGAACCAGCCGCCAATCACGGGGCCCCGCCCTGCTTTGATGGGGCAACAGAGACTGGGGCATACTTTGCTGGCACAGGGCATGTGGTCTTAGGTGTGAACTTTATATAGTCATTAACAAAAAATACTACAATTGTGGTGTCTTAGTTGTGAGCAATATTGCTTTAACTAATCATCTCATTCATCCAGTAACTCTGACAAAGATACTTTGTGTTTTAGATAAGTTCTTTACTGTGGGCTCCCGTTTTGAGCTGACCTTTGAGGCTCGCCCACGGAACACTACAGGTCTCCTCTTCCATGCCAGGGGTCGTCATAGGAACAGCCTAAGTGTCTTCATAAGGAAAAACAAGGTTATTTTAAACCTCATCAACATGTATATGGGACTGTGGAGTTGGATACTGTGTAAGCCTGAAGTATATTGAAATGTGTGGAAAAGTTTGGAATATAATTTTTGCTCTGAATCTCAGGTGGAGGTCCATGTGAATGATGGGTTAGGTGACTACAGTGCATCTGTGACACCTCAACAAAACCTGTGTGATGGCACATTCCATGTTATTACAGGTACATATCCCTCTCACATCAACCATTGATTCATCCTCATACAGTAGAGATACATTTAAACCAGCATATTATTTACAAGGACTTGGAAGGATCTTCTAATAGCCAGTCCATCTACTGTATTCCTCAGTGTCCAAACAGAACAATGTAGTCCAACTGAACGTGGACTCAGAGTCTCAGCGTACGGTCGGGCCTTCCCACTCCTCCTACACAATGACTAAGGATTCCCTCTACATTGGTGGCATGTCCGGTAAATTCATTCAGCAACACTACCCATTGCATCTCATTAAAATATCCTCTCTGAATTAAAACACTTTCCTAAAATTGGTAGAGCATGTCAAACCTTAATGAACAGCTTCTGACAGTTCTATAAACACATCAATATGACTTTTATGCTTTCCCCCCTATACAGGCACATCAAAGCATAAAGGAGTGCCAGTCTCTTCTTCGTTTGTTGGCTGCTTGCGGAACATAAAGGTCAATAAAAAGCCTGTTGTTTTTAAGACAGCCTCCAGTGTGGTCGGCCCTGTGAACGTCAATGAATGCCCAGCAGACTAAGGGGATGAAATCAATGAGTGTTGCCCCAGATTACCTAATTCGCTGAACCACTGAGTTATCTGTCTATGACTCAGTGGTAAACGGCTGCAAATATGTGTAATAGATAGACACTCACCTCTTCATGTGCAAATTATACCACTGGAGAGCACTGCGGTGCTCTTATTACTGTGTTGGCTTTGCAAGGTAATTCACACTGTTGGGGTTTAAGGCAATGTTTTCAAAGTGTTTCGTGAGTTTAACATTCACACCTTTTAAATGACAGTGACAGTGACTTTGATGTATTCTATGAATTAACAGGAAGAGGCTAAAATATAATCTAGTGAGGCTAAAATATAATTGATATTATTTCAAAAAACATGTCTCACGTTGATCAGTCTAGAGTTTTCATTTCAATTAAATTACCAATGTGGAATAGACGTGAATTGATTTTTGTGTTCAGTGGATTGTGCTGTAAAAATGTAATTTCAATTGCACAATCCGTTTCAATACACTAAAAGTTCAGGTTTAACCAAATGCTTGTCAAATCCAATAAAAGGAATACCAAACTTAATGCCTGAACAATTTGACCAATATTATGATTGGACTAAACTCCCATTGGCATGCCATGTAGTCATCATTAAGACTAGGAGTGAGAAGATGTTATTATGGGGTTCTAGGCTCTCCTCCCAGGCTGACTGCTACAGTCTACTGAGGTTAATTCTGCACAAAGCTAGGACCCCCTGGCCTGGCACACATCCTTTATTTATGCAGGGTGCAAAAATGTGTGTCTAATGCATATCTGGGCTTAGCTCATACTGTGACCATGGACTGCAGAGTCCAGACAACATCCTCTCTCTCTCTCTCTTACGCACACTCTCTCTCTCCACTCTGTCTTTATCTACATCTTGCACATCATATGAAACATGATGAAATGCTTCAATATACTGGATCCCTTTCAGTTTGTTTATTATTCTCCTAGTTGGGTATACACCCTTGTCACATACCTCACTGCACATCACACCGGCACCAGCCTGTGCTTGCAATTCTTGTGGGAAAGGTGGATACATTATATATATATATTATGTATCCACCTTTCCCACCTTTCCCATATATATATATATATATATATATAAACTCAAATCTGGGAGTTGAAATAAACTGAAGTTATGCACATTTGCACATTATGCTGAGGATATCTTTCCTAGTTTTTGCAAGCTGCATTCCTTCTTGCTAAATATGATTTTTTTCCTTTCAACGATGAGGTTTGTAGGCGTCTGCTCTAATGTGACAGTGCACTGCTGTTGTTCTGAAGCTCGCAGTCAAGTGCCCGCTTATTGGCTGGCTGTGAGGTGAAAGGTTGTTGCTGTCGTCAAATCTGCTCTGAGGACTGGACTCTGGAGGCAGAGCAGGAAAAGGTACTGATGAGAGGAAATGGGAAGCAGTCGCAGGCAGGGCTAGCAGACGGTGCAATGGCAGGATGCTGATTTGCCACAGCAGGTTTCATCTTTGGAACCTCCCAGAGCCTATACATACCTAGCCCAAAGCTATAGCCTACGTTATGACGACAACCATTTTTTCGACTGACGACGACCTTCGCGTGCGGCAGACAAGACAGCAAAACGCCTGGATGAAAGTACACCTATTTTAATCACAGAAATGGCATGTAAATAGTGCCTTTGGTGCATTTGGACGAACCTTGGATGCGCGCGGATTAGTAATTTACCGGTGTTACAGCTTCAGAATTTTGCCTGAAAAGACGCGTCTCTTACCTCATTTGCAAGGATATGTCGGCGCAGTCCCATCATCAATAACCAATGTGGGATAGTCTACAGGGAATAATAATTTTGACACCACATTTTGGCCTGTGTTGAATTGATTCATTATATTCAGCAGACGATAGGCATAAACAATGGCGGGCCCAGAGCAGTCCAAGCAGCAGCAGGTAGAGGAGAAAGCTGAGCACATAGACGACGCTGAGCTCGCTCTTCAAGGTATCAACATGCTTCTCAACAACGGATTCAAGGAGAGCGACGAGCTTTTCAGAAAATACAGGTGAGATACTTTTCCTGCTTTTCATAATTTCATAAAATGTAGCCTATAGTAATATTTGGTCATCAGATCTCATTGCCCACAGCAGGCCTATTAGGCCAGACTTTCCCAAACTCACCCCCCCGTTTGTTTTTTGCTCTAGTGCTAGCTACAACGCTCATTCAAATAACCAACTCACCATCAAGCTTTGGTTATCTGAATCAGCTGAGTAGTCCTAGGGAAAAAAACAAAACTTGCACCCAGGACCGAGTTTGGGAAACCCTGTATTAGGCTACATAATTATTTGAATTGCACAGGTGATTAATTTGAAGGGTGTGCCTTTGTGTGCTCAAACATCAGACTAACTGTACCAACCTGTTTTCAAGGTCCTGTTCAAATACTTGTATTAACCCTCCCAACTTGAGGTGATCACTGATCCTACAGTATGTAGGTATAGGTGCATCACATTTCTTTACCTATGCAATCATGACAGATGCACGATCACCTTGAGGCATTATTACGGATTTGCATGGTAGTTTCTACAAATTGAACCCCTGGCAAATTGAAGGTTGGACAGAAATATTGATAAAACATCAGAGCTCAGCATATTTCCTTAGAGATGTTATCCATCAGAGCCTTACAGGCGATTTATATTCTAGGCCTATACAAGGCTTTGGTACCATTACAGCATTATAGTCTCAGTGGACATCAGTAATTCCCCAAACACACTGTCCAAGTCCAACACAAAGGCCATTATTGTTCTCTTTGGCAGAACTCACTGGTACCAAACAGGGTATGACCATGGTTAGGCATAATTGTCCTTTAAATTATGTTTGCACCTGTGGCTGTGATTATGTATGATTTGCTTTACCCACTATTTCATCTTAAATCTGCAGATGAATGCTACTGACTTGGTTTAACATAATGAACGTCTACATTTGTGTTTAAATGTAAATCTATCCTTGTCTCTTGAAACTATCCCCATTCATAGCCTAACCCCAAAACAGGAAATTAAATAGTAGTCTCTGCACTCCAGCCTGGCCCTGACATTCCAAACAACAGTTGAATGGGTAATGGTGACTGAGAAATGGAAGGGTAGTACACTGCACTCACTGCAATCCAGCTCTGTTTGTGCCAACGGGAGAAACTGCCACTTACTGTGCTAATTTTAGCTTTCTGGTTAATCAAGCCTTTCTCCCTCCATGAGTCGCTGATGATGCTGAGACAGAGGAACGGACTGAATGTCCCTCAGTATAGCACTGTGTGAAACAGATCTGGTTCTTAGTATTGGGGAAGATGTGCATGATTATTGTTATAACAATTTCAGTAATGATTATTGATAATCAGTTATGATATTGTTACCTTTAGTTAGTTATCATTAGTAACATAACCTTTACCTAGTCGATACTCAAGTGCACTGGTTATCTTTTCTCTG
This sequence comes from Oncorhynchus kisutch, assembly GCF_002021735.2. Lineage (NCBI taxonomy): Eukaryota > Metazoa > Chordata > Actinopteri > Salmoniformes > Salmonidae > Oncorhynchus > Oncorhynchus kisutch. The sequence continues at coordinate 21,974,172 of NC_034183.2, read as the reverse complement.
CTTTCTTGAATTATGTTCGGTATGAGGCAGAATTAAGTGTCTCTCTGGCTGCGTTTACACAGGCAGCCAAATTCAGATTTTTTCCCCCCACTAATTGGTCAACAGATCTTTTCACATCAATAATTTTCAGAATTGGGCAGCCTGTCTAAATGCAGCTTCTGTGTCTATCGCTCCCTTCCACAGCAGTACCCACCCATAGCATGCACTCCAGCAGGTATATTTCACTGGTCACCCCCAAAGCCAATTCCTCCTTCGACCGCCTTCCAGTTCTCTGCTGCCAATGACTGGAACATACTGTAAAAATCACTGAAGCTGGAGACTCATATCTCCCTCACTAGCTTTAAGCACCAGCTGTCAGAGCAGCTCACAGATCACTGCACCTGTACATAGCCCATCTGTAATTAGCCCATCCAACTACCTCATCCCCATACTGTTATCTATTTTATTTATTTTTCTCCTTTGCACCCAAGTATCTCTACTTGTACACTCATCTTCTGCACATCTATCACTCCAGTGTTTAATTGTTATATTGTAATTATTTCGCCACTATGGCCTATTTATTGCCTTACCTCTGTTATCCTACCTCATTTTCACACACTGTATATAGACTTTTTCTATTGTATTATTGACTGTATGTTTGTTTATTCCATGTGTAACTATGTGTTGTTGTTTGTGTTGCACTGCTTTGGTTTATCTTGGCCAGGTTGCAGTTGTAAATTAGAATTTGTTCTCAACTAGCCTACCTGGTTAAATAAAGGTTAAATAAAATAACTCTATGTTGTCCTTTCTCTTCAGGACTCACAGTCCACTGATGAGCTTTGGGGCCAGTTTTGTCAGCTTCCTGGTGAGTTTCCTCAGACTGCATCTTGACTACAGGACATGTGTTTTGTCATGACCCCTTGGTTGCAATAACCTCTAGCTTACTTCCCTGGTGGTGGTTCACATCCTACCTCTACTGACATTCTCTCTCATGACATCACTACAAGCATGCAAGCTACGAGAGACGGGGCAAATGTAATTACTCATCCTAACAATATTAGTGTGCAACGTTACACCATCATAAACCATACAATGCACTGCGTAAGTTAGATGAGGTGTCAGGACTTGACGTGACCCAATTTGTGTAATGGATTACATCGTCGTGACCACTATTGTCCATTTCCCCTCATTTATACATTACCATAATGGATGCATCTTCAGCTTATCAAACGCATTTTGCGGTGGATATTCTCGCTATCTCTCTGCTGCAGTGATGTGTTTGTCTCCCTGGGGGGGGGGGCAGAGATTTTCTGCAGCATGGTCACGAAACAGACCCCGTCACTGCCCCTCATGTCAGAGTTGGAGCACCATGAAGCGAGAGATAATGTCATCCTCCTCTGCTCTCCCATGCAATAAAAAACGCTTGGAAGGATAGTGTGTGGGGATGGGTCAATGACAACACAAACAGGCCACTGATGCATAGAGGGCCTCACACTGAAAAAGCATTCAATTCATCTGAAATTAAAACTACATATTTATATAAGGATGAGGGCATACATTGCATGTCTTTGACTGACAGTTTGATAAAAGGCAACTGAACAAAGAGATTCTTGACCAAGCCAGAGTGTGTGTCTCAAACGTAACACACAGATACACACAATAGATTCTGGTTGTCACAGTGTTTCAACGTGTGCTATGGCCTAGAAAGAGCTCTTTGTCCTGAGCCTGCTTTGTGATACCATTGCGTAACCCCTGTGTTATAACCCTCCTTCAATCCGATTACTGCACATTTGTTCACAATACACCCCAATGAAATCAAAATCGGGTACTTATTTCTTTAATTACTTGCATGAGTGTTTTCTCTGTGCCAGCGTTAGCTGAAAAGCTCCAATGGGTTTGTTGTTGTGTGTGTGATGTTGCAGAATGCCATGATGACCTTTGAGGAGGAGAAGATGCAGACGGCGTGTGACGACCTGAGGACCACAGAGAAGCTGTGTGAGAGTGACAACGTTGGCGTCATAGAGACAATCAGGAACAAGATCAAGAAGAGTGTGAGTGGGTGACTGATTACAGACAGACAGGCAGAGAGGTTTTGTTTACATGGAGCATTTATGTTTAGGATATCCCAACATTCCACTGGGCACACACTGGTTGAATCAATGCTGTTTCCACGTTATTTCAAGGAAAATACATTGAACCAATGTGAAATAGACATTGGGACGTGCCCAGTGGGATTGGTCATGTAACATGCATAATTCTGTCTTGATTTCTGCTGGTTATACACCATCACATTGTTTCCAGCTGTATCAATATCAATAATCAAAGTCAAGATCTTCTATATTGAGTTTAATGATATTGGCAACTATGAGATCACGTCAATCCCACACTCAATGTAATTAGTAACGAAGCAATAGAATGGAGACCTGTTTATGATCAACACAGGGGGCTTCTTCATTACGTAGCTGGAATGGCTGATGGTTTAGCTGAGTGTTGATCAGAGAATTACCAGACTACTGTGTGTTTCTGTCTGTCAGTTGGAGTCCCAGAGTTCAGGGGTCGTGGTTGTGGACCGCCTGCAGCGACAGATCATTGTGGCCGACTGCCAGGTCTACCTCGCTGTGCTCTCCTTCATCAAGCAGGAGCTCTCATGTAATGTGTCATTTGTTGAATCCACAATCATTCAGTTACTGATGTACTGTAGCTTGCTTGATGGCAATGCAGTATGTATTGTTTTCATACATTTTCTATTTAATTATATGTAATATGATTATTTCCAGTCTACTAATTTTGGGAAACATCTGCAAGTAAAATAGGAATCATGAGAGTTAACTGGATTTGACTGGATTGACTCTTACAGTATCTTCTCCTCAACAGCATACATCAAAGGAGGCTGGATCCTCCGTAAGGCCTGGAAGATGTACAATAAGTGCCACAGTGACATCAGTCAGCTGCAGGAGACCTGTGTGAGGCGCTGTTCCTCCCATGAGGAGGATCTATCCTCAGACCAGGCCAACCACAACACCCCAGTGGAGGGTGCTGTGACTGCAGAGGCCCTGGACCGACTCAAGGGCTCCGTCAGCTTCGGCTACGGCCTCTTCCATCTCTGCATCTCCATGGTACCACCACACCTGCTCAAGATCATCAACCTGCTGGGTTTCCCTGGCGACCGTCTCCAGGGTCTGTCCTCCCTCATGTATGCCAGTGAGAGTAAGGACATGAAGGCCCCGCTAGCTACGTGAGTATGAGTATTAATTAAATCACTTCTTAGAGGGCTGAAGTGCAAGGAAAGACAGAGGGAGAGCTAGAGAGAGACTTGGGGTTTGATTCAATCCGTAGCGCTGAAGATCTGCTTTGTAGTGCGATTGACATTTAAAGGCAATATTCCCAAATCAAACTTTATTTGTCACATGCGCCGAATACAACGAGTGTAGACCTTACCGTGAAATGAATACTTACAAGCCCTTAACCAACAGTGCAGTTCAAGAAGAGTTAAGAAAATATTTACCAAATAAACTAAAGTAAGAAATAATAAAAAGTAATAGAATAACATAACAATAATGAGTCTATATACAGGGGCTACCGGTACCGAGTCAGTGTGCAGGGCTACAGGTTAGTTGAGGTAATTTGCACATAGGGGTGGGGGTAGGTAGGGGTGAAGTGACTATGCATAGATAATAAACAGCGAGTAGCAGCAATGTACAAAACAAATGGAGGGGGAGTGTCAATGTACAGTGCCTTGCGAAAGTATTCGGCCCCCTTGAACTTTGCGACCTTTTGCCACATTTCAGGCTTCAAACATAAAGATATAAAACTGTATTTTTTTGTGAAGAATCAACAACAAGTGGGACACAATCATGAAGTGGAACGACATTTATTGGATATTTCAAACTTTTTGAACAAATCAAAAACGGAAAAATTGGGCGTGCAAAATTATTCAGCCCCCTTAAGTTAATACTTTGTAGCACCACCTTTTGCTGCGATTACAGCTGTAAGTCGCTTGGGGTATGTCTCTATCAGTTTTGCACATCGAGAGACTGAAATTTTTTCCCATTCCTCCTTGCAAAACAGCTCGAGCTCAGTGAGGTTGGATGGAGAGCATTTGTGAACAGCAGTTTTCAGTTCTTTCCACAGATTCTCGATTGGATTCAGGTCTGGACTTTTACTTGGCCATTCTAACACCTGGATATGTTTATTTTTGAACCATTCCATTGTAGATTTTGCTTTATGTTTTGGATCATTGTCTTGTTGGAAGACAAATCTCCGTCCCAGTCTCAGGACTTTTGCAGACTCCATCAGGTTTTCTTCCAGAATGGTCCTGTATTTGGCTCCATCCATCTTCCCATAAATTTTAACCATCTTCCCTGTCCCTGCTGAAGAAAAGCAGGCCCAAACCATGATGCTGCCACCACCATGTTTGACAGTGGGGATGGTAGGTTCAGGGTGATGAGCTGTGTTGCTTTTACGCCAAACATAACGTTTTGCATTGTTGCCAAAAAGTTCAATTTTGGTTTCATCTGACCAGAGCACCTTCTTCCACATGTTTGGTGTGTCTCCCAGGTGGCTTGTGGCAAACTTTAAACAACACTTTTTATGGATATCTTTAAGAAATGGCTTTCTTCTTGCCACTCTTCCATAAAGGCCAGATTTGTGCACTATACGACTGATTGTTGTCCTATGGACAGAGTCCCCCACCTCAGCTGTAGATCTCTGCAGTTCATCCAGAGTGATCATGGGCCTCTTGGCTGCATCTCTGATCAGTCTTCTCCTTGTATGAGCTGAAAGTTTAGAGGGACGGCCAGGTCTTGGTAGATTTGCAGTGGTCTGATACTCCCTCCATTTCAATATTATCGTTTGCACAGTGCTCCTTGGGATGTTTAAAGCTTGGGAAATCTTTTTGTATCCAAATCCGGCTTTAAACTTCTTCACAACAGTATCTTGGACCTGCCTGGTGTGTTCCTTGTTCTTCATGATGCTCTCTGCGCTTTTAACGGACCTCTGAGACTATCACAGTGCAGGTGCATTTATACGGAGACTTAATTACACACAGGTGGATTGTATTTATCATCATTAGTCATTTAGGTCAACATTGGATCATTCAGAGATCCTCACTGAACTTCTGGAGAGAGTTTGCTGCACTGAAAGTAAAGGGGCTGAATAATTTTGCACGCCCAATTTTTCAGTTTTTGATTTGTTAAAAAAGTTTGAAATATCCAATAAATGTCGTTCCACTTCATGATTCTGTCCCACTTGTTGTTGATTCTTCACCAAAAAAATACAGTTTTATATCTTTATGTTTGAAGCCTGAAATGTGGCAAAAGGTCGCAAAGTTCAAGGGGGCCGAATACTTTCGCAAGGCACTGTAAATAGTCCGCTGGCCATTTGATTAATTGTTCAGCAGTCTTATGGATTGGGGGTAGAAGCTGTTAAGGAGCCTTTTGGTATTAGACTTGGCACTCCGGTACCGCTTGCCGTGTGTCTATGACCTGGGTGACTGGAGTCTCTGACAATTTTTTGGGCTTTCCTCTGACACCTACTATTATATAGGTCCTGGATGGCAGGAAGTTTGGCCCCAGTGATGTACTGGGCCGTACGCACTACCGTCTGTAGCACATTATGGTCAGATGCCGAGCAGTTGCCATACCGAGCGGTGATGCAACCGGTCAGGATGCTCTCGATGGTGCAGCTGTAGAACTATTTGAGGATCTGGGGGCACGTGCCAAATCTTTTCAGTCTCCTGAGGGGGAAAAGTTTTGTTGTGCCCTCTTCACGACTGTCTTGGTGTGTTTGGACCATGATAGTTCGTTGGTGATGTGGACACCAAGGAACTTGAAACTCTCGAACTGCTCCATTACAGCCCTGTTGATGTTGATGGGGGCCTACTCGGCCCACCTTTTCCTGTAGTCCACGATCAGCTCCTTTGTCTTGCTCACATTGAAGGAGAGGTTGTTGTTCTGGCAACACACAGCCAGGTTTCTGACCTCCTCCCTATAGGCTGTCTCATTGTTGTGTCATCAACAAATGTAATGATGTTGTTGGAGTCATATTTGGCCACACAGTCATGGGTGAACAGGGAGTACAGGAGGGGACTGAGCACGCACCCCTGAGGGGCCCCCTTGTTGAGTACCAGCGTGGCAGACGTGTTATTGCCTACCCTTACCACCTGGGGATGGCCAGTCAGGAAGTCCAGGATCCAGTTGCAGAGTGAGGTGTTTAGGCCCAGGGTCCTTAGCTTAGTGATGAGCTTTGTGGCCACTATGGTTTTGAACGCTGAGCTGTAGTCAATGAACAGCATTCTCACATAGGTGTTCCTTTTGTCCAGGTGGGAAAGGGAAGTGTGGAGTGCGATTTGAGATTGTGTCATCTGTGGATCTGTTGGGGTGGTAAACTAATTGGAGTGGGTCTAGGGTATCCAGGATGATACTGTTGATGTGAGTCATGACCAGCCTTTCAAAGCACTTCATGGCTACCGACATGACTGCTACGGGGCGGTAATCATTTATGCAGGTTACCTTTGGTTCCTTGGGCAAAGGGACTATGGTGGTTTGCTTGAAACATGTAGGTATTACAGACTCATCAGAAAGAGGTTGAAAATGTCAATGAAGACACTCGCCAGTTGGTCCGCCCATGCTTTGAGTACACATCCTGGTAATCTGTCTGGCCCTGCGGATTTGTGAATGTTGACCTGTTGTAAGGTCTTATTCACATCCGATATCGAAAGCGTTATCACACAGTCATCCAGAACACCTGGTACTCTCATATATGCTTCAGCTCAATCGGAAATTACCTTTACATTTCAATCACGTTATAACGCTGAACTGAAGTGCTACGGATTGAATCGAGCCCTTACTCATAACTGAAGGGAATGACTTTCAAGTAATGAGAGAAGGAAAGGGATTATGTTCTGTTAGGTTCTAAATGAACCTAGTAAAACTCACAGACAGTAAAGTTTAAACCAAGTTTATTCACCCAGCTGCATAAGACAAAAGACATTCACACAAGCACTGATACTTAACTCTTTCTCCTATACTGAGTCTCCTCCTACACATCTGAACAGCCAATACACCTCTGTTGCTAACCAGAAGTTTAGTGATACATGTTCTTCCTCACTTCATCTGACCTCACTTCGGCCCCAAATGATTCACTCCTCCCCAACTCACGTCTGTCATGTTGACTCGTACCAGACTGTGTCACTTCTCCTCCCATAGATCCCTAATGTCTGACAATAACATATCCTGGTAGAATGTAAACATCATACATTCCCCTCTCTGCATCGGTGCCATGAATAAGGATATCTCATATTTTCAAGTTTAAAAGTCAGTTCCCAACAGTTCCCCCTGTTGAACATTAACTCCACACAGTTCATCATTATGTCAACTAGGAAATGACTTATACATGAACAAACAATGATAATAAAACATTAACAAAAAAATAAAACATGATTAACATTCACAGTTGATTATTATGTTTACAAATCCAAGACTTATGGCCTCTCTTCTATAATCACACTCTGCACACTCCTATTCCCATTTCTTGTCGGACAACCGAATGACAGCTGGAGCTTTTGGCTTCTTCCATTTTAGCTGTGGATTTTGACTTTCTCCATTTCAACTTCTGGTTCCTAAGAGAGTGATAGCACAAGACTTGAAAAGCAAAAACAAACACAAAACATAACAGTATTAATCATGTGTGAAACTATGCATAATTATATATAGCAACGTTAAAAAAAAAAGTTTGAGAACATGACAATTCCCACTCTCTCTTTGCTCGACTTTGCCTTCAGGATACTTCTCTGCTGGGTTCCACAAAAATGAAAGCCCTAAAAAAAACACCTCATGCTTTCACCCAGTCTTCCCCCTTAGACCATGGGCTTTCAAGAGGTGTTCCCAAGCCATGTCATTCTCACTTTGCTCCCCTTCTTCCTCCATAGCCACCCGATATATACGTGCAGTGGCCTTAATCAACTTTACCTCTTCTTGAGGTAATTCAGCACTGTGTATACGTTTCAACATCAAGGCCCTCAGAAAACGATGTCCCAACAATGCTACTAAAGTAACCCCTGCTACTACTAACACTGCCCATGACAAAATCCCCAATTTGCTCCGTATTCCCAATTCCATGCTGTTACTATAGCCTCCTTCACTTACTGTCCCTACAGCGATTGCTGTGAGAATAGCTACTGCCTGGAATCAGTCTCCTGCTCTTCTATTGTCGTGGTTCACTGATAGATCTAGGACAGACCCTTTCAGATACTTTCTACCTGTTTCCCAACTCATATCCGGTCCCCTAGCCACCAACATCTCCAATTACCTTCTGTATTCTGCTACTGTCTGTACCTGTGGATAATACTCTCTTGTGCTCAGGTTAGATTGGTCACAATCTTCTGGGAGATATGTCAAGTGTTTGCTGGCGTTTAGAAATGGGGAAGAGATTAATGACTTTAAAATAGTATCCAACCTAACAAAACTCTGAGTCACAGGTTTCTTGAAAGTTGACAATAATGTCTGAAATGCCAACACCATCTCTGCTACTCTCACCATGAACTGGGTATGTGTAATGTTCAATTTAACGTCATAATAGTCTTTATATTGTGCACAGTTAGCTGTCTCCCTCTCCTACGAGCTATCTCCTGTAGCAATATACATAGAGTGGTGTCATCCCCAGAGACTATCACCCCGACCTTAATTTATGAGCACCCACAGATCTCCCCCAGTCACATTGCCTTCTGCTCACACCCTTATGTAAACATTCTGTCTCAAACACAGGCCTCATATGTACCTTGCCTCCTGCTACAAATACATTTGAACATAAATCATTCCATCTAACCCATAACACATTAGTCACTACTATATTTAGAACCATACTAAAACATTTTCAAATCAATTTTACATTTCCACCAATTCCTCATCTGGAACAATGATCACTCTTATATCCCACGACACCTAAAAACATAATGACTTGAACAGGGAAGAGAGAAAATACATGTTTAATAATTTCACACCACCCTTGAATCGACTAAGACTGGGGAAAGAACCGTCCATCCTTTCCGTTCTATGCCCATGGAATGCTAGTCTCCATGCCTGTCTCCTTCATTTTCATCCTTGGGTGTTAACGCAAGACACAGACTATGAGCCTTGTATGCAATTAATTGTACCGTATCATCCAGCCATCCATATGTATTGATATGCTTTAACATTAGGATTATGATGACATTGTTAAACAAAAACCCTTTCATGGTTGAGTCAAGCTGTTATCCAGTGAGTTCTCTAATAACCTCCCTCTCGGAGGACACTTAAAGATACGGTTTCTAGAGAGAAAAACCTTCCCTAGACCCTATACATTCGAGCAGTGCACCCACCCCTCACAGTTTGAGAGTAGCGCTCTCTCGCTTTATCCGCATCATAGTTAAAACATTTGATAAATTATCCAACCAACATTTTAAATGACAGTCCTTAGTGCTGTACTTTGAGTCTATCACTCGAATTCAAGCTTCTCAACCTGGCACACATCATCACGGTTAGAATGTACATTTATAAACGGGACCTCATATTACCGGTAATAACTGTCGAGAGTGGCATGGTAATGACAGATTGGTATCTCAATTAGAGGTCAACCGACTATGATTTTTCAACGCCGATGCCGATTATTGGAGGACCAAAAAAAAGCGATACCGATTAATCTGCCCATTTTTATATATAAATATATATTTGTAATAATGACAATTACAACGATACTGAATGAACAATGAACACTTACTTTAACTTAATATAATACATAAATAAAATCTATTTAGTCTCAAATAAATAATGAAACATGCTCAATTTGGTTTAAATAATGCAAAAACACAGTGTTGGAGAAGAAAGTAAAAGTGCAATATGTGTCATGTAAAAAAGCTAACATTTAAGTTCCTTGCTCAGAACATATGAAAGCTGGGGGTTCAATATTCCTAGTTCTTCAATATTCCCAGTTAAGAAGTTTTAGGTTGTAGTTATTATAGGAATTATGATGCATCAACTATTTCTCTCTATACCATTTGTATTTCATATACCTTTGACTATTGGATGTTCTAATAGGCACTTTAGTATTGCCAGCCTAATCTCAGGAGTTGATAGGCATTGCTAAGAGCTGCTGGCAAACGCAGTAAAGTTTGAATGAATGCTTACGAGCCTGCTGCTGCCTCCCACCACTCAGTCAGACTGCTCTATCAAATCATAGACTTAAGTATAATATAATAAACACAGAAATACAAGCCTTTGGTCATTAATATGGTCAAATCCAGAAACTGTAATTTCAAAAACAAAACATTTATTCGTTCAGTGAAATACGGAGCCGTTCCGTATTTCATCGAACGGGTGGCAACCCTAAGTCTAAATATTGCTGTTACATTGCACAACCTTCAATGTTATGTCATAATTATGTAAAATTCTGGCAAATTAGTTCGCAACGAGCCAGGCAGCCCAAACTGTTGCATATACCCTGACTCTGCGTGCAATGAACGCAAGAGAAGTGACACGATTTCCCTGGTTAATATTGCCTGCTAACATGAATTTATTTGAACAAAATATGCAGGTTTAAAAAAAATATACTTCCGTGTTTTGATTTTATGAAAGGCATTGATGTTTATGGTTAGGTACATTCGTGCAACGATTGTGGGTTTTTTCGCGAATGCACTTTTGTTAAATCATCCCCCGTTTGGCGAAGTAGGCTGTGATTCAATGATAAATTAACAGGCACTGCATTGATTATATGCAACGCATGACAAGCTAGTTAACCTAGTAATATCATCAACCATGTGTATTTAACTAGTGATTATATGAAGATTGATTGTTTTTTATAAGTTTAACTTCTTATGGCTGGGGGGCAGTATTGAGTAGCTTGGATAAATAAGGTGCCCAGAGTAAACTGCCTGCTACTCAGGCCCAGAAGCTAAGATATGCATATTATTAGTTATTATTCTATTTTGATAGAAAACACACTGAAGTTTCTAAAACTGTTTGAATCATGTCTGTGAGTATAACAGAACCTATGTAGCAGGCGAAATCCCGAGGAAAAACCATTCAGATTTCTTTGTTTTTGATGTCACTCTCTTTTCAATGGGTTTTCATTGGGAATCCAGATTTCTAAGGGAGCTTCTTGCAGTTCCTACCGCTTCCACTGGATGTCACCAGTCTTTAGAAATTGGTTGAGGTTTTCCTTTGTGTAATGAAGAAGTAGCCCTGTTCAAAACGAGGGTCAATTCAAGTGTACTGTTTGTTAGAGGCGCGTGACCAGAAAGGTAGCATCAGTTTGTTTTCTTCCTGTATTGAACACAGATCATCCCGTCTTCTATATGATCGATTATTTAGTGTAAAAAATACCTAAAGTTGTATTACAAAAGAAATTTGAAATGTTTTGGCAAAGTTTACAGCTAACTTTTGAGATATTTTGTAGTCACAAGTTGGAACCGGTGTTTTTCTGGATCAAACGCGCCAAATACTGTAAATGGACATTTTGGATATATATCGATGGAATTAATCGAACAGAAAGACAATTTGTGGTGTTTATGGGACATATTGGAGTGCCAACAGAAGAAACTCGTCAAAGGTAAGGCATGATTTAAATTTTTATTGTGCTTTGTGTCGTGCCTGCAGGGTTGAAATATGTTTTCTCTCTTTGTTTACGGAGGTGCTACTCTCAGATAATAGCATTGTTTGCTTTCGGCAGAAAAGCCTTTTTGAAATCTGACATGTTGGCTGGATTCACAACACGTGTAGCTTTAGTTTGGTATCTTACGTGTGATTTCATGAAAGTTAGATTTTTATAGTAATTATTTGAATTTCGCGCTCTGCATTTTCTCTGACTTTTGGCCAGGTGGGACGCTAGCGTCCCACATATCCCAGAGGGGTTAACGGAACCTACCCTACAACATATATTTATAACTGGTCGTTACACAATGGGCCGACTGAATAAACTCAGACTTTCTAGGTCCGTATCCTATAATTTTTCAGCCCACAATTCTCATCTCCCCAAGGTGTAATGGGAATAATGGGAATTGATAGGAAATGATGTAAATATATCACTAGCCACTTTAAACAATGCTACCTTATATAATGTTACTTACCCTACATTATTCATCTCATATGCATACGTATATACTGTACTCTATATCATCGACTGCATCCTTATGTAATACATGTATCACTAGCCACTTTAACTATGCCACTTTGTTTACATACTCATCTCATATGTATATACTGTACTCGATATCATCTACTGTATCTTGCCTATGCTGCTCTGTACCATCACTCATTCATATATCCTCATGTACATATTCTTTATCCCCTTACACTGTGTATAAGACAGTAGTTTTGGAATTGTTAGTTAGATTACTCGTTGGTTATTACTGCATTGTCGGAACTAGAAGCACAAGCATTTCGCTACACTCGCATTAACATCTGCTAACCATGTGTATGTGACAAATACAATTTGATTTGATTTGATTTGTAGGAACTGTGCCTACCTTGTTGCCAGCTCCTGCTCCACTGATCTGGATTCTCTGGTTTGACTATAAATCGTGCTGAACCCTACTCGCAGTGCCAACTGTTAGGTTCTAAATGAACCTAATAAAACAGCTGCATTAGACAAAAGACATATTCACACAAGCACTGATATTTAACCCTTTCTCCTATACTGAGTCTCCTCCTACACGTCTGAACAGCCAATACACCTCTGTTGCTGAACTGAAATGCTACGGATTGAATCGAGGCCTTACTCATAACTGAAGGGAATGACATTCAAGTAATGAGAGAAGGAAAGGGATTATGTTCTGTTAGGTTCTAAATGAACCTAGTAAAACTCACAGACGATTAGTAAAGTTTAAACCAAGTTTATTCACCCAACTGTATAAGACAAAAGACATTCACACAAGCACTGATACTTAACTCTTTCTCCTATACTGAGTCTCCTCAGAGAGAGTTCCCCTCTCTGCATCGGTGCCATGCATAAGGATATTTCATATTTTCAAGTTTAAAAGTCAGTTCCCAACAGTTCATAATGTTCAGGTCACTGTCAGTTCTTTTTACTGCTTGAGTGAGCTGCTATACGTAGATATGATGTCATCGTTTGATAGAAAAGCAGAGCACAGGTCTTGATGTTGATTTAATTCGGGTGTGACGTGTTGTGTTATTCTGCATGATCAGCTTCTGCTGACGTGTTCCAGCTCATCTCTTTCCCAGCTCTTGGCACAGTGCTTGTTCCTGTTGTCTCATACATGGCCATCTGTTCTGTAATATCTGTAGTATCATAATGGCATATTATAATCATAGGGTATTTATTCATTGTATAATACATGCAACCAGGGACAGGTGTTAGTTAGTAAAATATGTCAAATGGGAATATTTGATGTCATAGAGAATTGAGGAAACATTAAGTACAATTACATGCTGTCAGTGGCAGTTGAATGGTGAATACTCGTGACGTAAGAAGTAGGTAGACCTAAGAATAGCGGTAATCACGTGCTTATTAGAATGGCTAGTGGTGAAAAAAGGCCCTGTGGACTTAGAATAAATGATCCTAGTAAAACAGCTGCATTAGACAAAAGACATAACAGAAACGGAGACAGAAACTACCATTTGCTATTTATGAAATTGAGATGGTGTTTTACCAAATTACTGGAGTGGGGTGCAATTTTGTTCTATATGCCATCTTTACAACGCTTTTCTTTGTCAAGAAAGTCAATGTTTCATATTAACTATCTAGCAAACTTGAATGTACAGTAATCGATATTTAATAAAAACATCTAGAATTGTCTCACAAATAAACCTGATTGCTTCCTCTCTCCTCTGCCCAGATTGGCCCTCCTGTGGTACCACACAGTAGTGCTGCCTTTCTTTGCTCTGGATGGTTCTGACACTCAGGCAGGCCTGGAGGAGGCCAAGGCCATTCTCCAGAGGAAGGCTGTGGTCTACCCCAATTCCTCCCTCTTCATGTTCTTTAAAGGACGGGTTCAGAGATTAGAGGTGAGCATGATGGGGTCATCTGACTGTGAAATAACAGCCTGTTGCCGCTTAGCGTTGTACAATACAGTAAGTTGTTGTAGGTCTTAGTAGCTTAGGGCTCTATAAAAGCTATTATATTATTTGCCTAATTACATTTAGCTTTTTCCTAAATTTCGTTTTCTCTGTTTTGTTTTTCCGGATTTCAATTTTCCCCTGGTTTTCACTCTCAAAATCACACTTTTTTAAACAGAAAAACAGCTACATTTGATATTCTAAGTCCACAACAATGCTTAAACCACATCAGGAGACTACTTTTGAGGTCTTGAATTTAATTTCTTTTTTTTATAGACATGTAGATAGTTGCCCCTTTAATTCCAGCACTCACCTTGCAAGATAATGTTGTTTGGTAGAGTTTTCAAAACAAGTACCCACTGGATTTATACAGATAATCATGATATAATTCTGACAGGTAATTCTGACAGGTACTTTGTAGATTTCAGGAAAGCCTTTCCATCTACCAAAATACTTTTCATTAGCATCATCGCTAATGGCTGCACAAAGTGGCGCGCACCGCACATACACAGACGGGGAATTCTCTTTGCCTATTTAGAAAGTTGCATTCTCTTTGTGTTATGATAAACCTGGGCAAATTTAATAAATGTTCAATACATTTAGTTGATTCCCTACTAAGTTCAATGCATGTCTGGATTCCGTGATTCCATCCGCATTCTCCTCGGTGTGGATTTTATAGGACCCTAGTAGCTCGTAATTGTGTAAAGTGATGCTATCTCTATCCCATCTATCTCCAGTGCCAAATTAACAGTGCTCTGGTGTCCTTCCATGATGCACTAGAGCTGGCATCAGACCAAAGAGAGATCCAGCACGTGTGTCTCTATGAAATTGGTATGTTTCCCTGACATTCATGCTTACTTTCAAATGAGCACCCACACATGCAGACACTCATCATGTACATTCAGTTCATTCAGAATGTATCCATTTGTCTTGTCTTGACTTCAGGCTGGTGCAGTATGATCGAGATGAACTTTGAGGATGCGTTTAGGTCATTTGAGAGGCTGAAGAATGAGTCCCGATGGTCACAGTGTTACTATGCCTACCTGACTGGAGGTGAGAGAGCCACTGCCCCAGGAACGTGTGGACCATTGATTCTCATCGTCTTCATCATCTTCTCAAAATGATCTCACACTCTAACCCCCCCCCCCCCCCCCCCACTCCCTGTAAAGTATGTCAGGGAGCTGCAGGGGACTTAGATGGTGCCAAGGATGTCTTCAAAGATGTCCAGAAACTGTTCAAGAGGAAGAACAACCAGATTGAGCAGTTTGCCCTCAAGCGGGTGGGTCATTTTCACCCAGATGTGTTTGCCATATCTTTATCCACTCTTTGTGAAACTAACAACCATGAACCCTCTCCCTTTCTCTACCATGGCCTCTCTGCCCCCGTCCTACTGCAGGCAGAGAGACTGAGGAAGATGTCTCCCACCAGAGAGCTGTGCATTCTGGGGGTCATAGAGGTGCTGTACCTGTGGAAGGCTCTGCCCAACTGCTCCTCCTCCAAACTGCAGCTCATGAATCAGTGTAAGGGCTGGACCTTTATCAGAGGGGGATCTCCAAGTCAAGGAGTTTCCTTTGACACAATGGGGTGCAAACCACTGTACTAAATGTTGTGAAGTATTTGAACATTTCTGTCTTTGAGACATTGGGCTTTGTTCAGTCTGTATCGCTGAATATCGCTTTCAGATTGAGCGATAGAAATGTAAAGGGGATTTCCGATTGCGCTGAACTTCCACAATACAGGTCAAATAGAGTCCGTTGTCTCCTCTCTTTTCAGTGTTACAGAGTGTGGATGACACATCGTGCAGAGGTCTGAAAAACCTCCTTCTCGGTTCCATCCACAAATGTCATGGAAATAATAAAGATGCCATCCAGGTCATTTGTTCCCGAGCACATTATTGTACTGTGATTACATTATCTTATGCAGGTACAATTAATTATGTAACTCACTATGTATTTGTGGTCAATTATAGAATTTGATTTTCCTTTGGTCTTTCTCCTCCCATCTAGTCGTTCCAGCTGGCTGCCAGAGATGAGTTTGGTCGACAAACCAACTCTTATGTGCAGCCATACTCCTGCTATGAGCTTGGATGTGTCCTGCTTGCCCAGCCAGAGGTGAGAATATCTCAACTCAGACAATCTGTGTGTGTATGTGGGTGTCTGTGTCCAAAATTGTATTAAAGGATTTATCTCGATGGACTAATGAGATTTTTTTTGCATTGTGTTTCTATCCAGACGGTGGGAAAAGGGAGAGCATTTCTGCTTCAGGCAAAGGTACAGTTATCAGATGACATGTATATGAATGGTTAGGGTTTTCCGATTGGGTTTGAAATGACTACGTAACACAGTCCATTCTGATTGTGAAGTCATCATTTGTTCTGTGCTCTGCCTCTCAGGAGGATTATGCAGGCTATGACTTTGAGAACAGACTTCACGTGCGCATCCACTCAGCCATGGCCACGCTGAAGGAAGTGGTACCCCAATGACCCCGCCCACCACTGGACGAATAATGATGAGGCAACGACTCCGTCTCCAGCTGTGCACTTGATGATATAGGAAGCATGGCTATTTTCTATTCAAAACCACAGTATGACTCATCAGACAAAATAGTTTCCCCCCCTTTTTCTGATAGATGTTTTACACATCCAAATACAATAAACCAACAATTTCATAGTCAATAGCATTTTCTTCTTAATCTAGTGGAGGGTTTTAGCCCTGCAAACCTTCCTTCCATTCTTTGGACCATACATAATGATACATAGGATACTTCTTGAAGAGGCACACCTTATTCTCATTGTCAGGTTTTCTTGACTACAGGTAGTAACAGTACAGTTAAACAGTAAGTAAACTTGTCTTTTGTGTTCTTGTCATGTTCTTGGGAAGACATGTACAAGAGATGTTCGATTACAACCCATAATCGTGATCAAATGGTTATTCCCCAATTGTTTGTGTTTGCCTCATGTGACAAGGCAAGACAAAGGTTCTTGATTGTATTAGTTGTCGCTGTTGTAGTACCCTCTTATTGACCAATATCCATACAATTATCGCCTCTGGTTTTTCAGAAATGTGTCCTAGATTAAATGGCCCTACTTTGCTTGTCATGATGCCAACAAACAAATCATTTTTTCTGCAATAAGAAAGTATTAGTGAAGTTTTATGGTGACAACAACCCCCTAAATGATGGGACAAGTACTTAATGGCCTGCTACCTTGTAGTATTGTATTACGCAGCGTGCCATACAGAGTGTACTATGCCATGCAGTGAAACCTTGTAATATTAGTGTCAGGTACCTTGAATTCTGAATATTATGAAATTGCTTTTACATTCTGACATTCACATATTAGCTTACAAATAACATGCACTTCTAAAATGTTTTGTAACATTTTTGCACAATGCAATATCCAAACAATGTTATAGATAATTTATTTTAGTTTACAAGCAGTGGGCATTGATCTGCACACTATGCATGCAATGGCAGGGCTATTATTAGTGACCCAAGGACCTGAAAGATCCTTTTCTACAGCTGTGTACTATGAATCGGAACATTTTTTTCCTGAGATACTTTGGATGACAACAGAACACATTTATATTAATATTTACTCTGGTTTTTAACTAAATCCAACAAGGTCCTTATTAACTACAGGCATTGTAATAATCATGGTAGGTTTTAGGTTACTGTACAAACTGGACATTAAAGCTTAATATTCTGTCATTTTAGTTTGATCGGGCTTTTCTATCAGGCCACACTGATGATGAGTGAAACATTCAAGACAGTCACAAACTAAATTGAAAGTGCAGGGTATTGTATCACTGTTTTTATAATCACTCTGAGGTATGGTCTCTAAGCAATAAAAAGCAAGCAAGAAGAGTGCTCATTTTAAAATGGAAGTTTGATTAGCTGTCACAAACTTCGTTTACATTTTTTTGGGTCCCACTTCAAATGAATAACAAATGCTTAACTACTTGTGCAAGCACTACATAGCACAAATCTTTCATTAGCAAATTCATACTACATGAAGGTTGATATAAACGGTCTTTAATTCATACTACATGAAGTGTGATTTAAAACAGTATTTAATTCACATTACATTCATTTTGTTATTTTACCTTTATTTAACTAGGCAAGTAAGTTAAGAACAAATTCTTATTTACAATGACGGCCAATCCCGGACGATGCTGGGCCAATTGTGCGCCGCCCAATGGGACTCCCCAATCATGTGAAGGGTGATTTAAATGTTATTTAATTCATACTGAAGGGTGATATAAACAGTCTTTACATCTTGTGCATGCTAAATTAAGAATAACTCTTTTCCACCCTTCATATAAAATGGCATATTCTCATGAAAGAGTTCTGAAGAATCTACATAGATAGTCCTTAGGGTAAATGGCTTGTGAAAGCTTCAATATGCTGTTTCATTTAAAGTGGGACTCTTTTTTCATGTTCAAGGATGGGTTTGAACACCTTTTTTTTTTACATCTACACTGAAGTCCGTCAGTGACCTCCCATCTTCTCCTGTGATTGTGTAAAGGGATGTAAGATTTGGTGTGATGTAAAAGTGTTGACTACTGAGTGTGGCCATAAAGTGCTGGTATAAAGTAAGTCCACAGCTGTAAGAGCAAAGTATCTTATAATGACATGTAATGATAGGAGTTAAATGTCATTATATGTATACCAACAAGATAAATGGGACATTTCTGTCTTAGAAATGTGCTCTATCCACTTTGTTGTGGGGTTGTAGAGGATGATGTGGAGATAGTTCAATTGTAACAGGGTGGTCCTGTGTGGTGTCTAAAGAGATCTACAAACTGTTCAATAAAGGACTGTCAATTAATCCAGCATTTCAAATGAGCTGTTTCTACACTGAACTAAAATATGAACGCAACATGTAAAGTGTTGGTCCCAGGTTTCATGAGCTGAAATAAAAAATCCCAGATATTTCTGTCTGTAATAAAGCCTTTTTGTGGGTAAAAAACTATTCTAATTGGCTGGGCCTGGCTCTCCAGTGGGTGGGCCTATGCCCTCCCAGACCTACCCATGGCTGCGCCCCTGCCTCTCCAGTCATGTGGAATCCATAGATTAGGGCCTAATGAATTTATTATATTATGAACTGTAACTCAGTAAAATGTTTGCAAATTGTTGCATATTGCGTTTATATTTTTGTTCAGTATATTGTAATGCCGATAACATCGGTCTTGTGGTTTAATTTATGCCCATATGAAGAAAAAAATACTTTCTTTGATTAGTTGGCCACAATATGGAGGAGGCGGGAGGCAAGTTTAGATGCCATGCATTGTGATCTAAAGCTGACGCATAATAATGCCTTTCCAATGTGGACCACGCCCGTTATTATGACTAACTGCTTATTTCGAAATTCGTTTTACCGTTTTATTACATTGTTACCTCTATTGGTAAAGTAATTTGACATCATATTGTTTTGCGTTTGTAATACGGGAATTGAAAAGAGGACAGTTTCTTCGCAGAGTAAGTTCATTTACTTTTCAGACAAAAGTTGAAACGCAGTCAACCTACATAAAAAGTATCTGAAGCTGACGGGTTCTTTATATACGTTAATATAGGCAGATGCATTTGATTGATTTAATTGATATAGTATTTCCCATCAGGAGAATTCTCTCTATGAGGTGATGCTCCATTGAAGCCGAGATGTCCTACAGCTATCCCGCCAAAGTCAACGTGCCTCCGGGTTTGAGGACGCTTTTGGAAGGCCTCAGTCGGGCGGTAGTGAAAAGGCGGCCAGATTACATCTCACAGTTTGCTCAGTTGTACTTTGCTGAGCTCTTGCGCTTCAGGACAGGTATACATGTTTGTGGAGAATAGCATTCGTTTTTTTCAACATAGGATGAAATCTGTTGCGAAAACTGAAGTAACATATTTTCTTGCTATGTTGTGTACAGAAAATCCAACTCTTGCTATCAAAGCCCTCGTGAGAGAATTCAATACAACTAAAGGTAGGCCTAACTAGATAATAGTCCATAATGATAAGGCCATGCCCAGGCATCAAAACATTTACCTGAAGAGTACTGTAATAAATACATTAATTCATGTTTCTGTTACAAATCAGGCTTTTTAAGAAATTACAATTGAACACCTGACAAGTCAATCATATTTGTTTCAATTTTATAGTGCCTAAGTTACCAAGTCATGGCATTGGAACTGTGATTGCTCCACTGGCAGTTCAGAATGAAAGTGCCACAGCAGTCTCTTCTGGTGGTCCATATGTCCAACCATGTGGAGTTCACCCTCCGGTCGGGATTTTCCCAACCCTTCCCAGTATTCCAGGAGTGGAGGAGCAGGGAGCTGAGCAGCCCTGGATCCACAGCCAGGACATTCTGTACACTGTCTCAACATTGCCTGTTCTATCAGACTCAATTGAAGCTTCAGAAGTAACTTCCCTAGCAAGCCAATACCTCAATGACAATGGCCTTCAGAGCCTTCTGCAGACAGGTATCTCTAACGTGTCCCCTCACCCCATCTCAGCAGAGCAGACCGATGATGTAGTCGTCTTCCGCAGGAAATCCAATACCGACTGCATGACGGCTGACTGTGACATCAACTCTGCTGCTTCAGACCGGACCCGGCGAACCGAGTCAGCTCTCTTCGAGAGGGTCCCACTGAGTGAGATCGATCTCATATCCAATGCTGTTCTGATCAGGACACCTTCTGTGCCCTGTGAGTACATGATTGTGGTGCAGTCAGACAATGTCCCAGAGACCATAGTGTTTCAGAGAGACTCATCAGTCAGTAAGAAAATGAGGAATGCTCGAGCAGCAGCTGGTGGTGCTGCCACTGGTGCACCGGGCAACGCCCAGTCTGACTGCACACCCTGTTTGACCCCGCCTATAGCCCCATCACAAATGGTCAAAGATCAGCCAGCCACCAAATTGGTCACGCCGTTAGTGTTGACTGAGGACCCTCCACTTTTTGGTGGCGGAAATAAGGCTGTCTTAACCCAACTTGGTTGGAATACACTTTTACCTGGAGACAATTCTTTCTACAAGCACATGGACGTAAATAAAGCATTACCTGATGCAAATGCCTACAACCCCTACATGAATGAAATGATAGTGGATCAAATGAATGGGGTGAACTTTGGTATTTTACCCAAGGTGTCAGATGAGATGACAGGCTTCAATGTTATGGGCCCACCCACCTTCATGCCACCAGGTGTTTCAGCAGCAGAAGAAATAAGTGCTTCTAGTTTAGTGTATCCTCCGATTTCAGCTGGACAGGAGGCTAATACACTCTGTTTGGTGCTCCCGACGATTTCCATTGCTCAAGAAAGTGGAGCACTCCCATTGCTTAGCCCACCATCTATCTCAAAGCCACAAGCCATTACAGTCCCCAGTGTGATGTGCCCAGCCATCTCACAACCAGAGGAAACAAAGACCTCCAAGGCAGAGGAAATAGAGGCCCTCCGATCAATGTACCCTCCTATTGTGCCACCCAGTTTACCAAACCCATCTGTATCAGCTCCACAGGAAACAACAGCCACTCTGCATAATCCCCCATTTTTGTCACAGGAGGAAACAAGACCCCCTTCATTGCCACTCACCCAGGCCACAGTTGCCCACATGTATCAGTGCACTGGTCAGAATGCACTAGCATTTCATGTGAATGAGGAGAGCAGAAGAACACCATATATGATTCCATTGGTCTCCCAAAGCATTATGGGAGTGACACAGATGTATGTTCAACCACAACAACCCCAGTTCATTAACAGCTGGTCCAGAGAAGCAGGTCAGTTGAATAGCAGATAGCTGTGAAAGGATAATATAGAATGCTCTTTTTTTTTTATATCATACCGACCCTAATGTATCAATTGTAGTTCATCACTTCATGTTGTTATTTATTTTCTTTAAGTTAAAATTAATATTGTGTGACATTAACCCTCCTAACACATCTCCTCTTATTATCATCCCTGTAGATTCACAAAGGCCATGTAACACAGCGCCTACTGCGGCCATGCCAGAGTGCCAGTATGTTAGACCTGAAGCATGTGGTAGCAGCTGGAGACCTTGCCACCTGGCACGCCCTGAGTTTATGGCCGGGATGCCAACAGCTGTGGCTTGCCCAGGAGGATCTAGGACTGTGATTGGCTGTGGGCAAGAGCAAGGCTACCTCCCTGACCAGGCCAACTTGCCAATGCACCAGGACTTTGGGCCCCGGTTCAGCTCCCATCACATACGTATGTGTGGTGCCAACTTGTTTCAAACCCTCTGCCCCATGAGTGGTGCCTACATGCCAGTCAAACCCTCAGACCATCGCTGCTGCCAGGCTGCCCCTGATGTGGTCCTTCCACACTATGCACTGATCAACAGCCCAACTCACGGTGTTGCCTCTTATCTTTGCCCTACTCCATCATCCATGCAGCCCCAGGGTTTTGCCTATGATTCTGTCCACATGTATGGTCCCCACAGTGAAACTGTAAATGCAATGCCATCCACCTTCAATGTGAGGGCCCATGCAGGCCACCAGCAAGGGACAACAGAACACTGCAGAGAGCCCAGTAATATGCCAATGGGTGAACATCCAAATGAGCAGAATTATTCTGGTATATAAAAATTTGATTTCTCTGTCATTTGTTAGAATGTGTCTTGGAATAAGTGTGACATTTTGTTCAGATTTTCATTTTATCTCTAATTTATTCTTCTCTAAATTCCAGGTTAATGACAGCACATCGCCAGGAATGAACAACTTATTTAATTTGTTCCTGAAAACATACTGAACACCTTCAACATTCTGCAATAAACATAGCTATCTTATGAAATATTCTGAGTTGTGATGTCATGATCTACAGTTGCACCCATTGAACTAGTAGAATGAGAAGAACTAGAATTGAATCACCAGAACTAGAATTAAAATGTATTTTCTGTAGGCCTATTCATTTAAATGCAATTTCATGAGGATGGACGAAACATTTTGAAATAAACATCAATGTTCCTGGTAAAATAGATAAAATATAAACTACTTTTACCAAGCTACAATGTTAAGAATTATTGTAGCCAACTGAAAAAGATTCCCTTGGCAACCCCTTTGGAATTTATTTACTAAAACAAGGGTAATGAAAGCCTAGCTAAATTTAAATATCTGGGTGAAGGCCGTTTTTCATATCTCTCCTTCAGGAATTGTACTCTGGATTTTAGTGGCAGCAGGTGTTTTCACCTCGTAACTGAAACCCAAAATGAGCTGCAAGTGTGACTGCAACGCTGCGTGGGGTGAGCATTATCAGAGAGGAAGAAAAAGGGAGAGACCCAACTTGGCGGGAAATCTGTCTCCCTCCAGCAGGTGGCGTTGTTTCGCCCACCAAGCAAGGAGTTTTTGCATGGAGGTCAATGAGTGTTGAATTTGGTAACCAAAAAAATGTATGGCTTATTTGCTATGTGAGGTTTATTTGATCTAATAGACGTTTTGTAATGCTTAAGTTCTTACGGGTGTACTGATATAAGCAGGACACGTGACACCCCTGCAACTTTGATTTTAAAAAACACTATATCTGAGTTGTTGAGATCGCTAAAAGCGTATTCATGTTGTGAGACTAGAAGCACAGCGTCTCTCCATTGAATACAGTCGGTTGACGTCAACAACCTTCATCGAATATTCAAAAGAGGATTACAATAATTAGATGTATCCACCAATACAAAGAATGGATAGGCAGGAGCAAGACAGCCCGCTGTGCTGCTTTGTGGACAATGACTCCCATTGTTAGGGCAGATAGGTGTATCTTGTCAGTATATTCATAATCTTTGGCATCATGCATTGGTTTACATCTACTTAAAGATGCACTATGCAGAAATTGCTCTGCCATTTCCTGGTTGCTAAAGTTCCAATAGTTAGCTTAATTTCAGTGTGTAACGAATGCGCTGAGAGTCGGGAATTAAGTAAAGGGAGTGAGTGTTTAATAAATCAACAGAACATAAACCAAGAACAACGCACTGACATGGAACAGAGTCAATAACACCTGAGGAAAGAACCAAGGAGTGACAGATATAGGGAAGGTAATCAAGGAGGTGATGGAGTCCAGGTGAGTGTCATGCAGCGCTGGTGCGCGTGACAGGTGTGCATAATAGTCAGCAGCCTGGAAACCTAGAGGCCGGAGAGGGAGTATACATGACACAGTAACCTCTCCCCGATGCGCTGCTCCAGCCACAGGATGCCGACAAAAGAGACGATCCCTGGGATCAGGAGCGGACTGGTCACCTCTGCTGAAGCGCGGGAACCTGACGAGCTGCCTGACGCGCCAGAGCCTGGCAAGCCAGCTGTGGCATGGGAGCCTCCCGAGCCCACCAAGTCTTGAGAACCTGACGAGCTAGCTAAGGCATGAAAGCCTGACGAACTAGCTGAGGTATCATGAAAAGGGTTGTACCAAAATGGTTGATGTATTAGAATAATTGATTATTCTTATGTTGTATTAATAGAAGGGGAGGGGTTATAAGACCCCTCCTTATATTAATAGCGTTGTAGACTACAGATTAACAATATGTATTCATTGTAGATTTAGTATTCCACAATTGTTTTTTAGTTCTCTCTCTCTTTCTTATAAAAAGGCCCCTCTGAGAATGTGACTGTGAAGAAGGAGCTCTGTAGGAGAGTAGAGATAAGACTAGTCAAAACATTCCACAATAAATCAGCTCTGGGGAGTGGATGTTTACTGCTAAGTTTAAGATAACACTAAAAGCCATTGTTTATACAGGGTTTTGGTCTCAGGAGTAAAAAGGTAATGACGTAGGGTAGGTAGTGACATCACCAGGATAGACTAAGGGTGTAACAAAACTGGAGACTTTTTGTTTGATGCAGAACTTACTCACTCAGCAACATGCGTGCTATGACCCTGATTGTCAACTTCTGTCTGCAATTGCATTAAATGTTTTTGAATGATTTAATTAAATATAAATTGTCAATGCTAATTTCACCAATGATAGACAAGGACGAAAGGAACGAACCCTAACAGTATCCTCGGTAGAGTTGGCAACAGATGATTGACCCGCCAACCAAGTCTTGACACCGAGGTACCGGGTGAGGCATGAAAGCCAAATGAGCCGTCTGAGGTATCCTCAGTTGCTCCGGCAGCAGAACCCAGACATCACCAATACAAAAAAACTCCCTGATGCTTCCCTTGGTGAGGTGTTTTTCTGTAACGAATGCACTGAGAGTCAGGATGCAAATGGTTAATAAATAAACAGAACAAGAACAACCCACTGACATGGAACAGAGTCAATAACACCTGAGGAAAGACCCAAGGGGAGTGACAGGTATAGGGAAGGTAATCAAGGAGATGATGGAGTCCAGGTGAGTGTCATGAAGCGCTGGTGCGCGTGATGATGGTGACAGGTGTGCGTAATAATCAGTAGCCTGGTAACCTAGAGGCCAGAGAGGGAGTATATGTGACACAGTTTACGTGACAAAACAATAAAGTATAGTGTAGAGAATCATTGTATGAGCTGTGAAATATTTATTTCGTAACCAACAATAATGGCATTTTCAGCTGTTTGAAGCTGATGTTCAAAACTGAAAGTAAAGGAAAAATGAACGGGTACCATAGAAATAGCACACATAGAACAGATCTACCCATAGACATGGGAAGTAGGGGTGCTGAGGATGCTGCATCACCCTCTGAAAAGTCAGAATACACTTTAAAAAATGCACAAAAGTAGTGCACTGGGCCTTTAATAGTCCTGTATTAGCTGACCATATAGCTGTCTGCAACACCAGCTCGGGCAAAAAGCCATTCTGGGTCTAATATATAGACACTGACATTACTGTGTATAGGACAGAGATACAGAGGTTTGTTGTGATGACCAACACCTCATCCTAAATGTCATCCTAAATGTCAAACTGAGGAAGTGGTTTTTGACCCCAAATCTGTCAGTTCATGGAAAGGGATGCAAATAGCCTGGCTAGCATATATTAATCATGGTATCATGTTGTGACAGTTGCTGACCTAGTCTCATTAATGGTAGGCTGGACTTTATCTGGCTAGTAGGCCTATGTGTAGCTAACTATCTGTAACATCATTATTTCCCCCTTACTGGGAAGTCATAGTTTTCACATTGTATTTGTTTTATGTTGACACAATTACTGTAGCTACATGTGCTTACTTTAGACTTTTACATTTTTTTTACAAATAAATAATTTAATATGAAAACAAACAATTCAATCTCGACCTCCATCCCTACATAAATCTCAATAAAAATCTGTCTCCACCGCCACCTCTGGATCCCACTGCACACACCTGCAGGGGAACCGGAGCTGGCAGAATTCACAGCACACCCGTGGCACATCGGACTCACACTCCTGCGGGGAGCGTGCAGATGGATCAAGCTCCCCACAGCGAGCACAGCTTTTGAAAAAATGTAATTGATTAAGATGGTTTGCAAATGTTGAAGTACTACAGCAACAATAGTAATTGATACAACTGAAAGAGTGAGAAAAAAACAGATGATGAAGTACCTGAGGGTGGTGCCATGTGTGCGGTGACAGAGGTGGCCGGTGGAGCTTTTCTCTTCCTTTTCTGTGCTGCAGTTGAGAGAAAAAGTAGTGTTAGACAGAGCATGTTTCATGAAAACCCTTTTCAACTTTTTTTTACATCAATACCTCTGGAGGAAGCTGCAGAAATTCTGGAGGAGCTGGACATTACCTGTGGGCTGGTGATATGGACTGTACATATATAAAGAGAGAGGAAAAAAGAACATGTTAAACATATAAAACACAACAAATATATATATAAAATACAAGTATTTTTTCATAATTTAACATGTGTTTACTTGTGGAGTTGGCTGTATTTGAGTTGCAAGAGGCAGGAACACTAGACGAGACTGCTGTGGTGGTGCGACAAGGGGAGGCGGAGGAGGCAGTTGTTCCAGAGGA
The DNA here is from genome assembly GCF_002021735.2 of Oncorhynchus kisutch. NCBI lineage: Eukaryota > Metazoa > Chordata > Actinopteri > Salmoniformes > Salmonidae > Oncorhynchus > Oncorhynchus kisutch. The sequence continues at coordinate 21,947,269 of NC_034183.2, read as the reverse complement.
GGCCACTTCGGTGGTGACTGACAGGGGTATTGCATCGTGGTGGACGAAACCGCAGACAATGGCTTTTGAGGAGCTGGTGTTGGTAGTGGTGGGGTTAAGGGGCCGACGATGGTGTGGCTGGGAGAGTAGGCACGTGGCCTTGTTCTGCAGTTGGGGGCTCTGGCGGCTCCTACAGGTGTTGTACACTGGGAGGCACTGGCAATGGTGATGCAGCTGTCAGGAGTAGTTCCAGCGGGGGTCCAGCAGAGGTGATGACGTTGGGGTCTCATCCATGGCAGACCTCTCCTGTGCCCTCTGTGTTCTGAGGGCTGCCTGACACTCTTTCTCCTCTGCCCTCTCCTTCTCACCCCTCTCCTGCACTGGCATGTGTATTCTTCAACAGTGAGGCATGTGGCGACCACGGGGAGTCTTCTGTATCGGTCTGGCTGAAACTTCAGTACGGTAAGGATGGGCCCCAGGTCCTTTGCTATTAGCCCCCCCCCCCCACACCCCACCTATATTATGGGGTCCTCTTCTAGGGCTGGAGCTGGAACAAGTAGGGGCAGAGGGTTCCCATGTGGTCGCTGGGGAGGAGGGGCAGGTGGACAGCACAGTGCTGCTGGTTCCAGGAGAGGCGGTGCTGGGACCCGGTAGGGATTGAGACGGCATTAGTGGGACCCTTCAATGGCTGAAGGTTCAAAAGGGAAGATGTCACACAACCCTTCCACCATATAGAGCATGTCCTTGCAGCGCTGGTACAGGTAGTGGAAAATTCTGATTTGTTTACCATGTAGGAATGGTTGTAATGGCTGAGGTGTCCAGCTACCTTGGAGAACTCAGCCTTTAGAGGGCCAAAGTATGCCATGTCCAGTGGCTCCAGGACATGGGTGCAGTATGGTGGAAGGCAAAGAAGTATAACCCCGTCCCTTAGTGCCACCGTGAGCACTTCTGGGTCCATGTGGCTCTTGTGCCCATCGAAGAGGAGGAGAGGGCGCTCTTTCAAATCAAATCAAATCAAAATTTATTTGTCACATACACATGGTTAGCAGATGTTAGTGCGAGTGTAGCGAAATGCTTGTGCTTTTAGTTCCGACAATGCAGTAATAACCAACAAGAAATCTAGCTAACAATTCCAAAACTACTACCTTATAGACACAAGTGCAAGGGGATAAAGAATATGTACATAAAGATATATGAATGAGTGATGGTACAGAGCGGCATAGGCAAGATACAGTAGATGGTATTGAGTGCAGTATATACATATGAGATGAGTATGTAGAATCATAAAACACGGGACGAGATGTTAAAAACTGTCCATTGTGCCAATAGATGGAATGCACTCACATGAGATTTGCCGTGATGTTGACAGAGTGGCATGGGAGGTTTATTTCTTAGACTGGGTTAAGATGTCAATTTTGGGACACATCCTCAGTAGTGTGCCTTCCGAATCAGTGGGTGTTTCGGCCTTTAATCACTAAACACCCTCATCAAAGGTGGCCAGCTAAAGGGTGTTCAAGCCTTAGCTTGTGTCCCATGCCCAATTAAGATGTCCCACGGGACTATGCAAGGCAGGGGCGTCCTCTTCCCTGAGCCAGCCCTACAGCTGACCGCATACCTCATATGCCCTCCTCAAGTTGGAGGGATCTGAATTGGGTTCTCAGGTGGGGGTGGGGGTCATGAAGTTATAGCCCAGCAAGGGTCCTTCCGTTTGATCCAGATCCACTGGCTGCCTCTTTCAGCTGCTTGAGAAACTGCTCTGACGGTCTGCCGCAGAGCCTGTCCATGGATTCCAAGTTCTTTCAGCAACCTGATGGTGGAAGAAGCCACGAATCCTCTGCATCCCACTTCAACTGGCCAGACTTTTGCATTCCAGCCACGCTGAGTTGCGTCTGCTGCCAACTCTGTGTAACGCAGTTTCTTACGCTCGTAGGCCTCTTCAACAGAGTTTTCCCACGGGACTGTGAGCTCTATGATGTACACAGCCTTTCGTGAAGGGGACCAGAGTACCATGTCTGGCCTAAGGTTGGTAGAAGCAATCTCAGATGGAAAAATTAGTTGCTGGCCAATATCGACAAGCATCTTCCAGTCCCGGGCCATGGCTAGGTGTCCAGTTTCTGGCTTCGTAGGAGGATACTTGGGCCTTTTCTTTTCCTCCCGGATGAATGTTGTTGTTTTGACGGGATTGCTTGTTTTTGGAGGTAATGAATTGGTTGCACTCCTCTTGGTCTCAAGTGCTGCAGCCAGGCTCTTGAGGACCTGATTGTGCCTCCAGATGTAGCGGCCTTGTGAGAGGCTGGTCTTGCAACCTGTCATTATATGCCTGAGAGTCGCTGGAGCTGGGCAGAGGGGGCAGGTCGAGTCCTCGCCATACCATTGATGTAGATTTTTTGGTGATGGGGTTTTCTTTTTGTAATCCGTGATTGACTGTAGACCCTGCCACATACCTCTTGTGTCTGAGCCGTTGAATTGAGATTCTACTTTGTCTCTATACTGACGCTTAGCTTGTTTGATTGCCTTGGGGAGGGAATAGTTACACTGTTTGTATTCGGTCATGTTTCCAGTCACCTTGCCCTGATTAAAAGCAGTGGTTCGCGCTTTCAGTTTCACGCGAATGCTGCCATCAATCCACGGTTTCTGGTTTGGGAATGTTTTAATCGTTGCTATGGGAACGACATCTTCAACGCACGTTCTAATGAACTCGCACACCGAATCAGCGTATTCGTCAATGTTGTCATCTGACGCAATACGGAACTTATCCCAGTCCCCGTGATGGAAGCAGTCTTGGAGTATGGAATCAGATTGGTCGGACCAGCGTTGAACAGACCTCAGCGTGGGAGCTTCTTGTTTTAGTTTCTGTCTGTAGGCAGGGATCAACAAAATGGAGTCGTGGTCAGCTTTTCCGAAAGGAGGGCGGGGCAGGGCCTTATATGTGTCGCGGAAGTTGGAATAGCAATGATCCAAGGTTTTTCCCGCCCTGGTTGCGCAATCGATATGCTGATAAAATTTAGGGAGTCTTGTTTTCAGATTATCCTTGTTAAAATCCCCAGCTACAATGAATGCAGCCTCCGGATATATGGATTCCAGTTTGCAAAGAGTCAAATAAAGTTCGTTCAGAGCCATCGATGTGTCTGCTTGGGGGGGAATATATACGGCTGTGATTATAATCGAAGAGAATTCCCTTGGTAGATAATGCGGTCTACATTTGATTGTGAGGAATTCTAAATCAGGTGAACAGAAGGACTTGAGTTCCTGTATATTGTTGTGGCTACACCACGTCCCGTTAACCATAAAGCATACGCCCCCGCCCCTCTTCTTACCAGAAAGATGTTTGTTTCTGTCGGCGCGATGCGTGGAGAAACCAGCTGGCTGCACCGTCTCCGATAGCGTCTCTCCAGTGAGCCATGTTTCCGTGAAGCAAAGAACGTTACAGTCTCTGATGTCACTCTGGAATGCTACCCTTGCTCGGATTTCATCAACCTTGTTGTCAAGAGACTGGACATTGGCGAGGAGAATGCTAGGGAGTGGTGCACGATGTGCCCGTCTCCGGAGTCTGACCAGAAGACCGCTTCGTTTTCCCCTTTTTCTAAGTCGTTTTTTGGGGTCGCCGGCTGGGATCCATTCCGTTGTCCTGGGTGAAAGGCAGAACACAGGGTCCGCTTCGCGAAAGTCATATTCTTGGTCGTACTGATGGTGAGTTGACGCTGCTCTTATGTTCAGTAGTTCTTCTCGACTGTATGTAATGAAACCTAAGATGACCTGGGGTACCAATGTAAGAAATAACACGTAAAAAAACAAAAAACTGCATAGTTTCCTAGGAGCGAAAAGCGAGGCGGCCATCTCTGTCGGCGCCGGAAGTATGTTTGATGAAGTCCTGAAACCATTTGTCCCCGTCGATGTAGCCACGGTTTGACCTTCCATACAAGGCCACAAGGAAACACTTGGGGTAGATGATAAACAGGAGGACGTCCTCCCCAGCTGCGTTGAACCAGGCCAGCATTGTGATGTGCACCTTGGTCCCCGGAGCCTGATGGTACACGTGTTTTGTGCACTGGGGAGCCAGCACTTTGTGCCTGCTCTGATCGCTACGAAACCCAGACTCATCACATTCATAGATTTGTCTTCATTTCTCCCTCCTCCAAGTGCTTCTCATAAGAAGCGAAGAAGGTGTCCATCGTCGGACAGGTGGCACACTCAGCTCTCCCTCTGTCCAGGGTGTCCAGCCTCCTCATGCTCAGGTTCTTGTGCCTCCTCCTGAACATTTCCCCCAACCTCTTCCTCAGTGGTAGGATTGTCTCCCCTGGGTGCCAAAACCTAGAATATAATATAAATTGTCCATCCAGGATGAAATTTTTTATTTTGGCATCCCCATTCATATATACATTCACATAACACACATTGAGAACAGTCAATCCAGCATTCTACACACATAAACACCTGCATATTTTGTCAGCCTCTGTCTGGTGAAGGGGAACTCATGTCTGGCGCAGTAGATACAGTACTGCACCAGATCCTTTTCATCCTCTGGTGCAAGCAATGTGGGTGGCCGCTCAGCCTGTCCTCCTGGGTCTGCCGAGGTGCACCTTGGCAGATAAGAAAATAAAACTGTTATTAGCAGATTAAACTCACATACACGTGGTAGTCTCCTAAAAACAAAAGATAGCCATCCCTAACCCACAATCCTCCATGGCATGGAACATGTCCAGTGGCGATTTTAGCCGTCAATCTTGATGGGGAAAATAACCCATTATTTTAGATGCTTGCCAGCAAAGCCACTACACAACTCTAAACAAAACATTAAATGCACTACAACTGTGACAAAAGGTGTTTAGGGTCTACATAAAGCAGACCCGAGAGTGGAGCTTATGGCTGACTTGCTTAAATAAATATGGTTTCTATTGACTCCTTGTTGATTTGTGTAACTGGATAAGAACCACATTCTCCTTCAATAATAACGTCAACATGATTTTTGACTTTTGAACCAGACACCAACATTATTACATTTGTGTTCAATAAATTCACAATGTTTGTTCTTATATAATTAACACTTAGCTCTAAGTATAAGCAAGTACAAGCAAACGAGCTGCGATGAGGTAGGCCAATTCGTATAGCAATTTCGAAATGGACAGCAACAGAAATTCAGATAGATGTTAGTTCAGATAAATTCAGCAAGATGTTAAGGCCTTAACGTTATTCTTTTTTAAGTCACCAGAGAGAGAGAGAGAGAGCGAGAGAGAGCGAGAGAGACCCAGATTCAGCAGTTAGCCTACCATTCAAAGTATTTTATTAGGCCTATGTGGTCTAAAAAGGAAGGACAATACAATCACGAGGATCCACTTTTATATACAATATACAGACGCACTGACAGAGCATTGCACAACCAAAACAACCCTCGCAATATGAAGTGGGTTTACATGGGTCTATTACTGAACTTTTTGTTGAACAAAAATATTTAAATGGGAAGAGACTGTCACTGGCAAACATGGTTATGAGGATGGGATACCATAATATCATGTAGTTGGATCTGTAACGTACCACCTTCCTTGTGGAGAAAAGCGCCCTAGTTAATTATAACATACAAAGTATAAAAGTCAATTAATTGGATAATTCTAACATTTCCTAAAAATATGTATAAGATACTAATGAGAGAGACCAACAGTTGAAGTCGGAAGTTTACATACACCTTAGCCAAATACATTTAAACTCCGTTTTTCACAAATCCTGACATTTAATCCTAGATCCTAGTAAAAATTCCCTGTCTTAGGTCAGTACGGATCCCCACTTCATTTTAAGAATGTGAAATGTCAGAATAATAGTAGAGAGAATGATTAATTTCAGCTATTATTTCTTTCATCACATTCCCAGTGGGTCAGAAGTTTACATACACTCCATTAGTATTTGGTAGCATTGCCTTTAAATGGTTTAACTTGGGTCAAACGTTTCGGGTAGCCTTCCACAAGCTTCCCACAATTAGTTGGATGAATTTTGGCCCATTCCTCCTGACAGAGCTGGTGTAACTGAGTCAGGTTTGTAGGCTTCCTTGCTTGCACACGCTTTTTCAGTTCTGCCCACATATTTTCTATGGGATTGAGGTCAGGACTTTGCGATGGGCACTCCAATACCTTGACTTTGTTGTCCTTCAGCCGTTTTGCCACAACTTTGGAAGTATGCTTGGGGTCATTGTCCATTTGGAAGACCCATTTGCAACCAAGCTTCAACTTCCTGACTGAGGTCTTGAGATGTTGCTTCAATATATCCACATAATATTCCTTCCTCATATTGCCATCTATTTTGTGAAGTGCACCAGTCCCTCCTGCAGCAAAGCACCCCCACAACATGATGCTGCCCCCCCTGTGCTTCACGGTTGGGATGGTGTTCTTCAGCTTGGAAGCCTCCCCCTTTTTCCTCCAAACATAACAATGGTCATTATGGCCAAACAGTTCTATTTTTGATTAATCAGACCAGAGGACATTTCTCCAAAAAGTACAGCCTTTTTCCCCACGTGCAGTTGCAAACAGTAGTCTGGCTTTTTTTATGGTGGTTTTTGAGCAGTGGCTTCTTCCTTGCTTAGGGCATTTCAGGTTTTGTCAATATAGGACTCGTTTTACTGTGGATATAGTTACTTTTGTACCTGTTTCCTCCACCATCTTCACAAGGTCCTTTGCTGTTGTTCTGGGATTGATTTGCACTTTTCACACCAAAGTACATTCATCTCTAGGAGACAGAACACGTCTTCTTCCTGAGCAGTATTTTTATTTATTTATCCGTTATTTTACCAGGTAAGTTGACTGAGAACACGTTCTCATTTGCAGCAACAACCTGGGAATAGTTACAGGGATTAATGAGCCAATTGTAAACTGGGGATTATTAGGTGACCGTGATGGTTTGAGGGCCAGATTGGGAATTTAGCCAGGACACCAGGGTTAACACCCCTACTCTTACGATAAGTGCCATGGGATCTTTCATGACCTCCGAGAATCAGGACACCCTTTTAACACTTTTAACACCCTTCCAAAAGACGGCACCCTACACAGGACAGTGTCCCCAATCACTGCCCTGGGGTATTGGGATATTTTTTTAGACCAGAGGAAAGAGTGCCTCCTACTGGCCCTCCAACACCACTTCCAGCAGCATCTGGTCTCCCATCCAGGAACTGACCAGGACCAACCCTGCTTAACTTCAGAAGCAATCCAGCAGGGTGGTATGCTGCGGCGTTGTCCCAATGTGTTTATTATTGCATACAATTGTTTGTACAGATGAACATGGTACCTTCAGGCATTTGGAAATTGCTCCCAAGGATGAATCAGACTTGTGGAGATCTACAATTTGTTTTCTGAGGTCTTGGCTGATTTCTTTAGATTTTCCCATGATGTCAAGCAAATAGGCACTGAGTTGGAAGGTAGGTCTTGAAATACATCCACAGGTACACCTCCAATTGACTCAAATGATATCAATAATCCTATCAGAAGCTTCTAAAGCCATGACGTAATTTTCTGGAATTTTCCAAGCTGTTTAAAGGCACAGTGAACTTAGTGTATGTAAACTTCTGACCCACTGGAATTGTGATACAGTGAATTATAAGTGAAATAATCTGTCTATAAACAATTGTTGTTAAAATAACTGGTGTCATGCACAAAGTAGATGTCCTAACCGACTTGCCAAAACTATAGTTTGTTAACAAGGAATTTGTAGAGTGGTTGAAAAACGAGTTTTAATGACTCCAACCTAAGTGTATGTAAACTTGCGACATCAACTGTATTTAAGCATTAAAGCAATGCAGGTGTACAATCTATGGCATTGGCATATATAACAATAAGCAGTAAAGAGGAAAGCCGTCATTTTGATTAAGACATGAGTGAGCTGAGACGGATGTGGCCTATACGCCACGTATTTGTTCAGCACTTTTGAAATTGACAGCGACATAGGTTGTTCTTACAAATCAAATCAAATCAAATCAAATTTATTTATATAGCCCTTCGTACATCAGCTGATATCTCAAAGTGCTGTACAGAAACCCAGCCTAAAACCCCAAACAGCAAGCAATGCAGGTGTAGAAGCACGGTGGCTAGGAAAAACTCCCTAGAAAGGCCAATACCTAGGAAGAAACCTAGAGAGGAACCAGGCTATGTGGGGTGGCCAGTCCTCTTCTGGCTGTGCCGGGTGGAGATTATAACAGAACATGGCCAAGATGTTCAAATGTTCATAAATGACCAGCATGGTCGAATAATAATAAGGCAGAACAGTTGAAACTGGAGCAGCAGCACAGTCAGGTGGAAGTTGAAACTGGAGCAGCAGCATGGCCAGGTGGACTGGGGACAGCAAGGAGTCATCATGTCAGGTAGTCCTGGGGCATGGTCCTAGGGCTCAGGTCAGTTGAAACTGGAACAGCAGCATGGCCAGGTGGACTGGGGACAGCAAGGAGTCATCATGTCAGGTAGTCCTGGGGCATGGTCCTAGGGCTCAGGTCCTCCGAGAGAGAGAAAGAAAGAGAGAAGGAGAGAATTAGAGAACGCACACTTAGATTCACACAGGACACCGAATAGGGCAGGAGAAGTACTCCAGATATAACAAACTGACCCCAGCCCCCCAACACATAAACTACTGCAGCATAAATACTGGAGGCTGAGAGGAGGAGGGGTCAGGAGACACTGTGGCCCCATCCGAGGACACCCCCGGACAGGGCCTAACAGGAAGGATATAACCCCACCCACTTTGCCAAAGCACAGCCCCCACACCACTAGAGGGATATCTTCAACCACCAACTTACCATCCTGAGACAAGGCTGAGTATAGCCCACAAAGATCTCCGCCACGGCACAACCCAAGGGGGGGGCGCCAACCCAGACAGGATGACCACAACAGTGAATCAACCCACTCAGGTGATGCACCCCCTCCAGGGACGGCATGAGAGAGCCCCAGCAAGCCAGTGACTCAGCCCCTGTAATAGGGTTAGAGGCAGAGAATCCCAGTGGAAAGAGGGGAACCGGCCAGGCAGAGACAGCAAGGGCGGTTCGTTGCTCCAGAGCCTTTCCGTTCACCTTCCCACTCCTGGGCCAGACTACACTCAATCATATGACCCACTGAAGAGATGAGTCTTCAGTAAAGACTTAAAGGTTGAGACCGAGTTTGCGTCTCTGACATGGGTAGGCAGACCGTTCCATAAAAATGGAGCTCTATAGGAGAAAGCCCTGCCTCCAGCTGTTTGCTTAGAAATTCTAGGGACAATTAGGAGGCCTGCGTCTTGTGACCGTAGCGTACGTGTAGGTATGTACGGCAGGACCAAATCAGAGAGATAGGTAGGAGCAAGCCCATGTAATGCTTTGTAGGTTAGCAGTAAAACCTTGAAATCAGCCCTTGCTTTGACAGGAAGCCAGTGTAGAGAGGCTAGCACTGGAGTAATATGATCAAATTTTGGGGTTCTAGTCAGGATTCTAGCAGCCGTATTTAGCACTAACTGAAGTTTATTTAGTGCTTTATCCGGGTAGCCGGAAAATAGAGCATTGCAGTAGTCTAACCTAGAAGTGACAAAAGCATGGATTAATTTTTCTGCATCATTTTTGGACAGAAAGTTTCTGATTTTTGCAATGTTACGTAGATGGAAAAAAGCTGTCCTCGAAATGGTCTTGATATGTTCTTCAAAAGAGAGATCAGGGTCCAGAGTAACGCCGAGGTCCTTCACAGTTTTATTTGAGACGACTGTACAACCATTAAGATTAATTGTCAGATTCAACAGAAGATCTCTTTGTTTCTTTGGACCTAGAACAAGCATCTCTGTTTTGTCCGAGTTTAATAGTAGAAAGTTTGCAGCCATCCACTTCCTTATGTCTGAAACACATGCTTCTAGCGAGGGCAATTTTGGGGCTTCACCATGTTTCATTGAAATGTACAGCTGTGTGTCATCCGCATAGCAGTGAAAGTTTACATTATGTTTTCGAATAACATCCCCAAGAGGTAAAATATATAGTGAAAACAATAGTGGTCCTAAAACGGAACCTTGAGGAACACCGAAATTTACAGTTGATTTGTCAGAGGACAAACCATTCACAGAGACAAACTGATATCTTTCCGACAGATAAGATCTAAACCAGGCCAGAACATGTCCGTGTAGACCAATTTGGGTTTCCAATCTCTCCAAAAGAATGTGGTGATCGATGGTATCAAAAGCAGCACTAAGGTCTAGGAGCACGAGGACAGATGCAGAGCCTCGGTCCGATGCCATTAAAATGTAATTTACCACCTTCACAAGTGCCGTCTCAGTGCTATGATGGGGTCTAAAACCAGACTGAAGCATTTCGTATACATTGTTTGTCTTCAGGAAGGCAGTGAGTTGCTGCGCAACAGCCTTCTCTAAAATTTTTGAGAGGAATGGAAGATTCGATATAGGCCGATAGTTTTTTATATTTTCTGGGTCTTATATTTTCTGGGTCTTACAGTATTTTCCCTGTACACTAAGTCAGAACGTAGGACAAATAACGGGGGCACATAAGCAGACAATGAAAGCTCTTACAATATTTGATCATTGCATTTATCTAGAACAGGCTATAGGCTACATGTGCACTATCAAGTCAGAACATTAGGCTATATGCCTATTCATTCAGCACTTTTGAAATGGGCAGCGACAGAATTCCGAAAATGGGCCATTCTTACAGTATTTTCTCTTTACACAAAGTCCAAACAGTAGGCTAAATTAACAGGGGCACATAAACAGACAATGAAAGCTCTTACAATGGTGGAAGTTAAGCAGGAATTGAAAGCTGTTACAATTCGATGATGACATTTCTCTAAAACAGGCTATAGAACAGTAGGATAAGTTCTAAGAGGGAAAGGGACCACATTCTTAGGGGGAGACACATAGGCTTCTAACTGCTTACTCCACAACATACAGTTAGTATTACTTTCTCAGCTACAGTATACATATCTCCTTGGCATATTACATCACTTATAAGGCAGCATACTAGACATATTTATGGACTCACCATTGCTGAACAGGAAGTTGGGATGGCGTTCCTTCTTGTGGGCAAACTTCTCAATGACTTTGTCTTCAAAGTCTGTCATTCTCTGAATGAAGTCATGCTGGATTGACAGCACGGCCAATGCATTTAGCCTTTTCTGGCCCATAAAGTTGCATGTGAAGGTTTTTATCCTTTTAAGGGTGGAAAAGTTTCTCTCTGACTCAGCGGTTGTCATCGGAGTGGGGATGATGATTTTGAGAAGAGAGACTGTCTCAGACAAGGCTTCCTGCAGGTTGTTCTTGTAGAGTGATTTCAATAAAGAAGGTGCTGTCTTTCCAGTGTGCAGCTCAGGATGCTGGTAGAGAGTGGACAGCTCCGTTTTCATCTTTTCCTGGTTGCCCACAGGCCCCAGATTGGTAGCACACTGGAGTTCTGCGGTTGGAAAGGAATGTACATAATGGGGGGAAAATTAGCTGTCCACCAACCTTGCTGCAATTAAATGGTCACTTTCAGAAAACCTTTCTTGCACATGAGCAGCGATTGTGTCGCATGCCTCCTTCATTACGGGTGCAGCGGTAAGTTTTCTCCGACTTTGTTCAGTGGCATCAATGTACTTTGGCCAGTGCATTAGTTTGCTCGTGAATTTTCACCTTGAAGTTGTTGATTGCTCTGGAGATTCCTGCTGCATCAATGGTTTGTTTCTGCATTATGTTGTACAAAACATCCACCTCTGGTATGACAAAGGAAAAGAACTCGGGCAGTTACAGAAATGTGGGACCCTTGAGTTTCATGGACAGGTCACAAGCCTCGCTGATGGTGATCTCATCCCATCCAGGCTGTGTGCAAATGTCCTCCATGCACTGGGCCAGTGCCTCATGGTCCGCCCACACAGCAATGACAGCTCTGCTTTTGAAGTTCCATCGTGTACCCGTTGGCCTGGGAACCTGTCTGTTTCGTTGATTCTGCGAGAGCGGAGAATCTTTTGGGTGGGCCCGTGAAAAAGGTGGAAAAGGAGGATAGGTCTGTAAAAACAAACTTTAAGCACGCCACTCTCCCTGCACAAAGTTGCTGAAGTGTTAGATTCAGTTGGTGTGCGTAACAGTGCACAAATTGCGTGTTTGGGTAAGTCTCCTTCAGTAGCGTTTGGACACCACGTACATTACAACTCATCACCGTTGCCCCGTCATAGGTTTGTGCAACCAGTTTCTCCTTGACATTCAGTGGCGCTAGGACTTGTGTGATGGTGTTGGAGAGGCCAACACCAGTTTTGTCCTTCACCTCTACAAACTCCAAAAACCTCTCACACACACTGTTGTCTGGTAACATGTAGCACAGCACTATTACCATCTGTGATTTACAGGAGACGTCAGTTGTCTCGTCTGCCTGTATAGACGCAAAAGGAGTCTCAGACACTTCCTTAGCTATAGCTTCTCTGTACACTTCATAAAAACAATCCAAAAGTTTGTTTTGGATCATACTTGATGTACCCTTAAACATTGGTTGGTCGTCATAATGCCTTTGTAGCCTGTAATCTCCTTCACGCATGTCCAACTCACACTGCTTCCTCTTGACTTTCTCCATGCTATGGTGGGAAATACATGTAGCTAAATAACTTGGCATACTATACACATTTTAGAAAGATAACTCCATCTGAATATGTATAAACAATTACAATTCAAAGCTAATTAGGCATTGAAAAGTGAAGATGAAAGGTTTCCCAATAAATCCATTCAGCGATGGAGAGGATGGAGAAGAACTACAAGAAGAGCTTTTGGGGGCAGTGAGAGAAGGAGACCCTGTCACAGCTGGTGAGCAAAGTTTAGTTTCACACAATATCTGTTACTTTACCTACTTGGAAAGAATAACTTTTCTCTCAGTGTATGATTACAAACATTTATCCTTCATGGTTTTCTATTTTTACCCAACATGTTCTATTTGTCACTTTTGTTTTAGCTTAACTTAACAGGAAAAAGCCTCCAGACATTGACTGCTGTGATCTCTTGGGTATTACCCTACTGCACTGTTCTGCCTAACGTGGTCAAAAGCTATGTGCCCTGAAACTGCTAAACAATTGTGCTAGACCCAACACCAAGAACAAGAATGGTAAAGATCGGCTCAGAATCAATGAATGACAGGGTGTGTATGAGACGGGTTGCTTAGAAGCTACATGCTGTTTGTTTTAACATCCATGTTCTAGTGTAGCGTTCTGTATGATGACTCCTTTTCTCTGATTTGTGCACCAACGACACAGAGATTAAGCCGATCCTGGAAGGCAATTTTCAGAAAGTGGGTTCCCATTGCTTGGAAGGCAGCTATGGTTTGTCCTTTATTTAAAGGTGGAGGTCAAGCTGATCCTATCAGTTTTAGGCTTATTTCTATTTTGCCCTGCTTATCAAAAGTGTTGGAAAAACATGTAAATAAACAACTGACTGGCTTTCTTGATGTCCATAGTATTCTCTCTGGTATGCAATCCGGTTTCCGCTCAGGTTATGGATGTGTCACTGCAACCTTAAAGGTCCTCAATGATGTCACCATGGTCCTTGATTATAAGCAATGTTGTGCTGCTATTTTTATTGACTTGGCCAAAGCTTTTGATACGGTAGACCATTCAATTCTTGTGGGCCGGTTAAGGAATATTGGTGTCTCTGAGGGGCCTTTTGCCTGGTTTGCTAACTACCTCTCTCAAAGAGTGCAGTGTATAAAGTCAGAAAGTCTGTTGTCTCAGCCACTATCTGTCACCAAGGGAGTACTCAATCCTGGGCCCAACGCTCTTCTCAATTTACATAAACAACATAGCTCAGTCAGTAGGAAGCTCTCTCATCCATTTATATGCAGATGATACAGTCTTACACTCAGCTGGCCCCTCCCCGGATTTTGTGTTAAATACTCTACAACAAAGCTTTCTTAGTGTCCAAAAGCTTTCTCTAACCTTAACCTTGTTCTGAATACCTCCAAAACAAAGGTCATGTGGTTTGGTAAGAAGAATGCCCCTCTCCCCACAAGTGTGATTACTACCTCTGAGGGTTTAGAGCTTGAGGTAGTCACCTCATACAAGTACTTGGGAGGGTGGCTAGACGGTACACTGTTCTTCTCTCAGCACACATAAAAGCTGCAGGCTAAAGTTAACTCTAGACTTGGTTTCCTCTATCGTAATCGCTCCTCTTTCACCCCAGCTGCCAAAATAACCCTGATTCAGATGACCATCCCTACTCATGCTAGATTTTTATTACCTTTATTTAACTAGGCAAGTCAGTTAAGAACAAATTATTATTTTCAATGACAGCCTAGGAACAGTGTGTTAACTGCCTGTTCAGGGGCAGAATAAAAGATTTGTACCTTGTCAGCTCGGGGATTTGAACTTGCAACCTTTCAGTTACTAGTCCAACACTCTAACCACTAGGCTAGCCTAGTAGACATCATTTATAGATCGGCAGGTAAGGGTGCTCTCGAGCAGCTAGATGTTCTTCACCATTCGGCCATCAGATTTGCCACCAATGCTTCTTATAGGACACATCACTGCACTCTATACTCCTCTGTAAACTGGTCATCTCTGTATACCTGTCGCAAGACCCACTGGTTGATGCTTATTTATTAAACCCTCTTAGGCCTCACTCCCCCTATCTGAGATATCTACTGCAGCCCTCATCCTCCACATACAACACCTGTTCTGCCAGTCACATTCTGATAAAGGTCCCCAAAGCACACACATCCCTGGGTCGCTCGTATTTTCAGTTCGCTGCAGCTAGCGACTGGAACGAGCTGCAACAAACACTCAAACTGGACAGTTTAATCTCAATCTCTTCATTCAAAGACTCAATCATGGACACTCTTACTGACAGTTGTGGCTGCTTTCCGTGATGTATTGTTGTCGCTACCTTCTTGCCCTTTGTGCTGTTGTCTGTGTCCAATAATGTTTGTACCATGTTTTGTGCTGCTACCATGTTGTGTTGCTACAATGTTGTTGTCATGTTGTGTTGCTACCATGCAGTGTTGCCATGTGTTGCTGCTTTGCTATGTTGTTGTCTTAGGTCTCTCTTTATGTAGTGTTGTGTTGTCTCTCTTGTCGTGATGTGTGTTTAGCCCTATATTTATGTTATTTCAATAAAAAAATGTGAAATGTTTAATCCCAGCCCCCATCCCCGCAGGAGGTCTTTTGCCTTTTGGTAGGCCATCATCGTAAAGAAGAATTTGTTCTTAACTGACTTGCCTTGTTAAATAAAGGTTAAATAAATAAAACATAGAAATGAAGGACACCCTAGATCCACCATACTCAATAGGCCGACTGCAGGCCAGATCTAGACCCAGAATGCGGTCAATACTGTCGAATAAATCAAATAAATGTTGCATTATATTTTGTGGGGTGGTGGGGCTCAGTCGGGCCTAGAACCCTGGTATCCTATAAACACACATAAGACATGGCAACACATGTGGAATTGCAGAAAAAAAAGTACAACTGCTAAATGTTCTCTCCGCCAACGAAAGGGGTGTGAATAGTTTGGGGTCACATGTTTTGCGAGGTGGGGATTCTTTACTACGCCGATAAATGACAATATCCATCCAGACCTTTGCCACATTGGAAATGTGTATGACCGGACCTTCTCAAAACCCTATTGACAAACAGAATTTGAGAAGCCCTGCCCTAGACCCACACTAGATTATTATACCTAGTGTGTCTCTTTCTCTCTGCCTCCTAAGGTTGGAGCTGCCAATGTCCAAAGACAAGGCTGTAAGCCTCTAACCCAAGCCCACTGTTTGGTAGGCCATGATTTTTCTCTCATCAGATTTAACATTGGGGCTGTATTTACTGGAATAGTAGTGTGGACTACGACAAATTCAGTAGAGGCTGCTGGGGAGGACGGCTCATAATAATAGCTGGAGTGGAGTCAATGGAATGGCATCCTACATATCAAAGACGTGGTTTCCGTGTGGTTGATACCAATCCATTGACTCAATTCCAGCCATTATTATAAGCCATCCTCCCCTCAGCAGCCTCTACTGGACAAATTGTGTTTTACTATTTATTTTTCAGATCAAAGTCAGACAGCTGCTTTTTCACCCTCAAGTGCATCGTTTCAAAGAGTACCCCGTGAATGACAACAAGAAAAGTGAGATGTGGTTTGTTTTTCTGAAGTATTGTTGTATATCAACAACACTGTTTTTCATTGCTTCTGTTTTTTCTATGGCTGTCATACTTACAAAAGCTAAGGAACATTATTTTTTGTTAAAACAAAAACATACTGTTTTCTGTTAAAAAAACACCAACCAGTTGATGAACATAACCTACATTTGAACAAACCTACACACATTCTCTTTCTAACACACACACACAAACACACACACACACACACACACACACACACACACACACACACACACACACACACACACACACACACACACACACAACAAACAACGCTATTCTCATAACTTCTCATTTGCTTCCTGTCATGAGTCATGTGAGAGCCCAGTTATTAGCCTAAGAGCAGAACATGAAGCAGCACAGTACAGTGCAGTACATCATGCAGCTCAGATGAGTGTGGCTGGACGCTATGGAGGAATACTCTGCCTACAGCACACACTACTGCTCTCAGTTGTAGGGCAGCGAGGAGGACGAGGAAGAAGTCATGGGTGTGGGAGAGCTGACAGAATCACTACAGGTGACATACCAGTCGACAACCTCTTTTACCTTCATCTGGTATCTCTCTTCAACCTTCCCCATCCCCCTGAATGTTCTCCTCAACCTTCCCCTTCCCCCTGAATGTTCTCCTCAACCTTCCACATCCCCCTGAATGTTTTACTCAACCTTCCCCATCCCCCTGAATGTTCTCCTCAACCTTCCCCATCCCCCTGAATGTTCTCCTCAACCTTCCCCATCCCCCTGAATGTTCTCCTCAACCTTCCCCCTCCCCCTGAATGTTCTCCTCAACTTTCCCCATCCCCCTGAATGTTCTCCTCAACCTTCCACATCCCCTGAATGTTCTCCTCAACCTTCCCCATCCCCCTGAATGTTCTCCTCAACCTTCCCCATCCCCCTGAATGTTCTCCTCAACCTTCCCCCTCCCCCTGAATGTTCTCCTCAACCTTCCCCATCCCCCTGAATGTTCTCCTCAACCTTCCACATCCCCTGAATGTTCTCCTCAACCTTCCCCATCCCCCTGAATGTTCTCCTCAACCTTCCCCATCCCCCTGAATGTTCTCCTCAACCTTCCCCATCCCCCTGAATGTTCTCCTCAACCTTCCACATCCCCCTGAATGTTCTCCTCAACCTTCCCCTTCCCCCTGAATGTTCTCCTCAACCTTCCCCATCCCCCTGAATGTTCTCCTCAACCTTCCCCATCCCCCTGAATGTTCATCTCAACCTTCCCCATCCCCCTGAATGTTCTCCTCAACCTTCCCCATCCCCCTGAATGTCCTCCTTCTGCAATAGATCTGTGTATTCTCTCTTATTCTTTTACATGTAACAGGGAATTTAAAGATCCTTCAAATTCATGGTTCACTTACACTACTGTTCAAAAGTTTGGGGTCACTTAGAAATGTCCTTGTTTTTGAAAGAAAAGCAATTAATGTTAGCACAGCTGAAAACTGTTGTCCTGATTAAAGAAGCAATAAACTGTCCATCTTCAGACTAGCTGAGTATCTGGAGCATCAGCATTTGTGGGTTCGATTACAGGCTCAAAATATCCAGAAACAAAGAACTTACTTCTGACACTCGTCAGTCTATTCTTGTTCTGAGAAATTAAGGCTATTCTATGAGAGAAATTGCCAAGAAACTGTTGCTGTGTACTAATCTCTTCACAGAACAGCGCAAACTGGCACTAACCAGAACAGAAAGAGGAGTGGGAGACCCCGGTGCACAACTGAGCAAGAGGACAAGTACATTAGAGTGTATAGTTTGAGAAACAGAAGCCTCACAAGTTCTCAACTGGCAGCTTCATTAAATAGTACCCACAAAACACCAGTCTCAACGTCAACAGTGAAGAGGTGACTCTGGGATACTGGCCTTCTAGGCAGAGTTGCAAAGAAAAAGCCATATCTCAGACTGGCCAATAAAAATAAAAGATTAAGACAGGCAAAAGAACACAGACACTGGATAGAGGAACTCTGCCTAGAAGGCCAGCATCCCGGAGTTGCCTCTTCACTGTTGACGTTGAGACTGGTGTTTTGTGGGTACTATTTAATGAAGCTGCCAGTTGAGGACTTGTGAGGTGTCTCACTCCTCTTTCTGTTCTGGTTAGAGACAGTTTGCGCTGTTCTGTGAAGAGATTAGTACACAGCATTGTACGAGATCTTCAGTTTCTTGACAATTTCTCGCATGGAATAGCCTTCATTTCTCAGAACAAGATAGACTGACGAGTTTCAGAAGAAAGTACTTTGTTTCTGGCCATTTTGAGCCTGTAATCAAACCCACAAATGCTGATGCTCCAGATACTCAACTAGTCTGAAGAAGGACAGTTTATTGCTTCTTTAATCAGGACAACAGTTGTCAGCTGTGCTAACATAATTGCAAAAGGGTTTTCTAAGGATCAATTAGCCTTTTAAAATGATAAACTTGGATTAGCTAACACAACGTGCCATTGGAACACAGGAGTGATGATTGCTGATAATGGGCCTCTGTACACCTATGTAGATATTCCATTAAAAAATCTGCCGTTTCCAGCTACAATAGTCATTTACAACATTAACAATGTCTACACTGTATTTATGATCAATTTGATATTATTTTAATGGACAAAAAAATGTGCTTTTCTTTCAAAAACAAGGACATTTCTAAGTGACCCCAAACTTTTGAACCGTAGTGTGTGTATGGAGGTCATGTTTTCGACCTCTCCCTCCTCCTCCCTGGCAGTCAGCTGAAGCTTGTCACCAGCAGCTGGAGCAGGAGGTTAGAGCATTCCTCTCCTTGGTGAAGGAAGATGGACTTCCAGAGAGTAAAGCCTTTTCTTTCATAGGAACTCCATTTCTACAGATGTGTAGTACAATACCCTCATTCATAGCATAAATGTTAAATGTAATTGTGCTTTTTAAAATATTGCACTTACAACAGAAGCTCATGCCTAAACCCGATTGACCTACACCGAGTGTACAAAACATTAGGATTACCTGCTCTTTCCATGACAAACTGACCAGGTTAATACAGGTGAAAGCTATGATCCCTTATTGATGTCACTTGTTAAATCCACTTCAATCAGTGCAGAAGAAGGGGAGGAGACAGGTTAAAGAAGGATGTTTAAGCCTTGAGACAATTGAGACATAGATTGTGTGCCATTCAGAGGGTGAATGGGCAAGACAAAAGATTTAAGCACCTTTGAATGGGGGAAGCATTGGAGTCAACATGGTCCAGCATCCCTGTGGAATGCTTTGGACACCTTGTAGAGTCCATGCCCTGACAAATTGAGGCTGTTCCGAGGGCAAAAGGGGGTGCAACTCAATATTAGGAAGGTGTTCCTAATGTTTTGTACACTCAGTGTATCTCCAGGGGAAGACCAGGATGGTGTGACAGTGGCTTGAATTTAGTCTGAACTCAGACCACAAGGCTTTAGTGGTAAATTTGATGTTACCATTACAAACACTATTTAACTGTTCTCTCAGAACAAAGCTAAAATACCCCGTGGCCTTGTTTGTCCCCTCAGAGCTACCGCTCATGATGCTGCAGAAGATGAGGGAGGTGTGTGAGCTGTCCAGTGAAACTTGCTCGAATCTCAACCACTGCCTCAGCCTCTTCTCCAGACAGGATGGGGTTTGTCACTTCTCTTCTGTGTCTACTGATGCCTTTTTTCCACAGCAACACTACTGTCTCCAGTGATTATGTTAATGTTGCTGGAGTGTTAGTTTTTGGTAAGTGAGTTTTCATTGCAATGGCTGATACTGATGACTTGTGAAGAGCAGAACCAGCAATCTCTGCATAATCAAAAGAGATGCTTTGTGAGAAGGTATTAACCACAGAAGGTATTAACCCATGTTCACAGTCAGCCAATGTTATGCAAATGCGACCCTGAAAGTCCCAGCGGCTTTGCCTTGGCCCCAAATCAGAGCAGGTCCATCGAGTTCATGGCCCAGTGAGCTGGGCCGTGGCAGTGGAAACACAGAAGCCTGAGGCTTTTTGTAAAGACCCAGGGAAAGTCCTCAGTGGAAATTCGCCATAGACTTAGTCTTTACTACCGATACACACAAACACACATAGTGAGCAAGGCTGTGCCTTTGGCAGGTAGTTTATTAATGCAGAGGGTTTATGGGAAACAAAGGGGACGGAAAAGGGATGGAGCCGTGAGAAGTGTTTTTTATGGTGATGTTTACAATCAGCTGGGAAATCTCTCCAACACACAAGCATGTAAAGACGAACAAACAGTAACTCATATATTCACAAAGTCACCTCATTAAAGAGGATACACTGAAGAGAAAGACAGTGCACTCAGAAAGTATTCGGACACCTTGACTTTTTCCACATTTTGTTACGTTACAGCCTTATCCTAAAATGGATTAAACAGTTTTTCCCTCCTCAGTCGACACACAATACCCCATAATGACGAAGCAAAAACAGTTTTTTGGGACATTTTTGCAAATATATTAAAAATAAAAAACAGAAATACTACATTTACAGAAGTATTCAGACCCTTTACTCAGTACTTTGTTGAAGCACCTTTGGCAGCGATTACAGCCTCGAGTCTCATTGGGTATGACTCTACAAGCTTGGCACACCTGTATTTGGGGAGTTTCTCCCATTCTTCTCTGCAGATCCCTTCAAGCTCTCTCAGGTTGGACGGAGAGCATTGCTACACAGCTATTTTCAGGTCTCTCCAGAGATGTTCGATCAGGTTCAAATCTGGCTGGGCCACTCAAGGACATTCAGAGACTTGTCCCGAAGCCAATCCTGCATTGTCTTGGCTGTGAAACTTAGGGTCGTTGTCATGTTGGAAGGTGAACCTTCGCCCCAGTCTGAGGTTCTGAGCGCTCTGGAGCAGGTTTTTATCTCTCAGGACTTTGCTCCGTTCATCTTTCCATCAATTTTGACTAGTCTCCCAGTCCCTGCCGTTGAAAAACATCCCCATAGCATGATGCTGCCACCACCATGCTTCACCGTAGGGATGGTGCCAAGTTTCCTCCAGATGTGACGCTTGACATTCAGGCCAAAAATCTTGGTTTCATCAGACCAGAGAATCTTTTGCTCATGGTCTGAGAGTCCTTTAGGTGCCTTTTGGCAAACTCCAAGCAGGTTGTCGTGCCTTTTACTGAGGAGGGGCTTCTATTCAGACACTTTTCCATAAAGGCCTGATTGGTGGAGTGCTGCAAAGAGGGTTGTTGTTCTGGAAGGTTCTCCCATCTCCACAGTGGAACTCTGGAGCTCTGTCAGAGTCACCATCGGGTTCTTGGTCACCTCCCTGACCAAGGCCCTTCTCCCCGATTGCTCAGTTTTGCCGGGTGGACAGCTCTAGGAAGAGTCTTAGTGGTTCCAAACTTCTTCCATTTAAGAATGATGGAGGCCACTGTGTTCTTGTGGACCTTCAATGCTGCAGACATTTTTGTTACTCTTCCTCAGATCTGTGCCTCGACACAATCCTGTTTCAGAGTTCTACGGACAATTACTTCGACCTCATGGCTTGGTTTTTCCGTGTGCACTGTATTGCGATTCTCACAATTCAATATGTATTGCGATTTGATGTTCCAAACACATTGCTCACCAAATATCTGCTGCAGAGAGACTGACTGCATCACTTCTTATTTTTTTAAGAAACATTAATATGTTGAAAATCCCAAATTGTTTGCATAGTCAACTTACACACAGCTCTGACACACACACTTATCCCACCAGACATGCCACCAGGGGTCATTTAACTGTCCCCAAATCCAGAACAATTTCAAGAAAGCGTACAGTATTATATAGAGCCTGTATTGCATGAAACTTCCTTCCATCTCATATTGCTCAAAAAACAGATAAAGCAGCACCTCACAACACAACGCCTCTCCCCTATTTGACCTAGATAGTTTTGTGTATGTTTTGATATATATGCTCCATGTGTCTTATTTAAAAATGTATATAGCTCTGTCCTTGAGATGTTCTTGTGTATTAATGTTCTGTAATATGTCAGGTTTCATGTTTTGTGTAGACCCCAGGAAGAGTAGCTGCTGCTTTTGGAACAGCTAATGGGGATCCTAATAACATACCAAAATACCAAAAGTATCATCAGCCAACTTGATGGTGGTGTTGAATTCTTGCACGGTCACGCAGTCGTGGGTGACAGGGAGAAATATGGTGATATGAGGATGTTCAGTGGTGAGAAGTGAGCTAAGATGGAGCTAGATTCAAGTTGTCCAACGTTCTGTACATTTTTCACCGATGAAACATTCAGTCTCAATACAGTTTTCTGCTCCCAAAACTAGAATCGGTTAAGGAAAGAGTGCACTAAGTTTTGTAGACTAGACCCTTTCAAAAAATGCTGCTGTTTAGAAGGAGTACAAGGCCGAATTAAGTTATTGCACACAGAAATATATATATATACCATTTTTTTTTTAAATGTGCCACTAGGATTTCACTAGCTCGTGCTTGGCTCTGCCCTCCTCCTTGCTTGTTCTACCTACTATGCTTCATTTGCTCCCAAAGGAAATTACGTCGAAGAGATCTCTTGGGTTAGTTACCAGTATCTTTGCTAACATAGCTAGCTAGTGTTGTGTCTCTAGTATTGGTTAAATGAGATGACATGCTATTTTCAAATCAATTACCTAACGTTAATTATTTGATTAAATTAATTTGGCAGTAACTACTCATTAGGAATCCGGGGCACCATGGAAGTATTTGTTTATTTAGAGCTGTTATCTCCCGAATCCACTCTTAACGACCTGATGATCTTTTATATCAATAGTGTCACGTTCTGACCTTTATTTCCTGTGTTTTGTATTTAGTTAGTATGGTCAGGGCGTGAGTTGGGTGGGCAGTCTATGTTTGATTTTCTATGATTTGGGGTTTTCTATGTTTCGGCCTAGTATGGTTCTCAATCAGAGGCAGGTGTCATTGGTTGTCTCTGATTGAGAATCATACTTAGGTAGCCTGGGTGTCACTGTGTGTTGGTGGGTGATTGTTCCTGTCTTTGTGTTTGCACCAGATGGGACTGTTTTAGGTTTTCTCACATTTGTTGTTTTTGTTAGTTATCTCATGTGTAGTTTCTTTATAAATTAAAGAATATGAATAACCACCATGCTGCGCTTTGGTCCACCTCTCCTTCAGATGAAGAAAACCATTACAGAATCACCCACCAACCAAGGACCAAGCGGCGTGGTAACGGGCAACGGCAAAAGCAGCAGCAGCAGCAGTGGGAGAGGCTGCACTATTTGGAGAGATGGACTTGGGAGGAGATACTGAACGGAGAGGGACCCTGGGCAAAGGCTGGGGAACATCACCGCCCGAAAGCTGAGCGGGGGCGAGATGAGGAGGCAGCACGGCAGTGCGACAGGTACGAGAGGCAGCCCCAACATTTTTTTTGGTGGGGGCAGACGAGGTGTGGTACTAAGCCAGGTAGCAGACCTGAGCTCACTCCTCGTGCTTATGATAAGCAGCGCATTACTGGTCAGGCACCGTGTTATGCGGTTAAGCGCACGGTGTCGCCAGTGCGTGTCCATAGCCCGGTGCACTATAGGGCAGCCCCCCGAAAGTGCCATGCGAGTGTGGGCATTGAGCCAGGGCGTATGGTGCCTGCTCAGCGGGTCTGGTCACCGGTACGCAGTTTTGGTCCAGGTTATCCTGCGCCGGCTCTGCGTGCTGTGTCTCCGGGGCGCTGGGAGGGTGCAGTGCGTCCTCTGCCTGCGCTCCGCTCGTGCCGGGCAAATGTGGGAGTGGAGCCTAGGGGAGAGGTGCGTGTAGTGAGCACTAGATCTCCTGTGCTTATCCACAGCCCGGTTCAACCTGTGCCTGCACTCTGGAGGGTCCGGGCTAGAGTAGTTGTCCAGCCTGGGGAAGTGGTGCCAAGGTTGCGCACCAGAGCTCCAGTGCTCCACCACAGCCCGGTCCTTCAGGTGCCTCCTCCTAACACCAAGCCCCCTGAAGGTCTCCCCAGCCTGGTGGTTCCTGTGGCAGCCCCACGCACCAGGCTGTCTCTCCGTCTCCTCCCTGCAGGTGGTCCCGCCTGTCCGGCGCCGCTGCCGGAGCCTCCCGCCTGTCCGGAGCCTCCCGCCTGTCCGGCGCTGCTGCCGGAGTCTCCCGCATGTCCGGCGCTGCTGCCGGAGTCTCCCGCCTGTCCGGCGCTGCTGCCGGAGTATCCCGCCTGTCCGGCGCTGCTGCCGGAGTCTGAGGCGCCAGAGCCCCTCAGCCCAGAGGCGCCAGAGCCCCTCAGCCCAGAGGCGCCAGAGCTTCTGCCCCTCTGTCCAGAGCTTCTGCCCCTCTGTCCAGAGCTTCTGCCCCTCTGTCCAGAGCTTCCGCCCCTCTGTCCAGAGCTTCCGCCCCTCTGTCCAGAGCTTCCGCCCCTCTGTCCAGTGGGGTCATTGAGAGGGGTGGTCATGGTTAGAAAGCCACGAAGGCGGACAAAGACAATGGTGAAGTGGGGTCCGCGCCCTGCACCAGAGCCGCCACCGCGGACAGACGCCCACCCAGACCCTCCCCTATAGGTCAAGGTTTTGCGGCCGGAGTCCGCACCTTTGGGGGGGGGGGGGGGGTACTGTCACGTTCTGACCTTTATTTCCTGTGTTTTGTATTTTGTTAGTATGGTCAGGGCGTGAGTTGGGTGGGCAGTCTATGTTTGATTTTCTATGATTTGGGGTTTTCTATGTTTCGGCCTAGTATGGTTCTCAATCAGAGGCAGGTGTCATTGGTTGTCTCTGATTGAGAATCATACTTAGGTAGCCTGGGTGTCACTGTGTGTTGGTGGGTGATTGTTCCTGTCTTTGTGTTTGCACCAGATGGGACTGTTTTAGGTTTTCTCACATTTGTTGTTTTTGTTAGTTATCTCATGTGTAGTTTCTTTATAAATTAAAGAATATGAATAACCACCACGCTTAGCTTTGGTCCACCTCTCCTTCAGATGAAGAAAACCATTACAAATGGCAGTCGATCATTAATTATTCTTTACTTAATATCAGTCTTATCTGAACATTGTAAAATTCTTGGTTATCTTTATGAACCCTGGCTAACAAGTTGAATCAGCAATAAAAAATTGGGTTAATTATTTATTTACTAAATACCTAAATTATCATGCAGAATTACATATTCACAGGATGGATCATACATCGATTACTAATCATGTCATAAAAGAAAAAGTCCCTAGCAGGTGAAACCGATATCACGGCTGGTGACAGGGGGTTGGGTTTGAATGAAAGAGCGGGAAGACTGAGGTACAAAGGAGATTGGGTCTCTATCGGACCTTGAAAAGCAATGCTAATGTAAATACAGAATCTTATGCATTCTAATAACTGCCCATTTGGAAAAGAAAAACGCAAAATATATATTTACACTGAGCTGCGCTTCGATAGATGGGTCGAAGATGGAAGACTGGTTTGCCCAGCAGGGATTGCCCTTGTCCTTTGTAGAATCTGTCTGGTCGTAGTGTTGTAGGGCGGATACGTTGTACCCTGTTGTTCTGATTAGGAGATGGTCTGTCCTTTCCTAGACCACGTACGTTTACAGCTGTAGCTGATAACTCGACTTCTAGGATGTATCACTTCTTCTTTAGTGAATAAAAGTTCAAAGTTCATACCATTTTGCCATAATCAGCTCGCACTGAATTCTGTCTAGTCTGGTAGAAATTCATCCTTCCAGCATGGTGATAGTCATCTACGCATGGAAATTAGCCTTTTTAAACGTATGGACACCAGTCCTCATGTTGTTGGGAATTAAAGTTAATTTCGTTAGGTTGTAGTTGATATTAGCTCTTTTAAATGTATCGACACCAGTCCTCATGTCGTCGGAACTAAAGTTGACTTGCGCCAACGGGCTTTTGTAGTTGGGGAGAGAAGGGCTTGTTTCATAGTTCTCAACCAATGTCTGTTCATTTGGCCACGTGTCCACTGAGTGAGCATAGTTTACTATTTGAAAACAATTCTCTGATTTACATTGAATCTTTTCACAAATAGTTTCATATTTAAACATTTCAATTGCACAACAATTCCATGTGAATCTGATAAGTAGAATGTGCAGACTTTCCAAGATGCAATTTATGTTGTCCTATCATCAGATGTAATGTCCCATACACCAACTGATCTGACATCATATTCTTTAAGTACTTTCAACTGGTTGGATTACAGAAATGTTGTACCTTTCCCCAACCTTTTGATGTTAACATACTCTCTCTCTCTATGTTAACAAAAGGCTTTCCAAAAGTCCATTCTGTAGGGTGGAGAGAAAAGGGGGAAAGATATTTATGGGGGCTCATTACAACAGGGCATCGTCATGACACTAGCTTCCCTTTGAGATGGGCTCTAGCCTAGCAGTGCTAGCTAGCTTCCCCTTGAGAGGGGCACTACAGCCTTGCAGCATTAGCTTTCTTCCACTTGAGATGGGTTCTACAACCTAGCAGCGTTAGCTAACTGCCCCTTGAGTGGAGGAGGTTGTTGAGCCACTGTACAGCATGAAACTGACCAGCAGTCATGACCTTGGTAGATGCTGCTCTCTCATACAATAGTGTACATGGACCTGAGGGTGAACTATTAATGAGGCACAGTTTGATATACTAATATGTCCAAATGCATTTACATCAAACTGTTTGCGTTTGTGTGAGGTGGCATGTCAGGTGGGGTATGTATGTCTGTATGACACTGTATGCAAATAGATTATACAAGGGGTTAGGCATTTTCAACACACAAATGTTTCTTCAAAAGACTACAAGAGAAGTGGTCAATTTCTCCTCAACCCTCAACCATGAAAGACTATGCATATTGTTGATGTGAGTTCTGTGTGTGCAGTTAAGGGCAAGGTGTGGTGCTTTGTTTTGAGCCAACTGCAGCTTTGCTTGGTCTTCCTTTGTTGCACCTGACCATATTACTGCACATCAAGACAAGATCAAAGCCTGAACTAGTACAGTTGATCTTTGTGCCAAAAATGCAGGACATATTTTTATAACAGACATACCTCTCCCCATCTTCACAACAACTTTGTCAATGTGACAATAGTGACTGCCTGATAGTAATTCTCTGTAGAACTACATCTGCCATTACTCAGAGTCATACTCCAATTCAAACTACTGGAAAGGCTAATGTTACTACTATTGATAAGTGCTACTACAGAACCATCATATGCTGTTTATAACACAGCGTCTCCTGAGGGACCATTCTACTACTGCTGCCGTTGCTGCCGGCTCCTCAATTAGTGCTCGGTTTTGTGAGCTCACAGACGAATGCCAGTGTCCCACTGTGCAGGCCTATACTGTGGGAGAAACTCTTTACCAGCAAAGCAAATGGAAGAGGCTGGATTTATTATGAGTTTATTTGCAGCTCTGGTGCAATGAGCTTTTCTGTGATTGTGAAGGGAGTGTGTTATTGTAGTTGGTTCCTGGTTTGAAGTGTGACTGTTTCACTGTGTCTTACTGCTACTGCATCTTATGGTTGTAGATGTTGTAGTATGATGACAAGGGTGTTATGACCATTTCAGTATAACTTCACATGCGATTGGGAATTAGTGATGCTATTACAGTGTTACAGGGACTAACGATGACTGTTATAGCTGTTGTAGCTAAATAGCTGTTGGACAGACATTTAGTATGATTTTGTGGATGAATCTGTAGTTTCATTACTTCAGCTTGAATTTTGTCTCCATTTACTGGTGAACCCTCACCAACCCTCACCAAAGTGAGGGATCATAATAACATAAGATCCCTGGTTATCATATAATGTTGAATATGCTATTTATAAACATTCTAAGATTGCATAGGATGTGGCTCTGATGATTGCACAATCTCCCGTTATAAAACTGTTCAGCAGTTACATTCCATTACATTCAGGCTTTTAGTTATTGACGCTGAATGTTTCAGTGGATCTCAGTGGAGATCTAGAAATGCACGCTTGTTTTCTACAAAGTCCTCAGAGACATCTGGGTGTTTGTCTATATGATACCTTACGTCATCTTTAAGAAAGGTGAATGAATCACAATTACAGGTCTGCTTCCACTCCCTTCCTCTGTTCCCAGCCTTACAGGTAAGTTGTACTGTGCATACTGCACCTTCAGGACTTTGAGCTGCCCTCACCAGAAACACTGTCTGTTGAAAATGAATACACTTTTTGGGTTCAAATATCTGGCTTTATGCAGAGAAGTACTAGCTTTGCCACAGTGTTTCAATGGATGAAAGAAATGCAGCTTTTGAAAGGAGAAGGCGTGTGGTTATGAGATACAGTACCAGTCAAATGTTTGGACACACCTACTCATTACAGGATTTTTCTTAATTTTTCTTATTTTCTACATTGCAGAATAATAGTGAAGACATCAAAACTATGAAATAACATGTATGGAATCATGTAGTAACCAAAAACGTGTTAAACATATCAAACTATATTTTATATTTGAGATTTTTCAAAGTAGCCACCATTTGCACACTTTTGGCATTCAAACCGCTTTGCACACTTTTGGCATTCTCTCAACCAGCTACACGAGGTAGTCACCTGGAATGAATTCCACATAACAGGTGTGCCTTGATAAAAGTTCATTTGTGGAATTTCTTTCCTTCTAAATGTGTTTGAGCAAATCAGTTGTGTTGTGACAAGGTAGGGGTGGTATATAAAAGATAGCCCTATTTGGTAAAATACCAAGTCCATCTTATGGCAAGAACCGCTCAAATAAGCAAAGAGAAGCAACAGTCCATCGTTACTTTAGACATGAAGGTCAGTCAATTCGGAAAAGTTCTAACTTTGAAAGCTTCTTCAAGTGCAGTCGCAAAAACCATAAAATGCTATGATGAAACTGGCTCTCATGAGGACCATCACAGGAAAGGAAGACCCAGAGTTACCTCTGCTGCAGAGGATAAGTTCATTAGAGTAACCGGCCTCAGAAATTGCAGCCCAAATAAATGCTTTACAGAGTTCAAGTAACAGACACATCTCATCATCAACTGTTCAGAGGAGACTGTGTGAATCAGGCCTTCATGGTTGAATTGCTGCAAAGAAACCACTACTAAAGGACACCAATAAGAAGAAGAGACTTGCTTGGGCCAAGAAAGACGAGCAATGGACATTAGGCCGGTGGAAATCTGTCCTTTGGTCTGAGGAGTCCAAATTGTGAGATGCAGAGTAGGTGAACGGATTATTTCCGCAATGTGTGGTTCCCCCCGTGAAGCATGGAGGAGGAGGTGTGATGGTGTGGGGGTGCTTTACTGGTGACACTGTCAGAGACTTATTTAGAATTCAAGGTACGCTTAACCATCATGGCTACCACAGCATTCTGCACGACACGCTATCCCATCTACTTTGCGCTTAGTGGGACTATCATTTGTTTTTCAACAGGACAATTACCCAACACACCTCCAGGCTGTGTAAGGGCTATATGACCAAGAAGGAGAGTGAGTGCCTGGTGGAGTGCTGCATTAGATGACCTGGTCTCCACAATCACCCGACCTCAACCCAATTGAGATGATTTGGGTGGCAGAATGAAGGAAAAGCAGCCAAGATATGCTCAGCATGTGGGAAATCCTTCAAGACTGTTGGAAAAGCATTCCAGGTGAAGCTGGTTGAGAGAATGCCAGGAATGTGCAAAGTTGTCATCAAGGCAAAGGGTAGCTATTTTGAAGAATCTCAAATATAAAATATATTTTGATTTGTTTAACACTTTTTTGGTTACTAGATGATTCCATATGTGTTATTTCATAGTGTTGATGTCTTGCTATTATTCTACAATCTAGAAAATTGTCCAAATAAAGAAAAACCCTTGAATGAGTAGTTGTGTCCAAACTTTTGACTGGTACTGTATATCTTTATATATTTCTACAGAAGATCAAGTAGTCTATTTGGAAATGTCCTTGCCTATTGTAGTTACCTGATCTCCTCTGCGCCATGAGGATCGTTCTCTGGATGGCCATTTGAGACGGCAGGTTTAAGGCACCTGTCCTCCACTACAGCTAAACGTGTATTGTTCCTGTGATGTCTGTCTGCTGATCTGAGCACAGTAACAAGAGGGGATCAGTCAGTATGCTGCTCTTGTAGTCTACAGACCTACACAACACAGATCCTCACAGCTGTACAGAGATCTCTGCTGATATCTATACTCTATTCACTGTATGCTGTAACTTGCTTTTCAGTGTTGATATTTAGCATAAATAGATCATCTATGTAGGCCATGAAGTGCCATCAAATGTATACTGTATGATTATTAATTATACTGCGTGTGTGCATGTGTGTGCCCACTTGTGTTTGTGTGTGTCTGTACGTGTGTGGTTGTTTTGTGGCGTGTGTGTGTGTGTGTGTGTTTGGGGCTCAGGTGCGCAGTCTGAAATTGGAGCAGGAGGTTGAGAAGAATAATATCCTGTCTGAAGAGCTTCAGACTCTGGCTACAGAGCAGCATGAACTCGAGCAGTCCGTTGTCAAGGGCTCCTCTCCACGGAGCGCGCTCAGTGATGATGGTTTCTACGATGCTGTGTCTGGTGAGTATGGCTTGTTTTTATTTACGATCAGATTGGAATTGAAGTGAGAGAGCTTGAGATGAAAACTGGTGTCTTGTTTGACAGTATGATTATTTTATTGATGCCTATAGCTGTTCATGCATTTTATAAACTCAACTCTGGAATTCTAAGCCAGTTCCACAGCTTGTTTTAATTGTTCCCCTCTAATCAGGGACTGATTTAGACCTGGCACACCAGGTGTGAGCAATTAATTATCGGGTAGAACAGACAACCAGCAGGCTCCGAACCACATAGGGTAAGAGTTGACTACCCCTGGTCTAGGTGTTTACAATGTTATGCTAAGATGACTTGCTTGCTTGAATGTACTGTGTGCACCAATTTAGTCGGAGTTGAGCAATACCTACAAAGTACTATTTCACTTTGAAAACACTTTTTTAGTCACAAGATGGCCTATGATAATGGTTATGATGATTTTTGCAATGATCGATTGACTGATGACTTCAGCCTTCAGAGGTTGGTTCAGGGCTCTTTAAATACAACCCTATCCACAGATCTGGTTTGTCCCATCAGGGCTTTCGTGAGGCTCAGGCAAAGGTGTCAGTTGTTGATAGCGACGCAGTCATTTGTAGCACTGTCACTCATGTATCCAGTCCCTGCCTTTACAACATGACTGCTTACTCCCTTTCATCTCAAGATTCGGACTCGGAGCACTCTCTGAGCTTCTTTGAGGCGGTGGCCAGTCATTCATTTGACAAGGACGAGGAGAAAGGCTCTGTCCTGTTCAGCAGCAAGCGCAGCAGCCCAACCAGCATGTCTCAGGAGAATCACCATGGCAATGAGGAGGAGTCCCGACCCAATGGGATTGTGAGGCACAGGTGAGCTGAGCCAAGTGCCCCCCCCCCCGACACACCCCTTCCTACCCACCCAGTGTCTCTCCCATCCACCCTACATCCAAGCACACACAGGGAACGGTCCTGTTTACAGTACACAGCTGTTTTAGAAGGTAGAAGCTTCAGATTTGGATTCAACCTGGAAAGAAAAGCCACTTTGCCTCTTTGCACAATAAGTTACAGGTAACTGCAAAAATAAAGGAAACACGAGAAAGGAGGTATACAAAGTACATTGAAAGCAGGTACTTCCACTGAGTTAATTACGCAATGAAAATATCCCATCATGCTTAGGGTCATGTATAAAAAGTATTTTGGCTAGCATGGCTGGAAGAGATCTCAGGGACTTTGAAAGAGGGGTCTCAAAGGAGCATAGGGGGTTTAAAGGGTGTGTGTCTCAGTCACCAGATCTCAACCCAATTGAACACTTAAATTAAGGCACCAAAATATGGAATTTCCTGTGGAAGAATGGTGTTGCATCCCTCTAATAGAGTTCAAGATACTTGTAGAATCTATGCCAAGGCGCATTGAAGCTGTTCTGGCGGGTCATGGTGGCACAACACCCTGTCAAGACACTTTGTCACCTTTTCTTTATTTTGGCAGTAACCTGTACCTTTTAAAGTCATATTTTTGTTGTTGTTTGTCAAATAAACTTTTGTCTCTCCCTTTCTGTTTGAGAGAACCCTTTCTGTTTGAGAGAACCCTTTCTGTTTGAGAGAACCCTTTCTGTAAATAAAAAAAGCCTATAGTAGAGCAGTGGAAAAGGCAAACCAGGGTTGGAAATGAGTGGTTCTTAGGACCAACTTAATACAGAGGTGGAGTATCTTCCAGCTCCTAACTATCAGGATCTTGTTGTTTACCCCACTGTTTGTTTTCTTGTTGTGTTCCTAGACTACATATGGTGTATTTTTTGTGTGTTTTCAGAGTCCGTGTGTGAATAATTTAGCAAGGCAGCTAGGCTGGTCCAGGAAGGAGAAAGGCTCTCATTGAGAAGGCTGAGCGCTGTGTAAAACCAGTTAAACATTGATGAGGTCACAGTGTCATGCAATAACTGGAACTCAGTAGGACCCTATGTTGACCGATCTGAATGCTGAACGCTGATCAGGGCGTAGAAGTGGAGGCCAGGCTTTTGGGAAGGCCATGCATTTTAGTGCTTTTTCCAATCTGTCTCATTCACTGTCTTAAAGAAAAAACATTAAAAACATAAAAACCTGTGGTCCAAATGGTGAAGCCCAACCGGACTAACTGACTGACTGACAGTGGTAGTTAGGAAGGGAATCAAATGTCATAGTTTGGAAGGGAATCAAATGTCATATTTAGGAAGGGAATCAAATGTCATAGTTTGGAAGGGAATCAAATGTCATATTTAGGAAGGGAATCAAATGTCATAGTTTGGAAGGGAATCAAATGGCATATTTAGGAAGGGAATCAAATGGCATATTTAGGAAGGGAATCAAATGGCATATTTAGGAAGGGAATCAAATGGCATATTTGATTAATGGGATGTGCAAACTAGTATATCCACAGGTTTTTATCTTCTTCACATATCTTTGTGTGAGCAAGCATTTGTGTTAAATATACGTAGGTGTTCATGGTGCCAACGTACATTTGTTGGTAAGATTACTCTTGTCTTAAAGAAGTGAAGGCCTCAGGGAGCAGCTATTTCCATAGATGGCTCCTGGA
Source organism: Oncorhynchus kisutch (assembly GCF_002021735.2). Classification (NCBI taxonomy): domain Eukaryota; kingdom Metazoa; phylum Chordata; class Actinopteri; order Salmoniformes; family Salmonidae; genus Oncorhynchus; species Oncorhynchus kisutch. Next base: position 21,914,255 of record NC_034183.2, on the reverse strand, counting down.
CAGTAGTGGTGTAAAAGTGTTGATTATAGACCTGGGCCTTCACTATATGTCAGCTCTACACATGCCTAAAACTAAATTGAAGGCTTTTGTTGCACTCAGCAGACTATATTCACCTGAATAAGATATGACTCCTGCATTAGATATAAAGTATGTGTTACATGCCTGGCACATCTCATCGAAAGAAATGCAGATCACTGTACGGTAATGTTAGTGTCAAAGTCCACAGAGCACAACGTGATACTTGTGTCATTTGTACATTTACCAGATTCTGTTTGTGCGTCTGTATATCCCTCACTCCAGAACAAGTTTACCAGCATCCATGTTCTCCAGAAATGACTTCAGCATCTGGAGTATCCTGAGGAAATGCATTGGCATGGTGAGCTATCAACCAGAAGCACTCAGCTTTATTGTTCCTCTCCAAACCCCGTAACATGATGAGTAATGCAAACCTTCCTGGCCATAGTGCCTGTACTGTAGATCAGTCAATCCAATACTGATGTACTGTGCAGTAAGTAACCTATATCTATACAATTCTCTGGAGCTTTTCTTTAGCAACAGCTTAGAGCATGTATATAAAGGATCTAGCATGTCATAATCCTGCTGTAGAATGTGGTTCAGTAGCCGGGGAGTGGTAATATACAATGACAATACAAATTATTCACACCCTGTAACGATCGTCTGTGGTGGAAGAAGGTGAGGACCAATGCACAGCATGGTAAGTGTTCATCTTTTTAATAAAGTAAACTGAACACTGAATAACAAAACAACAAAGAAACAACCGGAACAGTTATGTCTGGTGTAGACACACAAAGACTGAAAACAACCACCCACAAAACACAATCGAAAACAGGATACCTAAATATGGTTCTCAATCAGGGACAACGATTGACAGCTGCCTCTGATTGAGAACCATACCAGGCCAAACACAGAAATAGAAAATCATAGATAAAACTAACAGACAACCCACCCAACTCACGCCCTGACCATACTAAAACAAAAGACAAAACAAAGGAACTAAGGTCAGAACGTGACACATCCCTTGACTTTATCCACATTTTGTGTTGTTACAAAGTGGGATTAAAATGGATTTCCTAAAATGTTTGTCAATGATCTACACAAAATACTTTAATATCAAAGTAGAAGAAAAATTCTAACATTTGTAAAAACAATATATATGTATTTTTTAATATAGCTTGATTAGATAAGAATTCATCCCTCTGTCAATGCATGTTAGCATCACCTTTGGTAGCGATCACAGCTGTTTCTCTTTCTGGGTATGTCTCTAAGAGGTTTCCACACCTGGATTGTGCATAATTTGCTTTTGGTTGTTAATCATTGCTAGACAAAAATGTTCAGGTCTTGCCATAGTCAAAACTGTAACTCAGCCTCTCAGGAACATTCCCTGTTTTCTTGGTAAGCAACTCCAGTGTATATTTGGCCTTGTGTTTTAGGTTATTGTCCTGGTGAAAGGTGAATTCATCCCCCAGCATTTGGTAGATTTTGCCTGTGCTTAGTGCCATTCAGGTTTTTTTTCTATCCTGAAAAACTCCCCAGTCCTTAACGATTTCAAGCATACCCATAACACGATGCAGCCGCTACTATGCTTGAAGATATGGAGATTAGTACTCAGGAATGTGTTGTATAGGATTATACCCAAACATAACACTTTGTATTCAGGGCTAAAAGTGAATTGCTTTGCCACATTTTTGTAGTACTATTTTATTGTCTTGTTGCGAACAGGATGCATTTTTTGAATATTTTTATTCTGTAAGGGCTTCCTTCTTTTGACTCTGTCAACTAGGTTCGTATTGTGTAGTAACAACAATGTTGTTGATCCATCCTCAGTTTTCTCCTATCACAGCCATTAAACTCTGTAACTGTTTTAAAGTCACCATTGGCCTCATGGTGAAATCCCTGAGTGGTTTCCTTCCTCTCTGGCAGCTGAGTTAGGAAGGACGCCTTTATCTTTGTAGTGACTGGGTGTATTGAGACACCATCCGAAGTGCAGTTAATAACTTCACCATGCTCAAAGGGATATTCAATGTTTGCTTTTTATTTTATTTTTACTAATCTACCAAAAGGTGCCCTTCTTTGCAAGTCATTGGAAAAACTCCCTGGACTTTGTGGTTGAATCTGGGGACTTTACAGATAATATGTGTGTGGTACAGAGATGGGGTAGTCATTCAATTAGCATATTAAACACTATTGCACACAGATTGAGTCTATGCAACTTACTATGTGACTTGTTTTTACATTTTTTAAAAACGTTTTACCCCTTTCATGTGATATTCAATTGGTAGTTACAGTCTTGTCCCATCACCACAACTCCTGTATGGACTTGGGAGAGGCAAAAGTCGAGAGCAATGTGTCCTCCGAAACATGACCCTGCCAAGCCGCACTGCTTCTTGACACACTGCTTGCTTAACCCAGCCGCACCAACGTGTCGGAGGAAACACTGTACAACTGGCGACCGAAGTCGACCCGCCACAAGGAATCGCTTATGCGCGATGGGACAAGGACATCCCGGCCGGGCCAAACTCTCCCCTAACCCGGACGACGCTGGGCCAATTGTGCGCCGCCTCATGGTTCTCCCAGTTTTTGCCGGCTGCGACACAGCCTGGGATGGAACCCGGGTCTGTAGTGATGCCTCAAGCACTGTGATGCAGTGCCCTAGACCGCTGCGCAACTCGGGAGGCCTGTTTAGCACATTTTTACTCCTGAAATCCTGAACTTAAGCTTGCCACAACAAAGGGGTTGAATACCTATTGACTTTTCTTTTTTAATACATTTGTTAAAATGTCTAAAAACATAATTCTACTTAGACATTATGGGGTATTGTGTATAGGCCAGTGACAAAACAAATCGACATTTGATCCATTTTAAATTCAGGCTCTAACACAACAAAATATGGAAAAAGTCAAGCGGTGTGAAGACTTTCTAAAGGCCCTAGTATGCAAACTAATCCTGTTCCATGTTTAGCCATGGCCCAGTACTGTAAAGCGATTAAATGTCAGTGATGGACTATTTGATGCTTGGTGGATTTGTGTGTGAATTCTAACACACACACACACACACACACACACATAGTGTCACGCCCTGACCTTAGAGAGCTGTTTTATTTCTCTATTTGGTTAGGTCAGGGTGTGATTTGGGTGGGCATTCTATGTTTTCTATTTCTTTGCTTTTGGCCAAGTGTGGTTCCCAATCAGAGGCAGCTGTTTATCTTTGTCTCTGATTGGAAATCATACTTAGGCAGCCTTTTTTCCCACCTAATGTTGTGGGTAATTGTTTATTTTCTGTGTGTTTGTGTGCGCCACGGTTGCGTCACGTTCGGTTTCTGTTTACCTGTTTTTTTTTTGTGACGGTTTCACTTTATTAAAGATGTGGAATTTCATGCATGCTGCGCCTTGGCTCATCTATGACAGGGAGTTTGAAGACAGTGAATGTGACACATAGTATGTACATTAAAAAAAATCTATAACATGTCATGATGGGCCTATGAGAACTGCTCATGCAATAACTGCTCATTCCTGTAAAATCTAGAGACTTGATTATTTAATGGTTGATAGATGGGAATCACATAGTACAACTACTTGTGAGCTGACTTGTGCTCTCTCCTTTTCTCTCTCATTCATTACTTCTCTTGTTCTCTCTCTTTTAGGAGCTGTCTAAAATTACCATGCCAGTGATTTTTAATGAGCCCCTGAGCTTCCTTCAGCGTCTGACAGAGTACATGGAGCACACATACCTCATCCACCAGGCCAACGCCTCCTCTGACTCCATAGAGAGGATGAAGGTACACAGACATTTGAGAAATAATCTGGAAAATGGGTTTGATTATTGTTTTTTTCATTTTTTTCATTTTTATGTCCACTTGAATTGAGAGAGACAAACATAGAAACGTATAACAAATACTGTATGTAGAAAAAAAGAGCTAAGAAATTGTACATTACATCTCCACATCAAGTCATTTTTCTGTTTTGCATGGGCAGTGTGTGGCAGCGTTTGCTGTGTCTGCTGTGGCTTCCCAGTGGGAGAGAACTGGGAAACCCTTCAACCCGCTACTGGGAGAGACCTACGAACTGGTCAGGTAAGAGGGAGGAGTTCATCTCTAACACTGGTGATGGATTTGGATGTGGTAAAAGACAAGTGTTGAGCTCACCCCTTTTCTCTGACAGAGAGGACCTGGGGTTCAGGTTGATCTCAGAGCAGGTGAGCCACCATCCACCAGTCAGTGCGTTCCACGCCGAAGGCCTGAAGAAAGACTTTGTGTTCCATGGCTCCATCTACCCCAAACTCAAGTTCTGGGGCAAGAGCGTGGAGGCTGAACCCAAAGGCATCATCACACTGGAGCTTCCCAAGTAAGCATACTCATTCATGCACTGTCACTTTCACACCACATTCAATCAACACAACAGTTATGTGTGATGTTTTCTCATGTTGCCTGTGTGAAACCAACATGTATTTTTCCAAGGCATGTTGTTATAGAGTTATTATTTGTACTTCCAGGTACAATGAGGCCTACACATGGACAAACCCTACATGTTGTGTCCACAACATCATCGTGGGGCAGCTGTGGATTGAGCAGTATGGCAACGTGGAGGTGCTCAACCACAAGTATGTCAAAAATACTGTCACATGCTCTGACTAAGAAGGAAGTGCAATATGTGAATGGGGAAGCATGACTAAAAGAAATGAAAAGGAAAATGTTTTGATGGTATTTCTGTTTTTGTCACAGAACTGGAGAAAGATGCTGTTTGAATTTCAAACCCTGTGGCCTTTTTGGCAAGGAATTGCACAAAGTTGAAGGCTACATTCTGGACAAAAGGTAGGCAGCTTTGATTTAGCCAGCCTATCAATCTATCTCACGTTTGTAATGTATTTTTCCAGCATGTTGCCATATTGACGGAAGTCAGTGACGTCTGCAGTGCTTTAACTGATAGTATGTGTGTGTTTGGCACAGCAAAAAGAAGGTATGTTCTCTCTACGGAAAGTGGACAGAGTGTATGTACATTGTGGATTATGCTGCATTGGAGGCACATAAGAAAAGTGGAAAGGGGACAGTGGAAAAGAAAAGCAGCAAACCGGTATGTACCCCATCAAATCATGTAGTCCATTACATGGTGAACACATGCTTTGAGTTCTCCATCCCTCAGGCTTGTTTTATACTGCAAAGAATGTCATGTGCCGGTGTTAATTCCAGCCACTTTCACTGTGGTATTTTCAATTTCAAGTGTTTTATTACACTCATATAGCAGTCAATACAAACTGAAATCCACGAGCATACAATATATGGATGGTTATATGTATGGATGGACGACAATATATGGATGGTTATATGTATGGATGGACGACAATATATGGATGGTTATATGTATGGATGGACGACAATATATGGATGGTTATATGTATGGATGGACGACAATATATGGATGGTTATGTATGGATGGACGACAATATATGGATGGTTATATGTATGGATGGACGACAATTTATGGATGGTTATGTATGGATGGACGACAATATATGGATGGTTATATGTATGGATGGACGACAATTTATTTGTATTATATATATATATAGCAATCTTATAGTGACTCATTCATTGATTAGCAGAGGTGTGGGATGGGTGACCTTTTCTATACTGTCTTCAGTTCTCGACTTTGGGATTGTCAGTTGATTTTGGCTGTGGGTGTTCCTGTCGCTGTGATGACAGCTCTTACGGTTGTAGATAGAAGAGCTTCAGTGCAGTGCTCCCCTCATGTGGGTCGCCACAGCCACAAAACCATAAACCCTGCCTATTTCTACAATCTCTCTTCAAATGTGATTTTAAACCTATCCTTAACATTAACCACATTGCTAACTTTATTTCTAACCCTAACCTTACATTTTTCCATGTAGCCAATTTTGACTTTGAGGCTGTGGAAACTTCCCATGTGATCTTGTTGTGTGTCCTGTTGTCCAGGGCTCTCGTGAGGAAGTGGAGGAGATCTCCCTACCAGAGGCTGACACAGTCGAGGTCATCCCAGGCAGCTATCTCCTTTGGAGGATAGCCCCCAGACCAGTCAACTCTACAGAGGTTAGTCGCATCGGAAACCCTCCTATTTAGATGCATGGTTTACTCAAGCACATAGAAATGCAGAGGCTCAGAAACTTCAAGGTCATAAAGCATCATTTGCATAATCTTCACAGCTTTGTGTTTAAATATTCAGTCCTGTATTTGTAGATGTACAGCTTCACGTCGTTTGCCATGCAACTGAACGAGCTGGATAAAGATATGGATGGGCTCATCCCAAAGACAGACTGCAGGCTTAGGCCAGACATACGAGCCATGGAGAACGGAGATATTGGTACGAATCATGATAAGTGCTTGTGCCTCATCTGCAAACTTTCCTTGAACACACAGATGATCTAAGATAGATCAGTGAAAACCCTGTGTGTTTTCTCCTTGCTGTAGATCTTGCAAGTGAGGAGAAGAAGAGACTAGAAGAGAAACAGAGAGCTGCATGTAAAACCCATTCCAAATCTGATGACGAGTTGAAAACAAAGTAAGACAATGAGAGAAATACGGTTATGTTTTGACAATTTCAGTTATGTTATACTCTCTATGTATTGTATATCAATACACCCATATATTTTGAAATAAAGCAAGCGTATTTAAAAAAAAGAAAAGGTATCCCTTCATTTAATCCATGTCATTATTTAGTTTACTGCTTTATAATAATGCAAAGTCCTACTTTTCTCTTCCATTGTCTTGGTCTCTGTTTTGCACCTTTGCTTTGACGTGAAGAAACCCTGCCCTCGGCCCCAGGTATTAGTTGCTTGCTCTTCTATTGTGTGCCTTATGTGCTCTCCACTGTCACACTGTTGTGTGGTAGCGCCATCTACTGGTGCTAATACATACTGTGCATGGATCAGTTCTGATCTCTGAAATTCAGTTAGTGGCCCAAATAAAAATAATTGCATACATACCCACAGTCCATTTATTGCATAATTGTCTTTTTAGACTTAATGTTTATTCATGCATGCAGTACTTTATGTAATGTAGATACTAACTCTCATCCATAGAATGACAGGATGAAAGCCTGAACCCCACCCATGCTCACGTTATCCATCCTGTGTCTCCAGGTGGTTTCAACAGGGTCAGAATCCCCACAATGGCTCCCAGGACTGGTTGTTCTCCACTGGGTACTGGAACCGCAACTATCCCCTGTTACCTGATATTTACTGATGGACATTCATTCCTTGAATAGTGAGATTGATTCTTATCCACGTCAACTTCCTTATCTATCATGAATACATTAAAGCCTTAATTTATTACAATGAATACACTGTGTATGAAAATAGCAATAATAGATGTATTTGTGATACAAAATGTTCAGCTGTTAAACATGCTTGATATGAATGTAGCGTCTATATTAGGTCACATGTTCCATGCAGCCATCATTTTATTATTACTTTTGTGTGGTCTGGTTACCAATGTAATTAGAGCAGTAAAAATACATTTGTCATACCCATGGTATATGGTCTGATATACGATGGCTGTCAGCCAATCAGCATTCAGGGCTCGAACCACCCAGTTTCTAATTGTGTTTTGATTGTGAATGCTGTAATCCATCATTACCGTGTTCCATTTGCACAACCGTGCTCCCTTGATACTATAGGAACACACAGTATCCACACATTCAATCTGTTGCTCCTAATGTAATGTACAGCTGTTTTGTGCTCACAACTTTATTTCATTTTTCTGTTACAAAAAAATAACTGCACTCACATATACATGTGGTTGGGATTTATTAGTTTATAACACTTAATTTCTGATATGTTAATGTGTTATCCCACAGTCCTACTTACTGATCTAATATTCTGACTACTTGTATTTTATTTTCTTGTTTAGTCCATCCACACAGAACATTAAGAAGAGTGTTTTGCTCACATGTTTTATTGATGGCAAAAATCCATGTAGCCATCACAAGTTGGCTGATCCACGTCAGTTCAAGCCACCACAAGGTTTACTTAAAGCGACCCTTTTGAAGGGGACACTAGGACGCGCCCTCCTTCCTTCCTCAGCTTCCATCACGTAGCTGAATGGTACGTAGGCGGCGGGGTGAGCAGGAGCCAGGGCTTTTCGCACAGAGTGGCCATCCATCGGTACATAGACAGGAACGTATTTCATCGTTGACCTCGGCTGCAAAGGCAGACAATAGGAATCACTGTCTGTTGGATAGTAGCTGCTTGACATCAGGGTAGGGTAAGCGCATCGTCGCCTGGTCACTGCAGGGCCCTCATTCCAGCAATTAGTTGTTGTCGAAGTCCGACAGGATTTGATTTGCGTCTGCTGCTTCAAACGACCAGTAGTGTGAGGCCTAACCATTACGCACCGTGGCACGTGTATGGCAAGAGGCACCGTGCTCTCTGGAGCGCAGTGGCACAGGTTTATTTGAGGTTGACAAACAGGCGAGTAGTCGTATGCGCACTGATTGTGCAGTAGACCTGGGTGGTGGGTCGGTAATAAGTGGGAATAACTGTAGTCTTGTGGCGTAGAATAGTGGCAGGCGCACTCTTGATGATACCTTAGCTGAGCGCAACAGCATGGCGCATGATATTGTATTGGAACGAATAATTTTCCATGACTCTCGCCCTTACTGATATGTTGACCTCTCCATGCTTCGTCGTCATGGTTTGTTTCTGGTGACACTTCATAATCTCTTGGGTGCTCAGTGTCTTGATAGCCTGACAGACAAAAACAAAGATGAAACATCACCAACCAATTTTATTATGCCATCTTTTTATAGTGCTGCTCTGATGTATGTATTTAAAAAACAAAAACATGTTTAATTGATCATTCATGGCGAGAAGACAATTAAGTAATTTTTTCGAAATACCTTGTTCAGAATGCACAACTGCTGCAGCGTTGAGTGAGCGTCTCTCATTCGTGCACCCTGAAGGGCTATCGGCTGAGCTCCGGGTGAAGGATTTCCCTGGCACTTGCGCCCATGCATCGATCCGAACTCTTCGTCGGTTAGTGGTCGCTATGACCTGTGTTTTGACACCGTGGCTTTCCCTCTTGGGTCCCGTAGTTGTTGCTGCAGCTCTTTGTCGTACGGGAGACTGTGACTGTGGAATTGTGGAAGAATCTCCTCTTGGAGAGGGAAGCCCTTCGGTCACTAGTATTGTTTCACGTGGTTCTGGGGCTTTGCTGAGGTCATGGACTAACTCTCTTATCCCGTCGACATGTTTACATGGTGTGTCGAGTGTTTCTTTGTAATTTAGTGTGATTAGGGTTACCTTGTTCTCAATGCATGGATTACTGGCCGCCTGGACAGGTGCGTCTCCGACCGTCCCTTTTTCCGAACCTCCGTTTGATCGTGTATTGGCGGGCTTGTTGGGGGCTCCACCTTGTTTGGCTTCAACTTCTTGCCCTCGTGCGTTCACCGACTGTTTTACACTGCTTGATTTAAGTCTCCAGTCAATTGTAATAGGCGAAATACCCGGTTGACTTACCACGAGGGCAGATTTGGGTCGTGCGTAATTATCTTGGCCACGGTTGATCTGTAAATTGCTCTCCATTATATGTGTACCTAGGACTGCGTCCCCCTTCGCTGTGGACGAAATCCTAGTGATCCTATCTGGAACTGAACGTGATGGTGATATCGGTTCCTCCCTGGTTAATCTCGAGAGCCCTGGTTGTATGCCTTCGAAACCAATCATTTTCAATTCTTCCTCAAAACCATCGTCGTGTAAACTCTCGGCTAAAAAGCAAGAGCCTATGCACGTTAGAGAAGTCTACTCAAAGCGATCCAATAAATCTATATGGAATTGTATGGAAGTACTTTTGTATTTTATGTTATAGGTTAGTGATTGTACTACACGTCAATTGAATCATGTGACAAAGGCATTCTTGGTATAATGAAATGTGATGCCTGCCTTGTTCCTTACCCCTATTTTTGTGGAAATCTACCACAAGCTTCTTTATCCCAAAGGACGGGTTCTCTAGATTCAAGATAAAAAGCTCAATCATTGTCAATGCATAATCCATGCAATGCATAAGGATGGAGTCCATTTGTTCCTACCATTTTTGAATTTCTTCAGCTCTGTCAGATAGTAAAGGGCGAAGAGTTTAAGGTTGTCTGGTCTCTTTTTCAGTACAGCCCGGGACAAACCCTCCAGCATGGTAGTCAGACCATAAGGAAGGATGACATCATATTGCCGCCTTGACATGCTTATGGCTCTCCAAAGCCTCAAAGGTTCAGAATAAATATTGTTAGTGGTTGCTCTTAGATACACACGAAGACATAGCCTATTTTCCACAGCCAAAATCACTGATCTAAAGTACCAAATTTGAGCTCACCTGAAAATAGTCCAGCCACAGATTAGTCAATAATTACATGCAAACACCAGATAGATGACGCATTCAATGTTATTTAGCTATGTTCTGCAGACATCAAACACACGTTGTTACTTTTGAGACCGCCAGACTACATATCTATAGTTCGCCAGACTTCTACAGTTCGATCTGCAGTTATGTCATAATAACTTTATAATACGCTACCATTCTGAAATATAATTTTGAGGGCATGTCACAGTTCAATGTTGTCAACGCTACTACAAACAAAATATGGCTAGATTGTGGTGAAATAATGATCATTCATAGTTAAAGTTTTGAATTAAAAATAGAAAATATGACCCGCCGCACAGGCGGACACGTTTAACTTCAACACCAAGGACAGCAGAATTGTGAAAATCGACAGCGCTGTGGTTCTGTGGACGCAACCTAGCTACTCTTTATAGTTTATAATGGACACCAGACAAAACCACATTATTTGTCAAGGAAAAGTTGATTCAATTCCAGAAAAAGGAGTCTTGAGGATGGGTGAAGCATTCTCTTATGGTGGAAGAACCTTTTCTCCCGAATGAGTGACATACTCAATTTAAGATGGTGTTAGATCTTCCATGGGTGCTGCCCGTTGCTACATGTTATAGATTAAAACAACAATATTCCATTCTAATAAAATATGTAAGGACTGTACCATGCTTAGTTGGGGTGAAATGTTACTGATAAGATAAACTATTTCTAAATCAATCTTACCTGGAACAAAGACATGGTTGGGTAGCCTGCCCCATACCGGTCAATGGCCATTGGACATCATCTGTTGCCTGTTGGGACAGGGTCTGGGAAACATTGTGGCTCTTTACACTGAGACAAAGGTGTAAACATCGGCCCGTGGCCATGTCTGGAGCTGGCATTTGCCGGTACTGGGTATGTGCTTTTCAATGCCTTTGAAAATGGCAAGGTTACCTGCAGTCTGTTTCTCAATCTTCTGGGTTTCATTGTCATATTGTGTGTCAGTTGAGATGTCATTTTTATCCTCCTCGGTTTTTACTTTCTGTTTGGTGATTGGTGGTCGTGTGGCCTAAATCTCAGACTTCCCCTTTAGACACAGATGTCAATTAACTGTTGCCGCCTTGATGAAAGACTGGGGCTACTAAGAATTAGCTTTCCTGGTCTATCATTAAGCGTATCTACCTCTTTGAAATGAATGAAAAACTGGTGCTCTTTTTATGTAAATAAGAATACTGAGATTCATTTTGTTGAAGTATTTGTGTTAATAATTTGCTCTAACTAACATTTCCATCAGTTTAAACAAGTTATTTTTCTCACACTGGCCCATCAGTCACGTTGCTGTACAGCTGTCAGCTGGTAAACTAGATAGCTAGCAATCGAAGTCAGCCAGTCAACTTCCAGTGCCATGGACAGCGGAAAAACGTCCGTTCTAAATCAACGTAGCTTCAAGCTCCAAGCACAGCGTAATTGAGCTATTTTACTAACGTTAATTAAATTGCCAGCTCTGGTAGTGAGTTAGCTAGCCATCTATGTTCTAGATGGGTTGCTAGCTAATGTTTAAGGTTAGCAAACTAACCAGGTGTGTCGCACTGTTCAGATGTTCCCATACAAGTTCCAGAGACAAACAAAATAATTATAGCTAACATAAAGCTAGAATTACTAGCAAGCTAGATGGCTATAGGGATGAACGACTCCAGGATTTTTGGAGTCTACTCTTGCTCGACTTCCACAACACGCTGAAACAGCTGCGCACACACATCCACATTATTGCAGAATCCGACTAGGAAGACAAATTTTGCCTTCGAGAGAGGACTGGCATGACCAAAGTGCTACATATTTGTTCATCAAGTTATAAAAGGCCTATAGTTTGAATATAGAAGGTGGTGTAGGAACTAGAATATTTCAGTCATATTTCTGCTGTGCGTAGCCTTGACAGATCCCATGGGATGATGTGATGTACTCTCTAACCCTATAAGCCTGCACTTTCCATGGCATAGACTGACCAGGTGAAAGCTATGATCCCTTATTGATGTAACTTGTTAAATCCACTTCAATCAGTGTAGATGAAGGGGAGGAGACATGTTAAAGAAGGATTTTTAAGCCTTGAGACAATTGAGACATGGATTGTGTATGTATACCATTCAGAGGGTGAATGGGCAAGACCAAATATTTAAGTGCCTTTGAACAGGGTGTGGTAGTAGGTATCAGGCGCACTAGTTTGTGTCAAGAACTGCAACGCTTCTGGGTTTTTCATGCTCAAGAGTTTCCCTTGTGTATCAAGAATGGTCCACCACCCAAAGGACATCCAGCCGACTTGACACAACTGTGCGAAGCATTGGAGTCAACATGGGCCAGCATCCCTGTAGAATGCGTCCGACACTTTGTAGTGTCCATGCCCCGACTAAGTGAGGCTCTTCTGAGGGGTGGTGCAACTCAATATTAGGAAGGTGTTCTTAATCTTTTGTACACTCGGTGTACTCTTTGCCGCATTATATTTCCCTATTCATAGATGTTTTTTTATGTAATTACTATCCTAGCATGTACCTTATTCCAGAGGATGATTCATGCGGGATTTGCTTTTCCAAACTGCCCCCTGTAATTCTTTATATCTTTTTCATTAAATTGACTTATGACAGAAGCCTGGTTTTTATTCTGTACGTGAAGATATTTCAAGTCAACGTCATGTCTAGTCATGTCTGCGCCTTCATCGTTGGGATTGCCTGTGTCTGCGACGCTGACTCCAGCAGCGGCTTTGTCATTAAGTTCCTGGCTCCTTTCCCTCTCTCTGGATCTGACGGGGTACTGCCTGCTGTGCGAGGTCTAGACCTATCACTGGATCTGACGGGGTACTGCCTGCTGTGGGAGGTCTAGACCTATCACTGGATCTGACGGGGTACTGCCTGCTGTGGGAAGTCTAGACCTATCACTGGATCTGACGGGGTACTGCCTGCTGTGGGAAGTCTAGACCTATCACTGGATCTGACGGGGTACTGCATGATGTGGGAAGTCTAGACCTATCACTGGATCTGACGGGGTACTGCCTGCTGTGGGAAGTCTAGACCTATCACTGGATCTGACGGGGTACTGCCTGCTGTGGGAAGTCTAGACCTATCACTGGATCTGACGGGGTACTGCCTGCTGTGGGAAGTCTAGACCTATCACTGGATCTGACGGGGTACTGCCTGCTGTGGGAAGTCTAGACCTATCACTGGATCTGACGGGGTACTGCCTGCTGTGGGAGGTCTAGACCTATCACTGGGAGCAACGAAAGTATGCTATCCTGCTTCTCGTGGGCCTGTGAAGGGTTCAACAAATTGTGTGAGGGGTAGGAATGGGCAGATTTCTCCATTCCCATCTCAGGCCGTTGTATTGGGCAGTTCAATTATGAGAAATGTCTCAGTCCCTGGAGCAAAAACTTTGTGCTATCAAGAAGCACGAGTACAGGACGTAAAGAAGATGCTCCCAAACATTTTAAACCAGGATCAGGAAATTGAGTCTATCATAGTTCATGTGAGATTCAATGACATTATGAAGGGCAGCTCAGAACAGCTGAAGATAGATTATAAATAACTTATTGGGTCACACCTTGACACCAACAAACGCCCCATAATATCTGACCCTCTGCCCTCCCAAAATTGTGGCATTGAACGGTTCAGCAGACTTTTAGCCCTCCATAACTGTCTACGAGACAACTGCAGTTCTGTGGGTGTAAAGTTTTTTGACAATTTGATACATTCTGGAAACAAAGCTTGTTTTATAAGGAGGATGGGATCCCCCCAAATCATTTGGGTTCCTGAATCCTTTCACAACATTATAAGGCTGCGTTGAGTCAATGACTTATCAATGACCCAAACTCAGCTCAGTTAATCCCTACCATTGCATCTCTGAGTTGTCATAATGCTTCAGCAAATGTACATTATCCCAGGGGTGTTGGAAGACCTCATTTATGTCCCTCTTACTGCCCTGAATGCCTCTGCTGATCCCACAGCTATTGTGTGCAGTAATCATGTGCCTATGAACCAGCGTTATACTGTTAGCACTGAGACAGTGTGCCCTAGTAGGAAGTCCAATGTGTGCAGTTCATCTTGTACTAACATAAATAACATGAGCATGTCTACCTCTGCTAAGCTTCCCAGTAAAGCAATGAAAAAACATGTAGCTTAAGAAACCAGGTTCATTTAAATCAATAATTTGTTAGTAACAGATGACATTCATATTCTGACAATCTCTGAAACTCACTTAGATGATACAGTGGTAGCAATACATGGTTAAAACATCTACAGAAAATACAGAAATGCCAAAGTTGGAGGTGTTGCCATTTATATTCAGAACCACATTCCTGTTAGATACTGTTGAAGTAATATGGCTACAGGTTCATCTGCCTCACCTAAAGCCCATTCAGGTGGGTAGCTGCTATAGACCATCAAGCGCTAACAGTCTGCATCTGGATTACATGTGTGAAATGCTTGATAATGTATGTGATATCAACAGAGAGGTTTATTTTCTGGGGGATTTAAATATTGACAGGCTTTCATCAGGCTGTCCACTCAAGAGAAAGCTTAAAACTGTAACTAGTGCCTGCAACCTGGTTCAGGTTATCAGTCAACCTACCAGGGTAGTTACAAACAGCACTGGAATGAAATCATCAACATGTATTGATCACATCTTTACTAATGCTTCATAAATGTGCTTTAAAGCAGTATCCAGGTCCATTGGATGTAGTGACCACAATATAGTAGCCATAGCTAGGAAAACCAAAATTGCAAAGGCTGCGCCTAATATAGTGTATAAGAGGTCATACAATACGTTTTGTAGTGATTCCTATGTTGTTGATGTAAAGAATATTTGATGGTCCGTGGTGTGTAATGAGGAGCAACCAGACGCTACATTGACACATTAACAAAATGTCTTATCTCAGTTACTAATAAGCATCCACCCATTAAAAGCATGACTGTTAAAACTGTTCAATCTCTGTGGATTGATGTGGAATTGACAAATTGTATGGTTGAGAGGGTTGAGGAAAAAGGAATGGTTGCTCAACCGATTGGCAAATGTACTGCAAATTAAGATATCATGTGACTAAACTGAATAAAAAGAAGGAGAAACTACACTGTGAAACAAAGATAAATGACATAAAGAATGATAGTAAAAATCTTTGGAGCACCTTCAATAAAAATTTGAGTAAAAAGGCAAACTCAGCTCCAACATTCATTGAATCAGATGGCTCATACATCAAAAAACCGACTGATATTGCAAATTTTTTCATTGGCAAGATTAGCATTTAGGCATGACATGCTATAAAAAAAAATGCTAACAATACACATTCAAAGTATATCTGACCAAATTAGGAAAGACAAGAATTGTCATTTTGATTTCCGTAAAAGTGAGTGTTGAAGAGGTGAAAAAATTATTGTTGATAGACAACAATGAAAAGCCACCGGGGTCTGACAACTTGGATGGAAAATTACTGAGGATAATAGCGGACGATATTGCCACTCCTATTTGCCATATCTTCAACTTAAGCCTACTAGAATGTGTGTGCCCGCAGGCCTGGAGGGAAGCAAAAGTCATTCCACTACCTAAGAATAGTAAAGCCCCCTTTACTGGCTCAAATAACCGAACAATCAATCAGCCTGTTACCAACCCTTAGTAAACTTTTGGAAAAAATGGTGTTTGACCAGATACAATGCTATTTTATAGTAAACAAATTGACAACAAACCTTTAGCACACTTATATTCAATAAGCACAGCAATTACACAAATGACTGATGATTGGCTGAGAGAAATTTATGATAAAAATATTGTAGGAGCTGTTTTGTTAGACTTCAGTGTGGCTTTTGACATTATCGATCATAGTCTGCTGGTGGAAAAAAGTGTTATGTGTTATGGTTTTACATCCCCCGCTACATTGTGGATAAAGAGTTGCCTGTCTAACATAACACAGAGGGTGTTCTTTAATGCCAGCCTCTCCAACATAATCCAGGTAGAATCAGGAATTCCTCAGGGCAGCTGTCTAGGCCCCTTACTTTTTTCAATCTTTACTCACGACATGCCACAGGCTTTGAGTACAGCCAGTGTGTCTATGTACGAGGATCACTCAACACTATACACGTCAGCTACTACAGTGACTGAAATGACTGAAACAATTAACACAGAGCTGCAGGTAGTTTCAGAATGGGTGACAAGGAGTAAGTTCATCCTAAATATTTCCAAAACTAAAAGCATTGTATTTGGGACAAATCATTCACTAAACCCTAAACCTCAATTAAATCTTGTAATAAATTATGTGGAAATTGAGCAAGTTGAGGTGACTAAACTGAGTGGAGTAACCCTGGATTGCAAACTGTCATGGTCAAAACATATTAATACAACAGTAGCTAACATGGGGAAAAGTCTATCCATAATAGAGCGCTGCTCTACCTTCTTAACAGCACTATCAACAGGGCAGATCCTACAGGCTACAGTTTTGTCACACCTGGACTACTGTTCGGTCGTGTGGTCAGGTGCCACAAAGAGGGACTTAGTAAAATTGCAATTGGCTCAGAATGAGGCAGCACGGCTGGCCCTTGGATGTACACAGAGCAAACATTAATAATATGCATGTCAATCTCTTCTGGCTCAAAGTGGAGATGAGATTGACTTCATCACTACTTGTATTCGTGAGAGGTATTGACATGTTGAAAGCACCGAGCTGTCTGTTGAAAGACTAGCACATAGCTCAGACACCCATGCATACCTGACAAGACATGCCACCAAAGGTCTCTTCACTGTCCCGAACAGACTATGGGAGGCGTACAGTACTAGATAGAGCAATGACTACATGGAACTTTATTCCCCATCAGTTAACTGATGCAAGCAGTAGAATCAGATTTAAAAAACATATAAAAATACACCTTATCGAACAGTGGGGACTGTGAAGCAACACAAACATAGGCACAGACACATGCATACACACAAATGATAACATATGCACTATACACACGTACACAGAGATCTTGTGTGGTAGATATGTGGTAGTGGAGTAGGGGCCTGAGGGCACACACTTAGTGTGTTATGTAATCTGTTATGAATGTATTTTATTGCATAACTGCCTTAATTTTGCTGAACCCCAGGAAGAGTAGCTGTAGCCTTGGCAGCAGCTAATGGGGATCCATAATAAATACAAACACAAATACCCAGATACACACACCTACACGTGGATTTTGTGTTGTAGATATGTGGTAGTAGAGTAGTGGCCTGAGGGCACACTCTTAATTTGTTGTAAAATCTGTTGTGAATGTATTGTAATGTTTTTTAAATGGTATAATTGTCTGAATTTTTCTGGACCAAAGGATGAGGATGTCACACCCTGACCTTAGAGAGCCTTTTTTATTCCCTATTTGTGTAACGGTTCTCTTGTGGTGAAGGAGAGTCGGACCAAAATGCGGCATGTAGATTGCGATCCATGTTAAATAAACAAACGTAAAACATGAATCAATACAAACACTACAAAAACAAAGAACGTAATGAACGTAATGAAAACCGAAACAGCCTATATCTGGTGCAAACACAAAGACAGGAACAATCACCCACAAACACACAGTGAAACCCAGGCTACCTAAATATGGTTCCCAATCAGAGACAATGACTAACACCTGCCTCTGATTGAGAACCATATCAGGCCAGACATAGAAATAGACAAACTAGACATGAAACATAGAATGCCCACTCAGCTCACACCCTGACCAACCAAAACATAGAAATATACAAAGTAAACTATGGTCAGGGTGTGACAATTTGGTTAAGTCAGGGTGTGACTTGGGTGGGCAAATCTATGTGTTCTATTTCTTTGTTGGCTGGGTATGGTTCCCAATCAGAGGCAGCTGTCTATCGTTGTCTCTGATTGGGGATCATACTTAGGCAGCCTGTTTTCCACCTGAGTTTGTGGGATCTTGTTTTTGTACAGTTACTGTGTAATCTGCGGAACGTTATGTTCGTTTATCATTTATTTATTTTTTTGGTGTTCGTCAAAATAAATAAAGATGTACGCTTACCACGCTGCACCTTGGTCTCATTCCAAATACGGACGTAACAGAGGATCCATAATAAATACAAAAAATACAAATAGACTACAGATAACTTGTGGTTGGCTGCCAAATGTATAGGTGTCCCCATAATATTTACATTGAGGAAGTGTAATTATGGTAGATCCCTCCTATTAACAAAAATGCCTGTTGATTTGAACTGCTGGACAGTATTTGCACTTGAGAAGCGTTCATGGAGGAGAAAGGGAATTTGCCATTTCCAAAAAATTTTGCTCAGTGGGGAATTGTGGGCGCCCTACTTTGCGATCTATTGCCTAGCTAGGACATCAATTAGATAAGCTATATTTGGCGCAATTAAGCCTAATTAAAAGGACGGATTTGACGATGTTCAACTTCAATTCACTGGCACAATGTAAAATAGCTAAGTCATTGGCTTACTCATTAATAGCCTAATTTGAAAAAACTGTTGGTCGCTATAACTGTTGGTCGCAAAAAGTAGGACCATGAAAAAAGGACTAGCTGGAGCTCACCTGAGAGGTCAGTTGTGAATGCCCTCATCTGCTAGTAAATTTCAACTGATTCACTAAGATGTGCCCACTACAGTGCTATCTGGTTAGAATATGGTTGAGGCCCATAGCTATACTCTTGATAGTCACCACCACACACACACACGTGTGGACACAGCTGCTTCCATTTAAAGATGTTTATATGTACTGGTGTGTGGTTCTGAAACAATACAATCGTTATCCATTTGAAGATACTAAGATAAATATACACGTGCAATATAACAATAAGTAGATGAGCAAACTGTGGCATAATATAAACACATGAATGAATGCAATAGTATAGCATCTAGACATAATTAAAGAATACACATGGCTAGAGAGAGAGAGAGAAATAGAAGGTCTGAACTTAGAGAGCTGTTTTATTTCTCTATTTGGTTAGGTCAGGGTGTGATGTGGGGTGGGCATTCTAGGTTTTGTTGTCTATGATTTTGTATTTCTATGTTTTGGCCGGGTGTGGTTCTCAATCAGGGACAGCTGTCTATTGTTGTCTCTGATTGGGAACCATACTTAGGTAGCCCTTTTCCCTCCTTTCAGTGAGGGACGTTAACTTTGTTTGTGGCACATAGCCGTTAAGCGTTACGGTTGTTGTTGTATTGTTTTTGTCATCCTAATAAAAAGGAATATGTACGCTCACAACGCTGCGCTTTGGTCTACTTCATTCGACAGCCGTGACATTAAGGCCATGGATGTGTTTTGGCTATCTCTCTGGCATAGCTGATATCTTAATTTAGGGCTACCGCGCTTGTGCTGAAACATTCTGGAAACTTTTAGAATCTGTAGAAGGGCACCAGCTACTACACAAGTAACACAACAGGCTATACATATTGCAGATATAAACATATGGCAGCAGTAGCATGCATATAATATAAACATTGCTAAATTAGTCAAACTCAATAATCACACGTGAATAATGAATAGTGATACTCAAAACATACTTTAATGAATAATGATACTAGACAAAGTAGCATGCATGGGGTACAAACAAACAGTATAGCTAGCATTACCCGAGAGGTAGCAAACATTGCAACTTCTTAATTGCAAACTTATCTACACAGTTACACTGCACAATAATGTAACCATAACTCACTATTGCACCCCCTATTAGCGCAATAACATTCCCAACACAAACTTAGTGGCTACTAGTGCTGGAGACCTAGAACGACAGAGGACTGGGGGCCAAGCACCAAAGGCTGAAGTCCGGGAACCTACAGTTGAAGTCGGAAGTTTACATACACTTAGGTTGGAGTCATTAAAACTCGTTTTTCAACCACTCCACAAATTTCTTGTTAACAAAGTATCGTTTTTACAAGTTGGTTAGGACATCTACTGTGTGCATGACACAAGTAATTTTTCCAACAATTGTTTACAGACAGATTATTTCACTGTCTCAAAATTCCAGTTGGTCAAAAGTTTACATACAGTAAGTTGACTGTGCCTTTAAACAGTTTGAAAAATTCTTACAAATGATGTCATTGCTTTAGAAGCTTCTGATAGGCTAATCGGCATAATTGGAGTCAATTGGAGGTGTAGCTATGGATGTATTTAAAGGCCTACCTTCAAATTCAGTGCCTCTTTGCTTGACATCATGGGAAAATCTAAAGAAATTAGCAAAGACCTCAGAAAGAAATTGTAGACCCTCACAAGTCTGGTTCATCCTTGGAAACAATTTCAAAACGCCTGAAGGTACCACGTCCATCTGTACAAACAATTGTGCGCAAGTGTAAACACCATGGGACCACACAGCCGTCACACCGCTCAGGAAGGAGACATGTTCTGTCTCCTAGAGATGAACATATTTTGGTGCGAAAAGTGCAAATCAATCCCAGAACAACAGCAAAGAACCATGTCAAGATGCTGGAGGAAACAGGTACAAAAGTATCTATATCCACAGAAAAATGAGTCCTATATCAACATAACCTGAAAGACCGCTCAGCAAGAAAGAAGGCCCTACTCCAAATCCGCCATAAAAAAATGAATCTTACTTTTTGGAGATATGTCCTCTGGTCTGATGAAACAAAAAGGAAAAAGGGGGAGGCTTGCAAGCTGAAGAACACCATCCCAACCGTGAAGCACGGGGGTGTCAGCATCATGGTGTGGGTTGCTTTGCTGCAGGAGGGACTGGTGTACTTGTGTACTGGTGTACAAAATAGATGGCATCATGAGGCAGGAAAATTATCATATCAAATGTATTTATATAGCCCTTCTTACATCAGCTGATATATCAAAGTGCTGTACAGAAACCTAGCCTAAAACCCCAAACAGCAAGCAATGCAGGTGTAGAAGCACGGTGGCTAGGAAGAACTCCCTATAAAGGCCAAAACCTAGGAAGAAACCTAGAGAGGAACCAGGCTATGAGGGGTGGCCAGTCCTCTTCTGGCTGTGCTGGGTGGAGATTATAACAGAACATGGCCAAGATGTTCAAATGTTCATAAATGACCAGTATGGTCAAATAATAATAATCACAGTAGTTGTCGAGGGTGCTCCTGCTGTCTCTAGAGAGTTGAAAACAGCAGATCTGGGACACATAAACTACTGCAGCATAAATACTGGAGGCTGAGACAGGAGAGGTCCCATCCGTGGCCCCATCCGATGATACCCCCGGATAGGGCCAAACAGGCAGGATATAACCCCACCCACTTTGCCAAAGCACAGCCCCGACACCACTAGAGGGATATTTTCAACCACCAACTTACCATCCTGAGACTATGTGGATATTATGTGAATTATGTGGATATATTGAAGCAACGTCTCAAGACGTCAAAATTCACCCAATTTATTGTGGGAAGCTTGTGGAAGGCTACCCGAAACATTTGACACAAGTTAAACAATTTAAAGGCAATGCCACCAAATACTAATTGAGTGTATGTAAACTTCTCACCCACTGGGATTGTGATGAAAGAAATAAATCTGAAATAAATCATTCTCTCTACTATTATTCTGACATTTCACATTCTTAAAATAAAGTGGTGATCCTAACTGACCAAAGACAGGGATTTTTTACTGGGATTAAATGTCAGGAATTGTGAAAAACTGAGTTTAATGTATTTGGCTAAGGTGTATGTAAACTTCCGACTTCAACTGTAAGTCAGAAAAGTTTTAACTTGCAACTATTGCCAGAGACTGAGGGTCGGGTATGAATGGAAACTGCGAGCCTACCGGATGGCCATGGTAGACTGGGCCTACCAGGAAGGCAGGGAACTCTAGACCTACCATTGGGCAGGATACACTGGACCAACTTGAGGGACAGGACACTTTACACATTTCAGGTACACAGGAAACTGAAACTCTGACCCTACCAGGAAGGAAGGGAACTCTGACTCTGACCCTACCGTGGGGGAAGGAAACTCTGACTCTGCCCATATTCGGGAGGAAGGGGACACTTACCCTATGGTGGGGGCAGGGAAATTGACATCTAGGTCACAGGGAGCATCAGGGGTGCCTTCTGGTGGGTCACCCGGGGTGATGTCTGGCAGGTCCCCTGAGTAGAGGTCTGAAAGGTCTGAAGGTAGAAGGACCTTCTGGGCTGGAACTAGTACGGTGCTGGCAGGTGTGGCTGGAGAGGCCCCAAAGTTCTGGCTGCACTTGGCATCAGTAGTAGCTGCAGACTGTGGCTCCATCCACGGCTGTGTAAAGGTTTTCCTGAGATAGATCTGATTAGCAGTGGTTTTTGGGGGGTATCTGCACTTTACTATTTATATTTTTGACAGCTTTAACCCTTACTCCACTACATTCCTAAAGAAAATAATGTACTTATTACTACTTACATTTTCTCTGACACCCAAAAGTACTCATTACATTTTGAATGGTTAGCAGGACAGGAAATTGTCTAATTCACATACTTATCAAGAGAACATCCCTGGACATCCCTACTGCCTCTGATCTGGCAGACTCACTAAACACAAATCCTTTATTTGTGAATTTTGTCTGAGTGGTGAACTGTGCCCCTGGCTAACCCGTAAATCAAAAAAACAAGAAAATCGTGTTGTCTGTTTTGCTTATTATAAGATTTTTAATTTTTTAAAAATGATAATTTATTTATACTTTTACTTTTGATACTTAAGTACATTAAGTACATTTTAAACCAAATACTTTTAGACTTTTTCTCAAGTAGGATTTTACTTGGTTACTTACCTTTTCTTACACTGCTGATTAGTGGCCTATGATACTTCTGTCAGTGTGTCAGGGTTCAATGGAATGGTTGTGTTCCAGCAATTTAGAAAAAATAACCCCTTATTCAGTACTTTCCTTAAATGTTTTCTCCTCTGCTCAATAATCCCTGTCAGCTCTATATTTGTTGTGTGTTTTGTTATCATTCAAATGGCACAGTATGATTCTCTATCAAGAATAGAGTGGCTTTTAGCTATCCCAGTGTTGTTTCACACGGTCTTGAACTGACTAATAAAAACGTGTTAAGATATGGAAAAACAACCCGCTTCAATCAAAAATATCTAACCAATTACAGAGTGCTGGTGTAACGCATTTCGCGGTTGATCCTCCCACTTCTGTTGACACGTCAGCTTTCAGACACACACTTTATTTACATTTTTTTATCAACAACAAATTAATACAAAAAGTACCTGGTGGAACACAAATGTGTATATATAAAGAATATACCAAGGACTTTCAGACACACACACCTATGCAGTTACCCATACTTGATACAGTGCATTATTCTTCTGAGATAGACCTACTAGATAATTAACTCTTCAATATTTTCCAATAAAAAAAATAATAATTGATTACCGATGTGAGTGATTATAATACTTTTTTACTTTACATTATATACTTTTTTTCATTATCCAGACGGTAAACTAAACTGTACCCCGGAAGTATAAGTTTGTAGTGTTTCTCGGTCACGCACAGCGACTGAGGAAATGATCCATGTGGAAAAGATCAAGTGCTGATTGTAGCGAACTGTTACAGAAAAGTAGGCGAAGTGAGTATGATTTACTGTAATTGTCAGTCCATCTTTGAGCTGTTTATGAATTCTAAGTATTTTACTAAGCAAGGTTCAGCTTGGATATGAGTCATTATATTAGCAAGCTAGCCAGCTATGTTATCAAACATCTTTGCTAGTTAGCGAACGTTAGGTTGCCAGTTCAAGTATGGGTAGCAGCCAGGGTTGCCATGTCTAGCTCAAATGTATAGGCCAAAAACTATGTGTGCGGACCAAACACTGAAAAGACACAACCTATCCCCTCCGTTCTCAAATTAAGTGGACACTTCTGATGACGTCTGACGAGTATACACTTGCAGGGCGGGGAAGTAATGATTTTTAAATAGACCACCCTTGACCGGATATTCGTCACGCTTTCATCCCGTGATGATTGTGTTTTAGCCACAGGTATCTTGTGGGTGCTATGCGCTACAGTCAAATAAGAGTGCATGTCTACTTATTTAAAATATCTAATTATTAATATACCTATTAAAAAACCTTTTGTGGGTAAAAACTCATTCATATTTGCTGTGCCTGGCTCCCCAGTGGGTGGACCTGGCTCCCAAGTGGGTGGGCCTATGCCCCCCAGGCCTACCCATGGCTGTGCCCCTGCCCAGTTATGTGAAATCCATAGAAAGAAAAAAGTTATTTGAAATATATGAACTGTAACTCAGTAAAATCTTTGAAATTGTTGCATGTTTTTTATATATTTTTATTCAGTATAGATGTCACCTTGATACATACAGTCTACTACTCAATGGCGAGGGCAATGATAGGTAACAACACCGGGACACAGTGCCCTTTGCTCCCACTTGACAAGACTGTCCGACAACAGCGCGGGAAATAGCTACCGAGTAGCCAATATCAGGGTGACAGTCATAGTAAGCACATGCATACATCACATGAAGCAACAGTATACCCATCGTCAATACTTTGAATCAAAAACCAACAATCATCAGTTTTATAACTGAAAATGTACAGTTATTTGTAAACTAACAGTGAGAAATTCTTGTGATATTGTAGCTCAATGTATGACAGTGCCTGGTATGAAAGGGAAGAAACACGCTCAACCTTTCCACACACCCACCCCTTTCCCTTTGACACACCCACTCCTTTCCCTTTGACACACCCACTCCTTTCCCTTTGACACACCCACTCCTTTCCCTTTGACACACCCACTCCTTTCCCTTTGACACACCCACTCCTTTCCCTTTGACACACCCACTCCTTTCCCTTTGACACACCCACTCCTTTCCCTTCGACACACCCACTCCTTTCCAGACGCCCAAACTCTGGTCGCCATATTGGATTGCAGCTACCCCTTTCTCAGCTAGTTTTGTAACTGTGATGCTAACTAGGCTGCTTGCCTGAGACTAGCTCTCGAGAACCCAATGGTATGGAATTGTAGTCATGATAATGGCAAGCCTGAGACTCGTAGCTAATGTAAACCAACAACGCAGCTGTCTAGCCTTGTAAGGAAAATATTTTATGAATTGGATTCAGTGTTTATTACCAGATATCTCCAAAAGTTAGCTATCTACATATTCAGTTCATTCACATCCTTACTGTATCTGATCTTCTCTCTCTTTTCAGATCTAGTTGCTACACCATTATACTCAGCATGGCAAGTGAGCAGGAGGTAGCAGCAGTCGGCAAGATTCTGGTCAACCCAAAGCAGGACCTAACAACACGGTTCAGAGCTCTCTTCACCTTGCGTAACCTGGGCGGACCAGAGGCCATCGAATGGATCAGTCAGGCTTTTGTTGATGACTCTGCTCTGTTGAAACATGAGCTGGCATACTGCCTGGGGCAAATGCAGGATGAGAGGGCCATACCCACGCTAGAGACTGTTCTAAAAGACACAACACAGGAGCCTATGGTCAGGCATGAAGCAGGTCAGTATGCCAGCTCATTAGAGTCCACTCATTCATGCATACCTTATTGATAAACATGTTCACAGATAACTATTTAGATAAGCACTATTATCATCATTAACTATTAATTTTTTTTTTTAGGGGAAGCATTAGGAGCTATTGGGAACCTTAAGGTCCTTGACTTGCTGAAAGAGTACTCCGAGGATCCAGTCATCGAGGTATGGTAAAACGAGGGAAATAGAAATAGAAGTAGAGTAGAGAATATGTGGAAATGAAACATTATACAGCATTTGCAGTTAGTCATATTCACTATGACCAGTACAGTTCCTGTATAGTGGTTACGACATGACTGTCCTTCTCCACCAGGTGGCAGAGACGTGCCAGTTGGCTGTTAGGCGGCTGGAGTGGCTGATATCTGGTGGGGACCATAAAGGAGAAGAGGTCACCGATGGAAACCCCTACTGTTCTGTGGACCCTGCTCCCCCAGCTCAGAGGAAGATTGTCCCTGAGCTGAGGACACAGCTCCTGGATGAGAGCCTGCCGCTGTTTGAGCGCTACAGGGCCATGTTCGCCCTCCGCAACCTGGGCACCGAGGAGGCTGTCCTGGCTCTAGGAGATGGTGAGAGATTGGCAGTCATTCTTAAACTATGCGGTCTATGGCAGTTGGCAATAAAGGATCAAATTAATAACATGCAGAGGGGCTTATTTTCTGCCAAACGTTCAACCAGCCACATAATTGTTATTCGCATAAGCAATTGTTTTTTTCCTGAATCATTGTCATTGCATAACCCTCCACTATCAGCATCCTCTGAACACCAACACTCACTCAACCCTTTGTTGTCCTGCCACCCAGGTCTTCAGTGTAGCAGTGCCTTGTTCCGCCATGAGATTGGCTACGTCCTGGGTCAGATCCAGCATCCCGCCAGCATCCCCCAGCTGCAGGCAGCCTTGGAGCTGGACGGGGAGAGTGCCATGGTGAGACACGAGTGTGCCGAGGCCCTCGGCTCCATCGGCAAGGAGGAGTGTATGAAGATCCTGGAGCGCTACAGGAAAGACACAGAGCGCGTGGTGAAGGAGAGCTGTGAGGTAGCCCTGGATATGCTAGAGTATGAGAACGGCACACAGTTCCAGTACGCTGACGGACTACTACGACTGCAGGGGGAACAGTAAGCATGGACACCAGGAGAACTGCTATACAGCACTAGAAGAGCTTTCTACAGAGGTCATAACTCATGATCACTGATACCCATTTTCACTTATTAAAACTCTTGCCTGTCATTATTAGCCTTTATGAGACAAGGCACTGTAATAATTGTATTACAGTACATCTGAAGCCATGTTGTGGTTAATTTATTTATTGTTTTCATGGAATCTATATGATTAAATGGTCAATGGTTCAATACCCCCCCCCCCCCCCCCCCCCCCCAAATCTCAGTGACCCATTCACTTGTATTTTGTATTCCGAGTGATCTGATCATAAGCATCTGAAATCAGCAGACCTGATTGTCGAAGATTGTTAATCCACTTTTCAGCTGTGTCATATTCGCATAGATTTTATCTTGGCGGAAATAAGGGCTTAGATAACAAAATTATTCTGTATTGTCTCAATGCTGTCACTTAACGCTATCAAGGTAGTATGTAGGCTTTCCTTAAGCTTGCCTGTGTTCTATCTATTCCAGTCAGATGTGGGATCATGATGGCTCAGGGAGGTGTTGGCTCAAGATGGATAATCCACGCAGACAACGCCATCAGAGAAATGAATAACAGGGTTATATATAATTATAAATACTTTACCAGTTCTTTTCAGCTTTCTCATTCCCACTTAAACACATTGCTATCCTCTGTCTTAACAAATACATTTTCACATATGCCATTTAGCAGATGTTTTTATCCAAGGCAACTTAGTCATGCCCTGCATACATTTTTATGTATGGGGGGCCCCAGTGGGAATTGAACCCACGACCCGAGGTGTTGGAAGCACCGTACTCTACGGCATGGGTACGCAACACTTTTCCTGGAGTTCCGCAGATACTGCAGGATTTTAATCCAACTAGGCACCATACCTGACCAACAGCTAATTGAGCAGTTCAGTGATTATTCAACACACCCGGTCTTCTAGTTTTGTTAAATCAAAAACATGAAGTGCCTGCGGAAGTCTAGGGCAGGGTTGCCTAGCCTGCTCTACCCGGTAATGTATGGCTCTTGCAACGCCAAGGGTCTTGGGATACATTCCTGCTAGAGTCTACCAACTGAGCTAAACAGGACCCCTTAACAGTACAAACAGACCCCTTTTGTAACCCTAATCAGGGGAACACTTAAGTGTGGTGTGATGTATTTACATCTTCAGTTGTGAGCTCTGCAGAGAGGGGGGGACAGAAAGGCAGCTGTCAGCTCTGTGGAGGGATAGAGAATTAGCAGCATGCTGAGAGGGAGGGCAACCGCTATAGTAAAATGGGGTGGAAGGACCCACATTAAACTTAGCTTAACACAGAGCCGTGGAAACAGTACCTAGCCTTCCCTCAACCTGCCAACAACTCCGTCACCATGATGCACCCCATCATGATCGGCATCGTTGTCGTCAACACCTCCATCACCGTCATCTACTGGATCTTCATCCTCACAGAGGCCTTCCATAGGAAGATAGAGGAAGAGGACAAACCTAAGGATAACCCTGCCTAAATGACTAACCTTACAGAGTTGTCCTGCTCAGAGTAGATTGCTTTTAGTGCTTCTGTGTGTCCTGTTTTGTCTGGTGGAACTGCTCAGTCCTCCACAGCTTCAGCACAGTGCTCCTACCATTGGAGCCCAGTTTTACACACAGGTAGTGCATCTCTTGAAACTGATCAATAAATATATTTCTGTATATGATTAGCTGTATTTCTAACATGTTATTTTACAAAGGGTTTTCTGACTCACATTCATACAGGAAATGCTATGACCTTGTCTTGACTCTGTGGCATTACAGTATTGAAGCTTATCTCCAGATTGGGAAGAGATTAAATCATACACACATTGCTGAGTGAAAAAAATCAGATATCTTGTGTGCAGATTCCAGGTTTTAGCAGATTGAACACTTCCTGAACCCTCCCTTTGTTCGGCTTGATGTGTCATCTTATGGACACCAGACGATTCCTTACTACTGCTCACATAAGGAGAGGAAAATACATCAAATGCAGCCTTAGATCAGGGAAATGAATGGACTGAAGGGCAAACTCAACCAAAGGATTCTTTGTTTGCAGCTCAACCCAGCAAGGTATTTTGCTATCTCTTTTCCTCATTCTAGTGTCAACATTTGTGATTTGTTTACTGGTTGCTAACTTTGTGTGCTCAACATAGCCTGTTGATTATATGTGTGATGCAGGAAAGTACGTTTGTGTTCATTACACACCATTCAATATGTTTTAAATGATTTCTGATTGTATCCTTTATACTTTGGCAATTATATGATCTGGTAATCAGTAATTGAACGCGTGGCCTATATATATATGGAGAATGTCCTACCAAATTGATATCTATCTTTTGACACATCTAAAAGACTTTCCCACCTAATCATGATTTGGCAGAAACCAGGATTATAATTTATCATACTTCTATGGACAAAGAGTTGTCACCATAAATGATCTGTCAGAGATAAAGGATGTCATCGACTACTCATGCACAGGAGGCTGCTGAGGGGAGGACAACTCATAATAATGGCCGGTTCAGAGTGAATGGAATGGCATCAAACATATGGAAACCATGTGTTAGATGAATTCGATACCATTCCACCTATCCCGCTCCAGCCAATACCACAAGCCTGTCTTCCTCAATTAAGGTGCCAACAACCTCCTGTGTACTCATGGTCATACTCATTCACTCGTGCTGTCCTGCGTCATCCACAACCATCATCCTAGTCTGACAGGGAACACCCTTGAGGATTAATTAGATCTAGGTGTTGAAGGTTATGATGGACACAGAGATTTGTATAGAGTTAGACACAGAGGAGGGACTCTTGACCCTTCAGTCCAGTTTCACTCAAAGCCCAGGAGCAGTAGAGCTACTTACCTGCTGCTGACCAGAGGGGCTTCAGTCCTCCCTGTCAGGCCAGCCTCACACAGCAGAGACAGACAGCATGGTTCACCCCATCATGGTTGGCATTGTCACTGCCAACACCTCCCTAGCTATCGTCCTCTGGAACTTCCTGTTGTCTCAAGTTTTCTGCAGGAAGATCAAGGATGCACCCAACCCTGAGGAGGTCGTCCCAGTCTGAGTGAGCAAACTCTTCACTGACTAAACTAGAGAAATAAGGCTTTAGGTTCATTTCTAGGCTTTGCTAGTGCTTTTGTTGTGAGTGTTCTGCTTTTACACTGGGAGAGTGGCTCATGTAGTACTCTAGGCAGTGCTGATACAGCTGCTCCGTCTCATCTGTCTGAGAGAACTTTTCTGCACTTTGGTTGCATGAGCAAACTTTAAAGGGGTTTTACATGTACTTAGACACCAGCACATTTAATCTTATAGTAACTGTCTCATTCCTGTGTCTGTTTTCTTCATTCCTTCATTCCATCTCTCCCACCTCATTGAGACACATCTGGAGGGGAGTTGATTTCTGGAAAGACAGGACAGTGACACACAATGATATTTCTGGACAAAGGAGGAATGCACAACTGAATGGTGGGATGGGCTGGAGCGTGAATGAAAAAGTTGAGCTGATTAATAGCACTTTAAGCCTCTTTGTCCGTAACTGAAGTCAGAACAAATCCTTTCCTTCAAACTGAAAATCCAGGCTGATTGAAGTTCAACATCACAAATAGCAACATATTCTCTGAAAATCAGAAAGTTGTCAGATCACCCCCACATCTGTTCCTTACCCCTTAAATCACAACAGACTTCAGGGAAATTCATTAGGGGAATGAAGTTGTCCTTCACAACAGATGTACTGTATTTTGGGAGTTTTTGGCTTCAAAAGGATACTGCTAACTCCCTTATTCTATCTTGTCTTATCAGCCATAAGGCTCGTTTAATATGAGGAATATACCGGGCATGAGCCACACAGACGGTTTGGTTCACTGTTATTTTCTTTGTAAAAGAGTCTTTCCTCCAGAATCATTCCATGATGGTGTTTTTAACCAACAAGGTCAATTCATTCTCATATACCTTTAATCAACTTCCCCTTTCTACTAATTCAATTTGTGGATGGATTCCCCACAGACCAGAACACTATGGCTAACTGTACCATGGAGCCTCCAGGGGTCCAGACCCAGTCTACTGCTGAGTGGGGAAGGGTGTGGAACCGCCCCAGGACATATAACCCAAGGCAGCTTCTACAGGCCATGGAGAAGGAGGATGATCTCTACTTTGTTGACTATGTACCCTCCTCCCGTGATGCCTTCCACATGCCTCCTCATGTGCTCTATGTCACAATGGGAGTGATAGTGGTAGTAGTGGCCTGCTACGGCATCCTAGGACACCTGATCAATGATCTGTACCATGACCTGGCAGGTAAAGTGGGGTGATCACATGTCAAAAGACGCATCCCTGGTCATCGAGAATGTCACCATAGATCTTAGGGCGGCAGGCAGCCTAGAGGTTAGACCGTTGGGCCAGTAACTCAAAGGTCGCTGTTTTAATTGCCTGAGCCGATAAGGTGAAAAATCTGTCGATGTGCTCTTGAGCAAGGGACTTAACACTAATTTGCTCCAGGGGTGATGTACTACTATGGCTGACCCTGTGAAACAGCACATTTTACTGCACCTATCTGGTGTACGTGACAATAAAACCTATTTATTTCTATTGTGGTGAATTCCATAATTCTGTATTTTCTTGCTAATCATGTTCAAATGATCTTGATGGATGTCAGACCTCTGTGGTATTCTGCATGCTGTTAATCATGAGAGTACGTGAGGGTTGCCATCTATGAGTATGAGCCTTGGGTTGTAGAGCTTGATAGTCATTGTTAGAACCAAATGTTTTGAGAATCCCCTTTATTACATGACGCTGCCACGTGCCCCCCAATCACAAACATCTGTTCACTGACCCAGATACTAGACAGACATCTTTGGTAGAACTAATCAGATTAGTATCCTTTCACTGTGGCACCCATTGATACTGATCAGCTTTGACCTTCACACCTCGTAGCGCCAATTAGAAGCCATGGAAAAGGCATGTCAGCTGGATCTGTGGATTAAGAGGGCTAGTTAAGGCTACTTCACAGTCAAAACAAACACATACAGTACATTCGGAAAGTATTCAGACCCATTTACTTTTCCACATTTTGTTACGTTACAGCCTTATTCTAAAATGGATTAAATCGTTACCCCCCCTCATCAATCTACACACAACCCCCCCTTCCACCAAGCTACACTGTAGGGATGGGATGCTTGGCATTCAGGCCAAATAGTTCAATCTTGTTTCTCATGGTCTGAGAGTCCTTTAGGTGCCATTTGGCAAACTCCAAGCGGAGGAGGACCTACAATGCTGCAGAAATGTTTTGGTACTCTTCCCCAGATCTGTGCCTCGACACAATCCTGTCTCAGCTCTACAGACAAATCCTTTGACCTCATGGCTTGGTTCTTGCTCTGAAATGCACTGTCAACTGTGGGTCCTTATATAGACAGGTGTGTGCCTTTCCAAATCATGTCCAATCAATTGAATTTACCACAGGTGGACTTCAATCAAGGATGATCAATGGAAACAGAATACACCTTAGCTAAATTTCAAGTCTCATAGCAAAGGGTCTGAATACTTATGTAAATAAGGTATTTAAGTTTTTGCTTTGTCATTATGGGGTATTGTGTGG
The DNA here is from genome assembly GCF_002021735.2 of Oncorhynchus kisutch. Classification (NCBI taxonomy): domain Eukaryota; kingdom Metazoa; phylum Chordata; class Actinopteri; order Salmoniformes; family Salmonidae; genus Oncorhynchus; species Oncorhynchus kisutch. Next base: position 21,881,735 of record NC_034183.2, on the reverse strand, counting down.
AGATTGATGAGGGGAAAAAATAATTGAATCCATTTTAGAATAAGACTGTAATTTAACAAAATATGGAAAAAATCAAGGGGTCTGAATACTTTTCATAGTGGTGTCGAAATGAGCTTGACCTTATATTGCTATACAGTATGAGGAATGTGTACATGCCAAACACTAAACCTGTCATTTTGTGCACATAGACTGGGTCCTAGGCCCAGACCCAGATGAAGAGGAAGGTGCCTGTGAGCCTACAGGAGTGGAGAAGGAGGAGAGGTGGAAGACTGCCGTCGAGGCAAAGAGGTGGATGACCATCCAAATAGAAGAGGAGAGGAAGGGGGTCCTTCCATTAGTCAAGTCGCCCAGCATGTAAAAAACAAAGAATCAACTTTCCTCTCCAGAAAACAGACTCTCATCTCTATTAGGCTAAATGTTATTCTGACCCCAATTGACTAAGTTCCCTTGATAGCAATACACAGTCCACTCTATCCTGCTCTCCACTCTGTCCTCATTTCCTCCCAGGTTGGCTCCCAAGCAGCCAAATCCCATTTCTGTTACTTCTAAACTAATCCCATTTTGATACAAATTAAAGGAATCTGCAACCCAATCTATTTACACAATGTAATTTTAGCATCAGAGGCATAGGATAAACTAAGTTACTGTATATACAAACAATGTAACTGTTTTACCATTTTCTGTACTGTATAGGATAACAAATGTAGACAGTTTGAACAATCCAATGGTGCAGAAACATTCATTTGTGGCAGTGCTCCCTGAAAGGTTCCATTTCCTTTTGACCCCCGTAGAAATAACAGTTAGATCTTTACTATAAGATGTCAGCTCACATTAATACCATGGGACTGAGCAGCACCTGGACAAACACACACAACACTCATCACTTTTGCTAGTGTTGAGCTTTATGTGCTGCTGTAATGCTGTAGACGTAAATACATCTGTTTGCTTGTGGCTAAGGTGGCCAAAGAGGATGACCCTTGTTCCAATAAAGGAAAGACTGGACCTGTCTGTCTGTCTTTCTGAATGTGTATATCTGTTTCTTTATCTCCTTATCCCGATCCTTCATTATCATGTGGGGTTAAGCTAAGCAGGTCTTACTAAGAGACAGGGCACGGGGGACTAAGGCCTCAGCAGTGGGACTCAGGGATTTAGCAATGACACACAAGGTCACACAAGACCTGAGCATATGGTAAGGTCACTCACTAGAAGGTCTCTAATCTCTACAGGCATCTGATACAAAGAGATATGGTTTGGCTTTAGGAAAGTTAAGATTGTAATTCTTCCATTGCCCAATGAAAGACATGATGATTAAAGCTCCCAGATTTAACAGTGGGTTGACAGAGGGGACTTGGTAAAAGAGATTATTGTCAAACATGCTTAACCCTTAACACTCAACATGAATATTTACTGACAAAACATACACAAATGGAACAAATAAAGGTACCATAAAGCAAGATGCTACCCCTCTCTCTCTTTTGGAGATACGGATTAAAAAATATATATCCAGTGACACTATCCCCTAGCTCTCTTTTGGAGATGTGGGTGGAATATTCAAGCATAATGTACTTCTCTTTGTTTTCCAATCCAATCCTAAATCCAATCCAGGCACAGAGAACTGATCTTGACCTGGCCCTTATGACACTAAGCACATTAGCTTGCGTGAGTCTCTTTGCAGTCAATGCAACCTAGGACTAGAGCACTCCTGCAGCCATGGCAACCTCACACTGCTGTGGGGTGGGACACAGCACAAGGGCTGTAGTGGCTTGTCATTGTAACGGCTGTTGGTGGAAGAAGGTGAGGACCAAAGCACAGCGTGGTACATGTTCATGTTTGTTTATTGACACTGAACACTGAACACTAAAAACAAAACGGGAATAACCGAAACAGTCCTGAAAGGTGAAAAACACTAAACAGAAATTAACTACCCACAAAAACCCTGTGGGGAAAAGCTACCTAAGTATGGTTCTCAATCAGAGACAACGATCGACAGCTGTCCCTGATTGAGAACCATACCCGGCCAAAACAAAGAAATACAAACACATAGAAATATGAACATAGAATGCCCACCCAAATCACACCCTGACCAACCCAAAAACAGAGACATTAAAAAGCTCTCTACGGTCAAGGCGTGACAGTCATGTAATACATCTAAAACAACAGATTCTCAGTGGTGGAGAGAAGATTGATTAACGCGATTGATTGATGCATAGTTGTTCCAGAAATTCCTCAAGATTGGAGATTACTGTTAGGAATTACCACAGCCTGTCCAATTAGGAAGTGGAGAAAGAAAACACTGGTACTGGTAGGTACACAAGTTGTTCTTATTTTAAAAACTCTTTGATACATGCTTATGCTGCACTGAACAAAAATATACGTTTTGTCATACAACACAATGCCACAGATGTTTCAAGTTTTGAAGGAGCATGCAATTGGCATGCTGACTGCAGGAATGTCCATCATAAGCTGTTGCCAGATAATTTAATGTTAATTTCTCTACTATCAGTCGCCTCCAACATTGTTTTAGAGAATTTAGCAGTACTTCTAACCGGCCTCACAACTGCAGACCACCTGTAACCACGCCAGCCCAGGACCTCCACATCTGGCTTATTCACGTTTAGGCCCTAATCCATTGATTAGGGCCTAATGAATTTATTTCAATTGACTGATTTCCTTATTTTTTAATTGTTGCATGCTGCATGTATATGTCTGCTCAGTATATAATGATTACATTGTACTGAATTGACTGCCAATATACTCAGCGCACTACTTTAAGCACGCCTGTCTTTGTGGACAGGTAGACCAAATGGCAACGTTAATGTGGCTGTCACCCTCCCCTTGAAGAAGAGGGGAGGTAGAGTAGAGAGAGGGGTGAAGAGGCTCTGGCCCAATCACCTGGACTATGGGGAAACACAAGAGGAGGAGGTGTTCTTTGAGAACTGCAAGCCTCCCTCTCGAGATGCTGTCACCCTGCCATACTATGTTATCTACCTGTTCCTATCATCAGGGGTGGCTCTGATTGCCATGTACACCATTATCAGGCACCTCATCAAAGTCCTGATTCAGGCATGATGAGGTGCCTGATTGAAATTGATGTAAAAAATGTATCACTAGCCACTTTAAACTATGCCACTTTTATGTTTACATACCCTACATTACTCATCTCATATGTATATACTGTACTCGATACCATCTACTGCATCTTGCCTATGCCTTTCTGTACCATCACTCATTCATATATCTTTATGTACATATTCTTTATCCCTTTACACTTGTGTGTATAAGGTAGTTGTTGTGAAATTGTTAGGTTAGATTACTCGTTGGTTATTACTTTGGCATTGTCGGAACTAGAAGCACAAGCATTTCGCTACATTCGCATTAACATCTGCTAACCATGTGTATGTGACAAATAAAATTTGATTTGATTTTGATCTTGTATCTTGCAGTGACTGGGTGTATTGATAGACCATCCAAAGTGTAATTAATAACTTCACCATGCTCAAAGGGATATTCAATGTCTGGTTTACCCATTTACCAATAGGTGCCCTTCTTTGCAAGGCATTATAAAAATCTCCCTGATCTTTGTGGCTGAATCTGTGTTGAAATGCTGTTTGACTGAGGGAATAAATTGTATGTGTGGGGTACAGAGATTAGGTAGTAATTCAAAAATAATGTTCAACACTATTATAGTACACAGAGTGAGTCCATGCAACTTATTATATGACTTGTTAAGCACAGTTTTACTCCTGAACCTATTTAGGCTTGCCATAATAAAGTGGTTGAATACTTATTGACTCAAGACATTTTAGCTTTTCATTTTTATTTAATTTGTCAAAATGTCCAAAAACATCGCATGGCTTTCGACCTTCATCTCTCCCGAGCCCGTACGGGAGTTGTAGCGATGAGACAAGATAGTAACTACTAACAATTGGATACCACGAAATTGGGGAGAAAAGGGGGTAAAAATTCAACAACAAAAAAACACAAAAAAATGAAAAATGTCCAAAAACATAATTCTACTTTGACATTGAGATATTGTGCCTAGGCCATTGACAAAAAAATAATCTAATGTAATCCATTTTAAATTCAGGCTGTAACAAAAAAAGTTGCGGAAAAGTCAAGGGGTGTGAATACTTTCTGAAGACACTGTACTTTTAATATTGTGAGTTCCTCTTGTCCTCAACTGACTTACCAGGATATCACCAACTAGTGTTTTTTCCTATTAAAATGCTAAACTGCTGCAGTCCGAGTCCTAGACCGTAGGCTATTCAACTACACACGCTCATTATACAGCCCCTGTTCTTCTCTTGCAGAGAGGAAGATGGGGGTTGGTATGCGAATAAAGCTGTAGAAATGGAAGACGGAAAGGCTGGAGAGGTTATAAGGACCAACCTATAGAGAGAGACCACCAACCACAACATCCGAGGAGGGGACACACTCAGACATCCCTCTGACATCCCAACTGTAATGAATTACATGTTGATAATGGTAACAATAGTGATTTTGTTTCATTTAGTAACCAATGTTTTTTGTGTTGCTGTAAAAGAAACGAGTGCTTTACTTACTCTGCCACTAGATGGACCTGGATTCTCTTTTTCTATTCAGAGCTCACTACAAACACGGTGTTTGTAATCGACAATACAGAAAGTGTAAACCGTGGAGCTACACCTGAATGGATGAAAATAAATACATGTATTACAACTAAAGTTATTGATTGGTAATTTGCAAGTATACTTTCTCTGTCAGTTGTTACAATTACATCCCAAAATGCCTTGAAGAACAGGTAGTGTACATTCAACCGTCAGATTTTGAATGGTAGCGAAGAGCGGTCCACTATCCCTAACCCTAACCCTAGATTGGTTGTACATTACACTTACAGCAGACACGCTAGCCATAACCCTAACCAGAACATTAACCCTAACCCTGATTTGGCATAACATTTACCTTAATCTTGACATAACCTTAACCCTAATCTTGACATAACCTTAACCCTAATCTTGACATAACCCTACCCCGAATTTGGCATAATCCTAATGTTAATCTTCGCATAACCCTGACCTCAACGAGTTAAAGAATACCCATCTTTCCCTCACTGCTAAGGCAGTACCTCAGTATGGGATGGCAATATTGGTACCCATAAAGGCAAATCATTGGAGGACATTAAATGAGGTCAACTCAGCCACCCCCTCAAATTGCTGAACAGGGGGTATAAAGAGTTTCTTGCCTGGTAGCTTAAATAGTATTCAGCATATTTAGTCTTTCTGTTCCAGAGTTCAGGGTGTCTCTTTTTGTCCCAAAGAACCTCCACAGTGCAGAGGGTATTTATATTGGGTCACTGGCAGTCTTTCCCCTGGATCCTGTGTATTGTAGGAAATGGCTTGTTTAATTTAGTTGGTACATTTGCTGGGCTTGCGTCCAAGTCTGAACCATGCCAGAATGGATTGATTAACTGGGCTTTGCATTATATTACAACTTTGAAATCTGCATGTATATGTATAAATGCAAAGCTGCCCTACAGTAAGAGGTAGATTACTCATTTTGAATGACAGCACTGACAGCTTAAATGGTTCCAGCACAGTGATGTAATACATTATTTTTTTGTGATTTTTCTCATTTTATATTCATTATCAGGTTTCCAACCATCCAAATACCCGGGCTGGGAATGCACAGATCTTCGGCCAATAAAACGGATTCCTTTGATATCGACATAAATCTGCGACTTGGTCATTTTGTAAGATCAAAAAGACCTTTGAAAGTAGATGTTTGTCCTGGAAACCAATCCATAGGCTGTTTCTCTGTTTAAATTGAGCCTGTTGACTTTGAGAGAGGCACACAATCAATTCCCAGTCTCTGATTACTCATTCTGGGGTTAACTGCATGTGAAAACCCTTTAGATATATGGTATGAGTATAGTTTGATGATGCCTTTCCCTTCAAATATAAGCAATTTTAGGCAACATTAAGGGTTAAATCCATTTTATAATTGCATGATAATCATCGTAACAAGACCATCAGCACCCTACAGTGAAAATCCGCGCCACAAACTCATTTCATGATGGCTTGTATATTGTTGGTGATTGCAGATAGCTTGATTGCGGAGTCACAATGACTTTTTCATGTATATTTGTGCAAATTGTATTTATGTAACCTTCTGACCAAAAGTAACTGTAAAACTGGATTGCATGGAGAGATAAGGACGTTACAGTGGTTACAATTTCTCACCATAGGTGTGAGTCAATCACACTGCTCCACATGTGTAATGGCAACAGTCTGTAAAGATCAACACAAAAGTTAGACGATAGATAGAAAATCATACTTCACTCACAAGGCCACTACAGTAGACACAACAGCTATAGGATGCTCATTTAAAGTAAAGAATTAAAAACATTTCTCAGAACACACTTTTTTTAAGCATGTGATTGGCGGTAAGACCTGATACTCTCTTAAAGTTCGTACTAAAGTCATTTTAGTCTTATTTTAGTCTTGGAATTTTCCAGTTTCTTTCATTCTTGTTTTTAATTCCTGGTTGACTTCAGTATTAAATTGTTCCCACTGAGGAGGAAAAAGAGAAATCCTAGCTTTTCCTCCTTTTCCAGGCAGTTAGCAGCACTCCAGTGGCCAGAGAGAAGACAGGAGACAGCTTGAAATAGATGCGTTCACGAACAGACCCATTTAGAGCAACATCTGAGCCAGGAGTCCATGTCAAATTTTGACTTGTCACGCGTTGGGCTAGCCCTCAACCACAGAGCATGAGGATACAGCAAGGGAAGGCCTGGAGATCCAGAACTTGTGGCTGGGATGGGATGCATTATCAACATCAGTGAAGCAGAGGGGTTACTCGTCTGCTCTCATTTAGACCAGTACGTCCAACGGAAAGAAACAGGCCCTAAATCAAACGATTACAAAAATGGTCCAAGAGGATCAACTTTTAGTTGAACATTTCTTCTGCCTTCGACTTTAGTGATGCTTTTTATGGCTCAAGCAAGGCTAACAGAATCCTTGCTAAATGTTTTCCAGCCTTGACTGGTTTGAGTTGTGAATCTTGGCTGGGCCTCCTCGGGACATTAAACACAGTGGCTGCATGACAGGTTTCTGCATTTGGCCATGGCAAAGCTTCCCTTTTATTCAGGCTCAACAGTGCCAATGTACGTATGTCAGGCTCAACAGTGCCAATGTACGTATGTCAGGCTCAACAGTGCCAATGTACGTATGTCAGGCTCAACAGTGCCAATGTACGTATGTCAGGCTCAACAGTGCCAATGTACGTATGTCAGGCTCAACAGTGTCAATGTATGTATGTCAGGCTCAACAGTGCCAATGTATGTATGTCAGGCTCAACAGTGCCAATGTACGTATGTCAGGCTCAACAGTGCCAATGTACGTATGTCAGGCTCAACAGTGCCAATGTACGTATGGGTGAATTTCAACATAGTAAACACTCTGCTTTGACCTCTGAAGCAATGAGATAATGACAATCATGAAGCATTTTAAAGTCCTGAAAAGCTCAATCTATTGCTTTACACTAGACATACATATTTTACAGTTTAGTAATTTAGCAGACACTCTTATCCAGAGCAATTTACAGGAGAAATTAGGGTTAAGTGCCTTGCTCAAGGACAGATCAACAGTTTTTGCACCTAGTCAGCTCATGGAATTGAACCAGCAACCTTTTGGTTACTGCCCCAAAGCTCTTAACCGCTACGCTACTTGCCACCCTGTATACACTTACTATCAACCTTCTAATAACCTCTGGTACTTTTATAGCTATCATTACGATACTGTCAGGCACCAGAAAGGATTCTGGTCAAGGGGACAAACCTCAAAGGAGTCTCCACCACCCTTTTGCACGTTCTACCAGAGTCTTGCTAACAATCGAGGTTCACTATTTAATGCAACAACATGCTATTCCTCCAGAAGCCTCCATATAATTGAGTGACCTAATTGCTATCATATTGCAGAGAGGAGAGTCCCAGGGGAACACTGGCCTTTGTTTGGACATCTGGAAGCAGTTGGTGCAGTGTTTGTACAAGGCGTTCACATCACATACTGTAAATGGACTTATTAAATACATAAGCATAGACAAGCAGATTAGAGTAAGGGAAAAGAAAATTACCTTTTACATTTTAGTTGACAGCCACACAAAACGCAAACCACCGTAATTAAAGGAGCCACTGAATAACCTGGTCCAGCTCCTATAGACATTCTCAAATGTGTTTTTCTGTACAATATGCATATATCTTGGTCCCGCTTTAAATGACGTTCAGCTTATAAAGGCTTCATAAAGCATTCATAATACTTTCATAAGGACTACATAAGTGTTACAAAGAATCTGTAACCATATGCCATGCTTTATAAAGGGTTCATAAATGTGGCATACGTGTGCGACATAATCCCCTATGTCAAATGTGACATAACCCACCATGTTGAATATGATATAAACATGTGCTTTATAAAGGATGAACTGTTATGCTGAAGGACGGCATACTCTCTAAAGTGAAGTCATGTTAGTCACATTACACCTAATCTCATTCCCAGACACTTCTACCCAACTTGGCCTTCATTAGTTAAGGTTAGGTTTAAAATACAATTTTAAGAAGATAAGTTGTGGAAATGGACAGGGTTTAACCATAATTGTGACTTTTTGACTGTCTTAACTAGTGATGATGACAAATACTTTAGTAAGGTCACTCATATAGAATTATATTGTCACTCCCACTAAGGCCAACTTTGAATGGTTGATATCCCAGGCTTATATGTGCTGTGTTGTGCAATAGCCTGGAGATGACGTTACACCAAGAAACACTTACCTTCATGAAAGCCCACATCCTAAAGACATTGAAAGTGGCTTTCTTCTGGAACCAAGTTACATGTTCCTCAGTACGCAAACAAGCACACAACAAAAACCAGCCATACCGTGCGGTGCTGGGCCCAGTGACACATTCACCCACTCTTTGACACATTCACCCACTCCCCCGCTGAAAGATCAGCCACAACATGTTGGCACCACTGTAACAGGTTGTAATCAAAGCCCTGGTCTCCAGCATAGGAACGAAAGAGGAATACTTGGTGCGGTAGTCTCAGGCTGGACTACTCCAAATCATCTTGGTTCTGACACATACACACAAATGCAAGCTTTGCAGGTCCATCAACCTATTTAAATACCTCTCACATCCTACAGTAATTGTGGATCATGAGTGAACCTTCATAAATCAGCAAAACAATATTAACCTATTTATTGACACTTTATGTAATATCCTGTAATACTTAGTTTGAAGTGAGACACCTTCGGTCAGTCATAACACTCATTCATAACCCATTCATAACATATCAATAAAGACTCCATATCGCATAACACTGTACTTAATTTAAAGTCAGATCCCTTTGGTCATTTATGACACATACATAAATGCATTGTATCGTATGATGCTGTACTTACTGTAAAGTAAGACACCTTTGGTCATTCATAACACATACAGTACATCAAATCAAATCAAATTGTATTAGTCACATGTGCCGAATACAACAGGTGTAGACCTTACAGTGAAATGCTTACTTACGAGCCCCTAACCAACAATGCAGTTTCAAAAGATACGGATATGAATAAGAGATAAATAAAACAAGTAATTAAAGAGCAGCAGTAAAAAGGTAACAATATATACAGGAGGGTGCCAGTACAGAGTCAATGTGCAGGGGCACCGGTTAGACAAAACTACACATTTTAGACTGGCCTTTTATTGTCCCCAGCAGAAGGTGCACCTGTGTAGTGGTCATGCTGTTTATTCAGCTTCTTGATATGCCACACCTGTCAGGTGGATGGATTCTCTTGACAAAGGAGAAATGCTCACTTACAGGGATGTAAACAAATTTGTGCACAACATTTGAGAAAATGTTGTGCGTATGAACAATTTTTGGGATCTTTTATTTCAGCTCATGAAACATGGGACATATATTTTTGTTCAGTCTACAATTGACATTGAACAGGGCTATGAATAGTGTAGCTTATCCCTGAGCTGGCAGGTGAATGGTTCTTGCCCCTCTGGAGCTGCTGCATGTTGGTTACAAACTTAAAAGTAACAACAACAAAAACTTTGCCTTTGTCACACCATCTGGATACGGGCATTTCTGTCCTGTGCCAGAAACTCTAAATGGGAAGATAAGGAACACCATTCGATTCGTATCATTATAATCCTCTTTAATTTACAAATATCATGACATGAATATGAGACATGGCTTTCTCTAGTGGGATTTTTTGTTAGATGAGCCTGCTAGCAATCAACATTTTGGGTAGCTAGAAATTGCTGTAAAGTCACCGAAATTATTAGAAATAACGATTGAGGGAGCTACAAACTAATTTAAATTATTATAAATTAAGGTTAACTTACTTGTTTTTTGCTGTCTTGTGGCTCCACAAGTAGGTATTTGATTTGCGAACTCATCACATGATCAGCTTCTCGTCAGCAACACCAAAAAAGTACTTCCAGGTCACGAAATTTCAGAAATGTTCTAAATAAAAGTCCCCCGCGTAATAGTAGAGAAGTGTCAATAACCTATATTTTTTCATGATATATGAACAGTTATTGTCTAAACATTAAATTATTCATATTTGTTCATGTTTATGTGACATTTGCATTACATTTGAGGTTTAAAACATATTCCAAGGTCAAATAAATGCCCCAATGCGAATCACTGTATATGGAATACATATTGGCTTAGAGCAGGTATTCCCAAACTGTCGTTATCTTCACATTTTCAAACGGTCCATTTATATTTTCCAACGGGGCTATACATTTGGGTGAGATATTTCTTCAACGAAATAACAACACAATGTCAAATGCACGTAGCCTAGTCAAAAATATCCAATCACATTAACCGTTACTCGCGGTGTAACGTCTGCTTCCAACTCACACTCTCAAACACATAGATCCCCTGAACGCAGCTCATACTCCAGATCCCAATCACCTGAATTCTAATCACCTGTTCACACACCTGTATGTCATTATCACACACTATTTAGTTCAGTTCTTTGCATCCCATCACTGTGAGGTATTGTTTGTTTTGTGACACACGTCTTTGGAGCGCTGGGTTTTCCGTAATTCACGCCTCCCCTGTATGATAGTTTTTGCTTATTCCCTGCCTGTACTTTAGCCGATCTGATTTCCTGTTATCTAACTATTGCCTGATCTCCCTGACTATGTTACTAGCCTTTTCCCTGCCTGTGCTGTTGCCCTTTTGGACCCCCTGTGTATGACCTTCTGCCTGCCCCTGGACCCAGCTACCTGCCTCCTCCTGTGGTTCATTACAATAAACACCTGCTGCGCCCTGCGCTTGAAACCAGCTCTCTGTCTCCCCTTGTGTTCATTACACGCATGAATTCTACTAACGGTCCGTATGTAGCAATACGTAGCTGCTGCTCATGTTGGTATCTGGGCTGATGGCGCAAATGATATGACAGGGAGACATAGTGGAGTGGTAATGTCACGTGCAAGCAGTTGCTCCCGACACCACTTGGGTACACTGCAGCATCCACCGAGAGTCTCTTGCTGCCAAGGGAATGCCTGACAGCTTGAAATATGTTTTGGACACTACAATGAAAATGGTTAACTTTGTTAAAGCGAGGCCCCTGAACTCTTGTGTATTTTCTGCACTATGCAATGATATGGGCAGCGACCATGTAACGCTTTTGCAACATACAGAAAGAAGTGTGCTGGTTATCAAGGGGCAAAGTATTGACACTTTTTCTTGAATTGAGAGACGAGCTTAAAGTTTTCTTTACTGACCATAATATTCACTTGTCTGACCGCTTGCACGATGATGAGTTTCTCACATGAATGTGTGTGATGTTTCTTTTATCGCCTGAATGATCTGAATCTAGGAATACAGAGAATCTCCGCAACTATATTCAATGTGCGGGACAAAATTGAGGCTATGATTAAGAAGTTGGAGCTCTTCTCTGTCTGCATTAACAAGGACAACACACAGTTCTTTCCATCATTGTATGATTTTTGTGTGTGCAAATGAACTCAAGTGTACGGATAATGTCAAATGTGATATAGCGAAGCACCTGAGTGAGTTGTGTGCACAATTACGCAGGTTTGTTATCCAGGCGGCAGGTAGTCTATTGGTGAGAACGTTGGGCTAGTAACCGTAAGGTTGCTGGATTGAATCCACAAGCTGACAAGGTAAAAATCTATTATTCTGCCCCTGAACGAGGCAGTTAACCCACAGTTCCCCAGTAGGCCATCATTGTAAATAAGAATCTGTTCTTAACTGACTTGCCTAGTTAAATAAAGGTAAAAATAATAATACCTTTAATGGCTTGCCTCCAATTTCTGAATTGGAATATCAGAGTATCCCAATTCGCTAAGGCAAATTAGGCTGTTAAGACACTGATGCCCTTTGCAACCATGTACCTGTGTGAGGGTGGATTCTCAGCCCTCACTAGCATACAGGCACAGACTGTGTGTGGAAAATGATCTGAGACTCTCCAATACAAGCCAACATTGCAGAGTTATGTGCATCCTTTCAAGCATACCCTTCTCATTAACCTGTGGTGAGTTATTCACAATTTTTGAAACAACTAAGTTTGTATATGTAAGACGGTTAAATAAAGAGCAACATTATTGATTATTATAAACTCAGCAAAAAAAGAAACATCCTCTCACAGTCAACTGTGTTTATTTTCAGCAAACTTAACATGTGTAAATATTTGTATGAACATAAGATTCAACAACTGAGACATAAACTGAACATGTTACACAGACATGTGACTAACAGAAATGGAATAATGTGTCCCTGAACAAAGGGGGGGGGGTCAAAATCAAAAGTAACAGTCAGTATCTGGTGTGGTCACCAGCTGCATTAAGTACTGCAGTGCATCTCCTCCTCATGGACTGCATCAGATTTGCCAGTTCTTTCTGTGAGATGTTACCCCACTCTTCCACCAAGCATCTGCAAGTTCCCGGACATTTCTGGGGGGAATGGCCCTAGCCCTCACCCTCTGATCCAACTCAATGGGATTGAGATCCGGGCTCTTCGCTGGCCATGGCAGAACACTGACATTCCTGTGTTGCAGGAAATCACGCACAGAACGAGCAGTATTGCTGGTGGCATTGTCATGCTGGAGGGTCATGTCAGGATGATCCTGCAGGAAGGGTACCACATGAGGGAGGAGGATGTCTTCCTTGTAACGCACAGCGTTGAGATTGCCTACAACGACAACAAGCTTAGTCCGATGATGCTGTGACACACCGCCCCAGACCTTGACGGACCCTACACCTCCAAATCGATCCTGCTCCAGAGTACAGGCCTCGGTGTAACGCTCATTCCTTCGACAATAAACGTGAATCCGACCATCACCCCATGTGAGGCAAAACCGCGACCTGTCAGTGAAGAGCACTTTTTGCCAGTCCTGTCTGGTCCAGCGACGGTGGGTTTGTGCCCATAGACGACGTTGCTGCCGGTGATGTCTGCTGAGGACCTGCCTTACAACAGGCCGACAAGCCCTCAGTCCAGCCTCTCTCAGCCTATTGCGGACAGTCTGAGCACTGATGGAGGAATTGTGCGTTCCTGGTGTAACTCGGGCAGTTGTTGTTGCCATGCTGTACCTGCCCCGCAGGTGTGATGTTCGGATGTACCGTTCCTTTTGCAGGTGTTGTTACACGTGGTAAGCCACTGCGAGGACAATCAGCTGTCCGTCCTGTCTCCCTGTAGCGCTATCTTAGGCATCTCACAGTACTGACATTGCAATCTATTGCCCTGGCCACATCTGCAGTCCTCATTTCTCATTGTAGCATGCCTAAGGCATGTTGAAGCAGATGAGCAGGGACTCTGGGCATCTTTCTTTTGGTGTTTTTCAGAGTCAGTAGAAAGGCCTCTTTAGTGTCCTAAGTTTTCATAACTGTGATCTTAATTGCCAACAGTCTGTAAGCTGTTAGTGTCTTAACAACTGTTCCACAGGTGCATGTTCATTAATTGTGTATGGTTCATTGAACAAGCATAGGAAACAGTGTTAAAACCCTTTACAGTGAAGATCTGTGAAGTTATTTGGATTTTTACTGATTATCTTTGAAAGACAGGGTCCTGAAAAAGGGACGTTTCTTTTTTTCCTGAGTTTATTATTCTTTGTGCCCTGGTCCTATAAGAGCTCTTTGTCACTTCCCACGTGCCGGGTTCTGACAAAAACTCAAACTCGTTGTCACGTCCTGACCATAGAGAGCCCTTGATTCTCTATGATGGACTAGGTCAGGGCGTGACAGGGGGGTAGTCTAGTTTAATATTTCTATGTGGGGTTCTAGTTTATTTTTCTATGTTGGTGATTTGTATGATTCCCAATTAGAGGCAGCTGGCAATCGTTGTCTCTAATTGGGGATCATATTTAGGTAGCATTTTTCCCACTTGTGTTTGTGGGATATTATTTTGTGTTTTGTGCATGTGCACCACGTAGTCACGTTTCGTTGTTTCTTTATTGTTTTTGTTGTGCGGTTCACTTACTTTAAATAAAAAGATGTGGAACCCAGATCACGCTGCATGTTGGTCCGAGTATGCTTCCAACGACGATCGTGACACTCGTACTTACCTTTATTAAACATATCATATAGTGTGTGTGTGGCAGGCTTACAATGATGGTAAAAAGCAACATTTGAGAGTGTGCTATATCCTGGTGCTAGAGGGGGTACGCAGCTGGAGGTTGAAGTTTGGGAACCATTGGCTTAGAGCAATAACTATTCTGGGTGCCTCAGTAAAAGTATTGTAGGGAATACTGAGTAGGGTCAGTAGAATGTATATACTGTATGGTGCCATTTCACGGGGCTCTGAATAATACTTTATATGGAATACATAATCATCATATGTGCGCTTACTGCAAACCTGCTAACCAAACAACAGTTCAGGGCATTCTCACTGAATTAAAGGGCAACTACACTCAAAAACTAAAGTTAAACCGAGAAAATTTAATTTGCGGGAAAAAACAACAGATGTAGGCAAAATATTTAAACGGATTTTAAAAGTCCCTACCATTGTTTTTTTTTATTGTGTATGACTGCACTTTAGAGTGTGTGTCATCCTGCTGCACAGCATTTTGGGGAAGGTTGTTGTCACGTCCAATATTGACTATGCACCCAAGAGAAAAAGAGGTTTGGCCATCCTAGAAATGTTTTGGAGTAATATAATATAATACATAACATTTAAAGACGCTTTTATCCAGTGTGACTTACAGTCATGCGTGAATAAATATGTATGTATGGGTGGTCCCACTATCCTGGAGTTGCAATGGGCTCCCGAGTGGCGCAGCGGTCTAAGGTACTGCATCTCAGTGCTAGAGGCGTCACTACAGACCTTGGTTCGATTCCAAGCTGTATCACAACCGGCCGTGATTGGGAGTCCCATAGGATGGTGCACAATTGGCCCAGTGTCGTCTGGGGTAGGCCGTCATTGTAAGTAAGAATTTGTTTTTAACTGACTTGCCTAGTCAAATAAAGGTTAAATATCAAGATACATGACAAGGTTATAAATGCTTTTTGAAGCCTCAATTTAATATAATGTATAAGCAGTGCTTATTCCACCCATTGTAAAGCACAGGTTTATGTTATATTTGACATAGTGGGTTATGTCACATTTGACATCGGTGGTTATGTCACACTGTTATGTCACATTTATGAACCCTTTATAAAGCATATCTCCCTCACTAGCTTTAAGCACCAGCTGCCAGAGCAGCTCACAGATCACTGCACCTGTACATAGCCTATCTGTAAATAGCCCATCTAACTACCTCATCCCCATACTGTTATCTATTTTATTTATTTTTGCTCCTTTGCACCCCAGTATCTCTACTTGTACACTCATCTTCTGCACATCTATCACTCCAGTGTTTAATTGCTATATTGTAATTATTTCGCCACTATGGCCTATTTATTGCCTTACCTCTGGTATCCTACCTCATTTTCACACACTGTATATAGACTTTTTTTCTACTGTATTATTGACTGTATGTTTGTTTATTCCATGTGTAACTCTGTGTTGTTGTTTGTGCTGCACTGCTTGCTTTATCTTGGCCAGGTCACCGTTGTAAATGAGAACTTGTTCTCCACTGGACTACCTGGTTAAAAAAAGTGAAGAAAAAAAAATAAAAAATAAAACATACGGTTATAGATGATTTGTAACAGATGAGGTGTTTATGAGGGATTTATGAAGCCTTTATAAGCTTCATTTAAAGCGGGACCATCTCCTATACCTTCTCTACATGATGTATATTGGATGTAGGAAGTATCCACAACCCTTTGCAGAGTCACATTTTGTTGCATGTTTTTAGGCAGATTTAGCTTAAGTCAGAACTGTGACTCGGCTACACGCTACCATCCTCCACTTACTCCAACCAGTTACTATCAAAATGGAACTTCTATGTTGCCAATTTTGGCTAGTTTAGTTTTTCTGATGTATGTTTGATTGATTTGGTTGTTGGCTCGTACACATTTTCCTTAAAGTGCATGAAATACCCCTTTTTGAAATTCCACGTGGCTGTTTTTACAACGTGTGGAAATTTCACATTTTATGCTGCATCTGAAGTTAAATCGCTCAACTGCGGCGTCATCTTCATATTTCCTGGCAGTAGTTGGTGCTTTTGTTGGCTTTGTTTATTCTGGAGCCAGAAGAGCCACACACTCATCCCCTCACATTCAGAATCAGATGAGCAGTTTTGCCATTTGAATATGGGGTCATCTCTGTTAGATCGATCCAGTCCGAGAAAGAGACTATACGATGATATCTCTTTTTTAATAAAAGCACAAAGAAATACTTTGACAAAAGGAAAAATGTCTATATGTATTCCAATCTAAACCTCTGTAGTTTTCATTTTGGACCCTTTCTGTACGTATCTCTGATCTGAAGCGCAAATTCCCCCATCACATTGACACCAAGTACAGTAACAGACACCAAGAAATTATATTTCACCCTAACAAGAAAAATAATTTGTATCATTGCAAGAAATCATTGGATCAACAGCAAAGAAGCAGTGAGTTCACCCAGGGATTTCTCTGTCAAATCTGCAGTACATTGATAATTGAAGTCATAACAGTTAAGAGGCCAAGAATAATTGCAGGAGTGAAGCACCAGGCTGATGTGTAAATACTTGGTGAACAGGCTGGGGCAACTGTCTTAGTAGCAGGTCCTACGCAGCACAGTGTGTAATTAAAACGTTCCTTTGTACGATTTTATAGTTTTCATGAATCAGGCTTGAATTATTTCTCTCCTCATCTATATGCAGTTGGGCCTTTGAAAAAACAACTGACTTGGTCTCTGAGGCATTTGTTTTCTTTGGATCTGTGGATGGTGCCATTTCAGTATGAAAGAGCTACAGCTCGCTACAGTCGCTATGGGAGGCGCCCCATTAGTCATTCATTCAATGGCTTAGTTTCAAAACACTACTCACACTTGGCGCCACTTCTTTTCTGTCTCTGTGCGAGCTGTTCTCCTCTGGTTCTCTTTTATTTTATTGTCTACAGCTCTTGATAGCTAGAGCAGAGGAAGGATTGCTCGAGCCATTACTCACTATGTTTCCATAGGGAAGTTGTACGTATATTTCTTAAGGGCCCTGTCCTAAATTGCACTCTACATTCAAAAAGTATCTTTCAAGTAATCGGACTCAGTGTACGTTAAAATGAGTTAGTGCTGTACAAACATTCCCTTATGTTTATTTGATTGTGGTGTGTATGCAACGTATGCGATATCCCTTTTAATTAAAGCATTTCTGCACTCACTCACCCTTAGACAAAAGTGTTGCTGGTCTTTTTTATTTTTTATTGTGAATCATTAAAATGAAATAAAACTTCACTTCCTTTCCAAAGCTGAGATTGTATTTTTCCAAGCTCGGTTCCAACAAACCTATATTGAGGGTAATGGCTTGAGGAATGATTAGAGTCAGATATGTCAAATCCTGCAGCCAAGCCTAACAGAAGACATACCCTTAACCGCAACTGATCAGCCTTTCTTTTTTTATTCTCCTGGAATTAAAGTACTTTGCTCTGCTGGACTCCTGAGGTAAGTGCTATAAGTTGCAAGTGATTTACATGCGATTGTTAGTACCTTTTTTTAAGGACAGTGGTGGTGGCATGGATAGAGATGGGGCAATGCTTTGTCCTCTTCAGTTTATGTAGATAAAACACAACAACACAACGAGACTGCAGGACTGCTAATGTGTCTATTATACAGCAATGGTCTGGGGTTTCACCGAGCCACCCTAACTAAACTGTGTGCCTGCTAACAACTTTACATGGAATCATTTCAAAGCAGCCAGTGTACAATTTTATGGCCAAGGTAATACCATCAAACTGCCAAACAGCCACAACTTTGAGATAGATCAAACACTTAGTAGTGGTGATAAATGGTCACACATTTCTCATGCAATTGGTCATAATAACCAGGGGGAATTGCAAGGTAAATCAAGGTAACTGACTAATAGAAGTAATTGATTATAAGTAGAAGTTAGATTTTGTCACGCACTGGTCAAAGTATTTTGTGTTTATCTTTATGTATTTGGTCCGGCCAGGGTGTGGCATGGGGTTTTTGTATTGTGGTGTGTTTTGTCTTGGGGTTTTGGTGTTGGTATTGGGATTGTAGCTTAGTGGGGTATCTAGCTAAGTCTATGGCTGTCTGGAGTGGTTCTCAATCAGAGGCAGGTGTTTATCGTTGTCTCTGATTGGGAACCATATTTAGGCAGCCATATTCTTTGAGTTTGTCGTGGGTGATTGTCCTTAGTGTCTTTGTTCCTGTCGCTGTGTTAGTTGACAAGTATAGGCTGTTTTGGTTTTCATTACGTTTATTGTTTTGTAGTGTTTGTGTTATTTCGTGTTTACGTTTGTTTGATTAAAAATGGATCGCAATCTACACGCTGTGTTTTGGTCCGACTCTCCTTCACCACTAGAAAACCGTAACAGAATCACCCACCACCAACGGACCAAGCAGCATGTCAACAGGCAGGAGCAGCCCAAAGAGGAGATGCGCTATAAGGATTTCTGGACATGGGAGGAAATCCTAAACGGAGAAGGACCCTGGGCTCAGCCTGGAGAATATCGCCGCCCCAAAGAAGAACTGGAGGCGGCGAGAGCGAAGAGGCGCCGGTATGAGGAGGCAGCACGGCGACTCGGAAGGAAGCCTGAGAATCAGCCCCAAAAATTTCTTGGGGGGGGGCTCAGGGAGAGTGTGGCAGAGTCAGGAGTCAGACCTGAGCCAACTCTCCCTGTTTATCGTGAGGAGCCAAGGAGGAGACCAGAGCCGGTGTTGGAGGTGAGCGAAGCAGAGACTGTGAAGGAGTTAATGGGGAAATTGGAGGAGAGAGAAATGAGGGAGTTGCTGTGTTGGTGCTTTTTGCATGGAATTCGCCCGACGGAACGTGTCGGGGATTTGATGGCACCTGGGTTAGTGCTCCATACTCGTCCTGAGGTGCGTGTTAGTCGGCTGGTGAAGTTGGTGCCAGCCTCACGCACCAGGCCTCCTGTGCACATCCCTAGCTTTGCACGTCCTGTGCCAGCACTGCTCTCAAGATCTCCAGTACGCCTTCACGGTCTAGCCCATCCTGTGCCACCTCCACACTCCAGCCCTCCGGTAGCAGCTCCCCGCACCAGGCTTCCTGTGCGTGTTCTCGGTTCAGTACCACCAGTACCAGCACCACGCATCAGGCCTACAGTGCGCCTCGCCTCTCCAGCGCTGCCGGAGCCTATCTCCTCTCCTGCGCTGCCGGAGTCTCCCGCCTGTTCAGCGCAGCCAGCCTGCATGGAGCAGCCAGAGCTGCCAGCCTGCATGGAGCAGCCAGAGCTGCCAGCCTGCATGGAGCAGCCAGAGCTGCCAGCCTGCATGGAGCAGCCAGAGCTGCCAGCCTGCATGGAGCAGCCAGAGCTGCCAGCCTGCATGGAGCAGCCAGAGCTGCCAGCCTGCATGGAGCAGCCAGAGCTGCCAGCCTGCATGGAGCAGCCAGAGCTGCCAGCCTGCATGGAGCAGCCAGAGCTGTCAGTCTGCATGGAGCAGCCAGAGCTGTCCGTCTGCATGGAGCAGCCAGTCTGCAAGGAGCTGCCAGTCTGCACGAAGCTGTCAGTCTGCAAGAAGCTGTCAGTCTGCAAGGAGCTGTCAGTCTGCAAGGAGCTGCCAGTCTGCAAGGAGCTGCCAGTCTGTAAGGAGCTGCCAGTCTGCAAGGAGCTGCCAGTCTGCACGGAGCCGCCAGAGCTGCCAGTCTGTAAGAAGCCGCCAGAGCTGTCAGCCTACATGGAGCAGCCAGAGACGCCAGTCAGCGTGGAGCAGCCAGAGCCGCCAGTCAGCATGGAGCAGCCAGATCTTTCAGTCTGCCAGGATCCGCCAGTCAGCCAGACTCTTCCAGATCTGCCAGACTCTTCCAGATCTGCCAGTCAACCAGACTCTTCCAGATCTGCCAGTCAACCAGACTCTTCCAGATCTGCCAGTCAACCAGACTCTTCCAGATCTGCCAGTCAACCAGACTCTTCCAGATCTGCCAGTCAACCAGACTCTTCCAGATCTGCCAGTCAACCAGACTCTTCCAGATCTGCCAGTCAACCAGACTCTTCCAGATCCGCCAGTCAACCAGACTCTTCCAGATCCGCCAGTCGGCCGGGATCTGCCAGAACTGCCAGTCGGCCGGGATCTGCCAGTCGGCCGGGATCTGCCAGTCAGCCAGATCCGCCAGTCAGCCAGGATCTGCCAGTCAGCCAGGATCTGCTGAAACCACCAGCCAGCCAGGATCTGGTAGATCTACCTACCTGCCTGAGCTTCCTCTCACTGCTGAGCTTCCTCTCACTGCTGAGCTTCCTCTCACTGCTGAGCTTCCTCTCACTGCTGAGCTTCCCCTCACTCCCGAGCTTCCCCTCAGTCCCGAGCTGTCCTTCAGTCCCGATCTGCTCCTCAGTCCAGTGGGGTTCTGGGTGAGGACTACTAGGCCATGGTCGGCAGCGAGGGTGGACTATCCAGGGACGAAGGGAGAGGGGACTAAGACATTGACTGAGTGGGGTCCACGTCCCGCGCCGGAGCCGCCACCATGGACAGACTCCCACCCGGACCCTCCCTATTGTTTTGAGGTGCGTTCGGGAGTACGCACCTTAGGGGGGGGGGGGGGGGGGTTCTGTCACGCCCTGGTCGAAGTATTTTGTGTTTATCTTTATGTATTTGGTCAGGCCAGGGTGTGGCATGGGGTTTTTGTATTGTGGTGTGTTTTGTCTTGGGGTTTTGGTGTTGGTATTGGGATTGTAGCTTAGTGGGGTATCTAGCTAAGTCTATGGCTGTCTGGAGTGGTTCTCAATCAGAGGCAGGTGTTTATCGTTGTCTCTGATTGGGAACCATATTTAGGCAGCCATATTCTTTGAGTTTGTCGTGGGTGATTGTCCTTAGTGTCTTTGTTCCTGTCGCTGTGTTAGTTGACAAGTATAGGCTGTTTCGGTTTTCGTTACGTTTATTGTTTTGTAGTGTTTGTTATTTCGTGTTTACGTTTGTTTGATTAAAAATGGATCGCAATCTACACGCTGCGTTTTGGTCCGACTCTCCTTCACCACTAGAAAACCGTAACAGATTTGAACTATTTTGGACAAATTAACAGAGGTGGTTGACTGAGGAAAACACTGAAAGGTCAGCGAATAAACTTTTCCGTCAAATGCAAAAGTATATTGTCCCTTGGACTGGTTGTGTCTACAGACTGTGTATGCTTACGCATTGTGCATTTGGCAGTAACCATTTTATGCATCATTACATTTTCAAATCTGACATTTTTTACCATCCAAGAAATGGCAATATTTTCTCTCTATGTCCCATGTTCAGGTGTTCCAGGAGGCATGGGTAAGGCAGACCAGGGGGGTGGAGGGTTATGAGGAGCCATAGGTGCTATAATTAGCTCCTCTTTAGGTCTTGGTTGTGTCTGCTCTGTCAGCCAACCGGCCCTGGCCTTATCTGGGCTTCCAAACCTCAAGGCCACAGATCACAGACACATCACTGACTCCCTGGAGTTCACTGGCTTCTATTAGAACTCTTATCACAGTATCTTCCAGTTCCACACAGCCAGATGCCCCCCACAGCTCCTCTTCCACTCTCGACCTTCAGCCAGGGAAAGACTGCTTCCAAAGTGCATTACTTCCAAGGCAAATGCTTTTGTTGGCCCGGGGACAAGTTTTACAGCAGAATAGATATTGATTTCAATTGAGAAATCTAAATGAATGAGATTTCACATTCAACAGACATCTCTGAGTTGAGAAAGAAAACACTGACTGCTGCTTCCAATGAGTAGTCATGAAGTCATTTGACTAGTCATACTAGTCATTCCTCATTGTCAAAATGAGTTTTTAAAAGAAAAACAGAATTACAAGGCATATACAGTACTGTAAATGTCATTTATATTGAATGAACAATGGAAATATAAAAATAACAAGGACACATCACTGAGTTGTAGCATAGCTTGTTTATTATTTTGTATACTTTTTTTTGCATAGGGAAACACACTCACTTCCAGTAATGTATTTATGAGCATTTGCTAACAGCGATGGCTGAATACAATGTTATAATGAAATATTGGTAAAGCTGTACATTTCCCCCACACCAGTTCCAAAACACATGGCAAATTTAGTTTTCCTATATGAGAGTCATTTCAAATAATTAACAGACAAGTTATTACCGACCTTTGCTGATTCTTTTTTACTAAAGTTTTCAAAAAAGGAAAATAAAATCACAAGCAGTTCAAAGTGACCCGTGTGTGCTATGAATCTGTTCTCTGCCCTATTCCACCGGATGTGTCAGAACTAAATGTCCACATGCTCTTTCCTGGTGTGAAGTGTGTATGTCTGTGCAGCAAGCAAGTGATTAATGAATAACTACTATGGTAATATTTGTAAAGAATAATGAGAAGAAAAAAAATCTTAAAATGTAACACTGCATTACAATGCTCTCTGAGAAACATCTTGATCTCTTCCCTCCTCCAGCCAACCAACTTCATCACACTGAGAAAAACAGCATGCTTAAAGAATGAATCAACATACAGTACAGGCCCAGAAAAATATGAAAATAAACCAATTGTCAAGAAAAGGTTGGGGCACCAAGTGGACTTATGCAGCATTCAAGTGCTAGTCGGAACTAGGAAGCTCTGAAATGTCCGATTTGCTAACTGGTTGTAGTTATACACGTGCCGCATTCAACCAAGTTAGCAAGTTCACAGCTTTTCCAGTTCTGACTAGCACATGATTGCGGCATTAAGCAGTTGAAGACCAAGTGAGATATTTGATTTGTGTAGAAAGAGCCCTCATTAAAATGTTGCCTTGTTCTTTCCTCTATTGTGGGTGGGGCTTCTTGGTGTTGACATGTCACTAAGTCTGTGATATGGATCATCAATAACATGAACAGATCTCCATAACTGCACTTGGTTTTTATGGCTTTTCACCTCCATAGCAAAAGGCCATTGCCATTGGCCAGTGGGTGCCCTTCACCTTGTAGCAGAGTACAGTAGGACCTCATTGGGACAGTTTGTGTGGAAAGCTATGAGCAGAAGCCAATGTGAGAGTGGGGCTCAGGCACTAAACACAGTCCCACACAACGTCAGAATGACCTCCAGCAGCTTAGAGTACAAACACTATGTACATCAGAACTTGAGAAGGGCAATGGCAGAAATTAAATGAAAAAGAATTAGCAGTAAAATGACAGGCACTGCTTGTTGAAATCATTTTTGGTATTCAGTATTCACATGTAAGTGTTGCTTTACCTGCTGGTTTGTTGAAAGTAAAATATAGAGACCAAACATAACAGTTAGCTTTATACACTGTGTGAACAGAAGCACATTTCACCACAAAAAAGTATATTGTGACACCTCTCTGAGAGTTGTGGCCTCTATTCTGTGCTTGATGTCTCTTCATACAGTAACAAGAGGATTATGGAGAGTGTTTACCGCTCACCTTCTCGTTTGAGATTTTACCTCAGTTTGCATAAAAAACACCACTAACTGATTATTGAGGGGAATAGGAAAAACAAAATAAAATAAAAGTAAAACCACTACCTTTATCTAACTGATCGTGGCTTGGCTCACCATCTACTGATCCCCTAAAACTCTCACAAACATACAAGTCTGGTCATTCTACACTTTTGACTGGCGTGCTGCTAAGTATTTCATCTCTCTGAAGAAATAATCTTGAAACTCGAACGGGACCATTTTAATCCAGTGCCAATTCTAATTTTAGGTAAATAAATCATCTTAAGAGTCTGTCTGGATAGTGATTGTTGCTAAGAGTAACTACGAACTTATGAATTCATATTAATAGGTATCAGATTCCCAGGTGTTTACCCTGACAGGGTATACCAGCCCTTAATTGCATAGGGGAAATTCAGAGTTCTGGCATGGAACACAATAAACTACATCATTCTAATCTATATACTGTATCAATTGCATAATGATAAATTACATCCGTTAAAAAGACGTGAAGGAAATTCAAAGGCCAATATAGTAAATTAACTTTTTCCATATTCTAATCTTCAAGGTTGTGGTGCACCATGTGTAAAGACTTCTCTTGTCATTCTGGACCCATACCTGTTGCAGCTGCAGCATGAGCTACCACACACACCTCCCTCAGCCTCACATCAATCAATAGCACGTCTCTGGTTGGAGCAGAGCAGTGCATCCTTGAGTAAAACTAGAGTAACATTCACAACAACGCCTCACTGCGAGAAGAAAGGCACTCGGAGCAGTGTGGGGCCTCACACCTGCACCACCAGAGGACTGTGCTTCATCTGCACACCGTTCCTGACCAAAAACACACACAAACACACTGATCACACCTTGTATGGACTACGGCAAAACTATTACGACTGTCAGCCCTGACGTTGATTGTCTAGGACTGAACCAATAACTTTTCAAGCCTGAATCCCACAAACCAAAAATGTACCACCTGGGTGGACTTTGAAGTGATGAACTCAGTGAGTTCTCTAACTATAAACGACGAAAGGGGCACACGGGGAATAATATTCTTAGCTTGTTACAAGCAGCTGTTTTCTCACTTTCTCGCTCCGTCTCTCTCACACAATCAGCATTCCTATACATCAAAGGTTGAGCTTCAGAAAGATTTCCAGAGAAGTACATCTTTAAAAGTTTCCTCAAACAAAATAGTCAATACCAGTTTATCTAGTGCAATCGTCCAAATAGAAGGAAAGTGTGTGAGTTCTTTGAAGCACGACAACAGTTCAAAAACAGAAATGCAGAACTGTTAGATGAATTGTGGGGGGAAAAGCAAAAAGAAATGGCAATGGAATTTGCATATCCCCTTGAGGCTTACTGAAGGTTTTGTCTCTGTTTAAAATGACAACAAGTGATGCTGAAATTACTGTCCAGGTTTCAGGATTGATAAAATCAAATACAGGTACCTTCTTTAAAAAGGCATGCAGCAATCGGTGGTGAGCTCACACCAACCATAGCAGATCCTTAAGAAGTAATTATTATATTTTGTGGCTTGGCCACAACTTAAGACAACTAAATTTAAACACACAACATAAACATGTACTTTCTTATACAATACAGAAAAAACGGTTTTTTTATATACATTTTGTCTTTTTCATTCTCATTGATATACTGTAAGCATTTATACATAGGATAATGAGTCCAAAATGGAACAATCCTACAATAATCACAATAATTACTACAAAAACATTAGTAAGGGTTTTGAAATAAAATAAGATCATATTTTAAATGTGTCAGTATTGAATGCATATTAATGTCTTTCAGAGTAAGTTCATCCATCACCTGTGGTCACTTTAAAAAGTGTTGGGGGGTAGCACCCTGCTCTAAAAGTCTCTGTCGGTGTCATAACAATATACTGTAGAGCTGTGTTTAGTTACAAAAAGCAAATGAAATAAGAAGACTGTGTGCTGAACACCTATTGTAGAACCACTGTGCTGGCTAGACTATGGTGGCGTCAGACCCCTGTCCCTATGTGTCCCAGTCAGACCCAGGCTGGAGGGTAAACTGAACTGGAGAGGTGAGTGTGGAGCAGTGCAAATCTTCACAGGAAATGTCATGAGGCTCCAGTGTCTGCTGCTACTGTACAGTTAGAACCAGAGGGGAACTTTACAGAGGATAATTGATCTATTTCCACTAATTGTATTGAAAACGTAGAAATGTAGTATTTTGAAATGCCTAATAAGTCGACATACAGTAAGCTTCAGAATTCTTCAGAGCTATCAAACATTAGCACTTTGGAGCCCTCAGATACTACAGCAGTAATTGGACTTTGTGCTGAAAACTAGAAGGAGAATATTGTGACTTGATTATGGGCCTTGGGCTCCATATAGATAGATCATTGACTGTACGGTGTTGTGTATGGTTAACACATCAGTTGGTCTTTTCCTTTTTGGATGAATGAAAGACCCCAGGGACACACACAAGTCACACACAACCCATAATGTCTTTGATCAGGAGCAGACTCTTGCCTCAACACATGACCTGTTTAACAAATATCAAATTGCTTGCTGAATGATCGCAGCATTTGGTTTAGCTTGAGGATCGTATGGATTTGATGGAATGCCTTTGCTACAGCACTCCACTTCAACCTGGGACTGTGGACCGGGACACATAAACCGTCATCACCAAGATCTTAAGACGGGCATGTAAACAATACCTCTTGTTCTGACATTTTTCTTCAATTCTCAATTGCTTGCAGCAAAATGTTAATAGCTACCAGCATTGCGATATCCATTACAGAAACAATACTGTACACTGCATAACAAACTTTTACATGGCCTTTTCTGACCCTGCTGAAAAAATACACAATATCCTCTCTTGTTCGATATACTCCCATTACACTACGTAGTAAGAAATGATAAATTATCATCTAACCTCTAATAAAAAAAAAACAACAACTAATGAAGCATCTTGGCATCTTTCAGTAAAACATATATATTTTTAAATCAGCAAGTCAGCTATGAAGAGATTTTGTGTTGTTTTCATTCTCTAATACCGTGATTCTGACTAGGTCAGTTGATACTTCTGAAGTACAGGGCTAATATTCAAAACAACATAAAGTGGATTTGTAGATTCCACACAATGGACCTAAATGTGGAGGACCTCAAAATGAAACTACGCACTTACTCACCATCTAAATAATAATCTACACGTGGTACATAAAGCTTAACATTCGATTGTAGCCAGTGTTATGAAACTTTATTTTACTGATTTTGATAATTTAATTTCAATCCAGGTAGTGTGCATATTCGCAGTGAAATAATTTGACCCCCTAACCCCATGGAAATGCAGTGAGATGCAAAAACGTTCATCTAACTCACAGATTACTGATCAAGGTATACAATTGGGGAGGGGCATTTTTCATGTCATTATTGCATCTCACAGCACTAGTTTGTCACACAGTTCTACTCCCCTCAGACAATTCTATCTAGTAGTGCATTAATAACCCTTTTTTTGCTCTCCTTTGATTTTCAGTCTTCCTAAATTAGCATTTTTGAACACACCAAATAGTCTCTCTCTCTCTCTCTCTCTCTCTTTGCTATCAGGTGATTTATGTATGTGCAATCTGAGAACCGACAAAGTACTATGGTAGGTGAGGCTACCTAGCCAAACACACACACACAAACATTTACACACACACACACACACAAACGCTTTCTCTCATACATAAAACACAAACACAAAAAGAGAGATGTGAAGCACTGTGCACTGCTCACCATTGACACATTACGTAATAACACAGTTAGCATTCCATGTAAAGAATTTGTCTCTGAAACTTCAGCTTTATCCTTAAACAATTCCAAATTAGTAATTTCCCTTGGCTTAATATATGTATAGAGATGAATTATTTTGTGATGTTCCCGTTTGAACAGATATTAAAGTGCTTGGATTTGCCTTTCTGCGTATAGGGGATTCATAGGATGTAATGTAAGAAAATAGGGGGAACAAATGTACCCCATATTCAGCTCTGGTCATCTGGTGCCAAAAATAATGTCTGCAGGGGCAGAAGTAGCCATGGTGCTGGAGGAAATGTGAGCCCAGCTCAGTGCTTTAAATCTCTATTCCATGCTAGGAGCCTGATCACTGGTCACCTACAACCTTCACCGCTCTCTACCCTCTCTAGCCCTGACCTCCAGTTGCAGAGTTAATCAACCAAATCAAATAGGCAAAAATCAACATCTTGAATTGGAGCTGGGATGAGCAACTCCAGTCCTCTGACTCCAATAATCAAGATCTTCAGATTAAAATACAATTGGTTTAATCAGCTGTGTTTGCTAGCATGGAGAAAAGTTGCCCCTCCTTGAATTGGAGTAATTGCACATTTTCACTCATTCTTGCCACACATTCTTTATCATTGAAGAAGAGCTTTAAAAAGGGGGCAAAATACATCTTCAGCAAATGCTGAGCAGAGGAAACGAGAATTGCATATTTCACATACTGTATTACACCAAGCTGGAAGACGTAATGAGAGGGGAAAGCCACAAGAGTTAATAAAACAAAGAAATGAACAAGATTCAAATGCAGCAAGGGTTCCATGTGATGGAAAGACAAATACTAGTCTATAATACTAGTCTATAATACCCACAAAAGGGAAAAGGATGAAAAGACAATCCAATCTGTCACTACTTTAATCTACTATTGTATTCATCTAAACTGGATAATGACAAGCAATCAAACATGCAGCAATGTTTTTTGTCTTTTTTGCAGCGTTACCGGTTATACTAAAAAGAGAAATGAATTTACATTATTTTTATCATGTATTATTGTTCTTAACTAAAGGCAAGGCACATAATGTGTTATATAAAATATCGTGCAAAATAGAAGTTAACAATAGGGAATAAAAAATCCAAACGAATAGGTAAAAAGGTAAGAACCCATCAGTATTATTTACTCTCTGTTCCATAGATTAGAGGGAGGAGTGGCTTGGGCTGGAGGGGTTTGTGGGGAGGGTAAGCTTCAGAAGGGTAGTAAGAGTTTCTGCCATGCACCCATGTCAGCATTATGGTGGTCAATAGAGCTAGAATCTGATGATTTTCTTTTGAAAGCACCATGCATGAATATATATCAGTGTCATTTCATATCAGCACCTTTAAAACAAGTCATTGTAGGTATTCTGTATATAGATAACAGATGTGAATTGGAACACCATTGCAAAGCCGTATTTAAAGGTTAGCTTTTTGAAACCAGTATGTATGACATTATTCCTTAGAAGTGTTTCTGTTTTAAATAAGCCATATCTGAACTATACACACAGTTTCTCTCTCTATCTCTCTCTCTCTCTCTCTCTCTCTCTTTATATATATATAGTGCTTTGATATGTTGGTTTCATGATGTCATTGCTGATAGCAGGGTTTTATGTTGTGTCTTTTCTTGGCTTGTCCCCAGCTAACCATCAATGTGCTCAGAAAGGTGCATTTGGCTGGAGACGGGTTAGGGCTGTGAGCTCTCCATGCATTCTCCCCCTCTGTGCGTCACACCTCTCTCTCCCACCACTTCTGTTGCCTGCCTAGAAGTCATTGAGGCTTGCAGTACTTCATACAAGCAAAAACTAAAATACAAAGAAAGGAGAAAAGAACTCGTGCTACGTCTTAGGCACTTTTCATGGCTGTATATATGATTTGGGTTTGATTGAGGAGTCTCAAGCCCTGATGTTGTTTTCTATTTATAAAGATGAATTCTGCATTCATCCAAAAACATGCTGCAACAATGTCTGTTGTCACAAACTTTGCATTGCATCAGCAAATGAGACCCAGGGACAAAACCTCTAAAGATAGGTCTTACTAAATAGACTGGTAATGGACACTGCTGGCCAGTCAGTTGCTCCTTCTCAATGAGCCAGAATTCTGCCATGTGCACACATGGAATCATGCAGTGCCATTGGCATAGAAACCATTAGGTCTTAGGCCAATGGTGGCACTATCAATGGTTACCTTTACAGCCACGCTTCTAATGATCTCATCGACTCATCTAAAGTCTGTGATCTGCTGTACAAAAGACAATCATGAATTCATTTAGTTTTTCGATGATATAAAAACAGCATGAGTAAAAGAATAAAGATGTGTAGATACACAGAATGTAGAGAGAGATCCACAACGGTGTGATGCCATAAACCTGTCAGGATTCCCTGTACCTCAACATACACAAGGAAACTTCCACTAGAGCATAGAATATCTGAAACACAGTAGGGTTGGATTGTTCTAATTGATAGCTCAAGACAGAAAACACTCATAGCTCATGTACCCTGCTACCTAAAGAACACAACATAGTAGTTTCTACAACATAATCCTAAAACTACCTGTGACTTGCAACATTTTAATATGAATAGGCCAAAAGATAGCTGCTAAAAAAGGAAAAATGCATTAATTATAGTAGTGCAATGCCTGTAATGTCCAACGCAATTTAAACGGAATACACACAAAAATAAAGAAACCATCTCCCCTCTACACCCAATACTTTCTCAATAGTGACAAAACTATTTTTGTTCTCCTTTGTCACTGTGCAGAATAAACCCCCGTTATCTACATTAATCCAAACTTTATGCAATATTATCTCAAGAGTGGGGCAAGGATAGGGAGAGGGGGTTTCATTATGTCTGAATTGTATGCACACACAAACAAATGTCAACACAAATACACAACAGTTGACAGGCACAAAAGGGTGTCTCAGTTATTGTGAAGACTTACAAACACCTGTTACAGTACCTGATGCTCTGTACTGCTCTAAAACCTGATCCTTCTGATCCGTGCCTCATAAAAGATACGTACAGTGCATTGCAAAAGTATTCATCCCCCTTGGCGTTTTTCCTATTTTGTTGCATTTACAACCTGTAATTTAGATGGATTTGATTTGGATTTCATGTAATGGACATAACCAAAATAGTCCAAATTGGTGAGGTGAAATGAAAAAAAAAATATGAAAAGAGGTGCGTGCATGTGTATTCACCCCCTTTGCTATGAAACAAGGGGCACCACCAAGCAAGCAGCACTATGAAGACCAATGAGCTCTCCAAACAGGTCAGGGACAAAGTTGTGGAGAAGTACAGATCAGGGTTGGGTTATAAAAACATATCCCAAACTTTCAACATCCCACGGAGCACCATTAAATCCATTATTTAAAACATGGAAAGAATATTGCACCTCAACAAACCTGTCAAGAGAGGGCCGCACCCCAGAATTCACAGACCAGGCAAGGAGGTCATTAATCAGAGAGGCAACAAAGAGACCAAAGATGACCCTGAAGGAGCTGCAAAGTTCCACAGCGGAGATTAGAGTATCTGTCCATAGGACCACTTTAAGCCATACACTCCACAGAGCTGGGCTTTACGGAAGAGTGGCCAGAAAAAAAAACATTGCTTCAAGTAAAAAAAATAATAAGCAAACACGTTTGGTGTTCACCAAAAGGCATGTGGGAGACTTCCCAAACATATGGAAGAAGGTACTCTGGACAGATGACTAAAATTGAGCTTTTTGGCCATCAACAAAAACACTATGTCTGGCACAAACCCAACACCTCTCATCACCCAGAGAACACCATCCGCATGGTGGTGGCAGCATCATGCTGTGGGGATGTTTTTCATCAGCAGGGACTGGGAAACTGGTCAGAATTGAAGGAATGATGGATGACGCTAAATACAGGGATATTCTTGAGGGAAACCTGTTTCAGTCTTCCAGAAATTTGAGACTGGGACGGAGGTTCACCTTCCAGCAGCACAATGACCCTAATCATACTGCTAAAGCAACACTTGAGGGGTTTAAGGGGAAACATTTAAATGTCTTGGAATGGCCTAGTCAAAGCCCAGACCTCAATCCAGTTGAAAATCTGTGGTATGACTTAAAGATTGCTGTATACCAGTGGAACCCATCCAACTTGAAGGAGCTGGAGCAGCTTTGCCTTGAAGAATGGGAAAAAATCCCAGTGGCTAGATGTGCCAAGCTTATATAGACATACCCCAAGAGGCTTGCAGCTGTAATTACTGCAAACGGTGGCTCTACAAAGTATTGACTTTGGGGGGGTGAATAGTTATGCACGCTCAAGTTTTCTGTTTTTTTGTCTTATTTCTTGTGTGTTTCACAATAAAAAATATTTAGCATCTTCAAAGTGGTAGCCATGTTGTGTAAATCAAATGATACAAACCTCCCCAAAATCCATTTTAATTCCAGGTTGGAAGGCAACAAAATAGGAAAAATGCCAAGGGGGGCGAATACTTTTGCAAGCCACTATAGCTCAGTGTTAATAAAAAAAAATATTAAAAAATGGACTGTGGACAGGTTAAAGGAAATCTTGAACCCCCCCCCCCCCCTTTAAATGAAGTAACTACATGATTGTCTATCAAATTTGATGAAAAGTAGACTTTTGTTTCTGCAGGTAAAGGGAGGTTATTGAC
This sequence comes from Oncorhynchus kisutch, assembly GCF_002021735.2. Taxonomy (NCBI): domain Eukaryota; kingdom Metazoa; phylum Chordata; class Actinopteri; order Salmoniformes; family Salmonidae; genus Oncorhynchus; species Oncorhynchus kisutch. Next base: position 21,849,385 of record NC_034183.2, on the reverse strand, counting down.
CATGTGCAACCAGCCTCCCCTCCCTACTTTCAAAAATAATTACCGTCCCAGAAGAAGTGTGGAAAAGTCTGATCACAGGAACTGAATTCTTCTCTTTCTTGTTGATTAAGAAAATAAAGGATACTTATTTTGCATATATGAAGAAGCAGCACCTGTAGCGGGGGGGGGGGGGGGGGGGGGGGGGGGGTACTGGGGTCATGTCTCTGCCCCACAGTTCATTTTGGCTGCCCAAACATCCTCTTCTCTTTCTATCTTCTTTCTCTCCTTGGCCTCGCTCTCTCCCCCTCTGTCTTTATTTTCCAAAAAGGTGTTGTGAAGCACATTTTATGTTGATATACATATATAAATATATATGCACACATATATTTATATATATATACATACTGTATATATACTGCATATATATACATTTTCCCTCTTGCATCTCTTTTTTTATTTTTCTTAATTCCACAAAAAGTGTTGAATCTCAAATCCACGTGTCCTTGTGTTGTTTAGTTCCCCAGGTACCAGGACTGAAAAAAAGAGCAAACATTTTCAGATTACATATGAATGGCGGATATTTTTCATTGACATTCAAAGAAGACAATAAGAAAACATTGTTTCTCTAGATTTTCACATCTGAGTACACTGCAGATTATCACAGTCAATGTACAGGTAACTGCCCAGCTTCCCTGCCCCATCCACCGCTGCCCCCTGGACACTGATCTCTTGGCTACATAGCTGATGCACGCTGGACTGTCCATTAATCACGGTACTCCATTCTGCTTGTCTGTTTTATCTGTTGGCCCCGTTGCCTAGTCTACGCCATTTTACCTGCTGTTGTTGTGCTAGCTGATTAGCTGTTGTCTCACCTACTGTTTTAGCTAGCTTTCCCAATTCAACACCTGTGATTACTGTATGCCTCGCTGTATGTCTCTCTCAAATGTCAATATGCCTTGTATACTGTTGTTCAGGTTAGTTATCATTGTTTTAGTTCACAATGGAGCCCCTAGTCCCACTCTTCATACCCCTGATAACTCCTTTGTCCCACCTCCCACACATGCGGTGACCTCACCCATTACTAACAGCATGTCCAGAGATACAACCTCTCTCATCATCACCCAGTGCCTGGGCTTACCTCCGCTGTACCCGCACCCCACCATACCCCTGTCTGCGCATTATGCCCTGAATATATTCTACCATGCCCAGAAACCTGCTCCTCTTATTCTCTGTCCCCAACGCTCTAGGCGACCAGTTTTGATAGCCTTTAGCCGCACCCTCATACTACTCCTTCTCTGTTCCGCGGGTGATGTGGAGGTAAACTCAGGCCCTGCATGTCCCCAGGCACCCTCATTTGTTGACTTCTGTGATCGAAAAAGCCTTGGTTTCATGCATGTCAACATCAGAAGCCTCCTCCCTAAGTTTGTTTTACTCACTGCTTTAGCACACTCTGCTAACCCTGATGTCCTTGCTGTGTCTGAATCCTGGCTCAGGAAGGCCACCAAAAATTCAGAGATTTCCATACCCAACTATAACATCTTCCGTCAAGATAGAACTGCCAAAGGGGGAGGAGTTGCAGTTTACTGCAGAGATAGCCTGCAAAGTAATGTCATACTTTCCAGGTCCATACCCAAACAGTTCGAACTACTAATTTTGAAAATTACTCTCTCCAGAAATAAGTCTCTCACGGTTGCCGCCTGCTACCGACCCCCCTCAGCTCCCAGCTGTGCCCTGGACACCATTTGTGAATTGATCGCCCCCCATCTAGCTTCAGAGTTTGTTCTGTTAGGTGACCTAAACTGGGATATGCTTAACACCCCGCCAGTCCTACAATCTAAGCTAGATGCCCTCAATCTCACACAAATCATCAAGGAACCCACCAGGTACAACCCTAACTCTGTAAACAAGGGCACCCTCATAGACGTCATCCTGACCAACTGGCCCTCCAAATACACCTCCGCTGTCTTCAACCAGGATCTCAGCGATCACTGCCTCATTGCCTGTATCCGCTACGGAGCCGCAGTCAAACGACCACCCCTCATCACTGTCAAACGCTCCCTAAAACACTTCTGTGAGCAGGCCTTTCTAATCGACCTGGCCCGGGTATCCTGGAAGGACATTGACCTCATCCCGTCAGTTGAGGATGCCTGGTCATTCTTTAAAAGTAACTTCCTCACCATTTTAGATAAGCATGCTCCGTTCAAAAAATGCAGAACTAAGAACAGATACAGCCCTTGGTTCACCCCAGACCTGACTGCCCTCGACCAGCACAAAAACATCCTGTGGCGGACTGCAATAGCATCGAATAGTCCCCGTGATATGCAACTGTTCAGGGAAGTCCGGAACCAATACACGCAGTCAGTCAGGAAAGCTAAGGCCAGCTTCTTCAGGCAGAAGTTTGCATCCTGTAGCTCCAACTCCAAAAAGTTCTGGGACACCGTGAAGTCCATGGAGAACAAGAGCACCTCCTCCCAGCTGCCCACTGCACTGAGGCTAGGTAACACGGTCACCACTGATAAATCCATGATTATCGAAACTTCAATAAGCATTTCTCAACGGCTGGCCATGCCTTCCGCCTGGCTCCTTCTACCTCGGCCAACAGCTCCGCCCCCCCCCCCCGCAGCTCCTCGCCCAAGCCTCTCCAGGTTCTCCTTTAACCAAATCCAGATAGCAGATGTTCTGAAAGAGCTGCAAAACCTGGACCCGTACAAATCAGCTGGGCTTGACAATCTGGACCCTCTATTTCTGAAACTATCTGCCACCATTGTCGCAACCCCTATTACCAGCCTGTTCAACCTCTCTTTCATATCGTCTGAGATCCCCAAGGATTGGAAAGCTGCCACAGTCATCCCCCTCTTCAAAGGGGGAGACACCCTGGACCCAAACTGTTACAGACCTATATCCATCCTGCCCTGCCTATCTAAGGTCTTCGAAAGCCAAGTCAACAAACAGGTCACTGACCATCTCGAATCCCACCGTACCTTCTCCGCTGTGCAATCTGGTTTCCGAGCCGGTCATGGGTGCACCTCAGCCACACTCAAGGTACTCAACGATATCATAACCGCCATCGATAAAAGACAGTACTGTGCAGCCGTCTTCATCGACCTTGCCAAGGCTTTCGACTCTGTCAATCACCATATTCTTATCGGCAGACTCAGGAGCCTCGGTTTTTCGGATGACTGCCTTGCCTGGTTCACCAATTACTTTGCAGACAGAGTTCAGTGCGTCAAATCGGAGGGCATGCTGTCTGGTCCTCTGGCAGTCTCTATGGGGGTGCCACAGGGTTCAATTCTCGGGCCGACTCTTTTCTCTGTGTATATCAATGATGTTGCTCTTGCTGCGGGCGATTCCCTGATCCACCTCTACGCAGACGACACCATTCTATATACCTTCGGCCCGTCTTTGGACACTGTGCTATCTAACCTCCAAACAAGCTTCAATGCCATACAACACTCCTTCCGTGGCCTCCAACTGCTCTTAAACGCTAGTAAAACCAAATGCATGCTTTTCAACCGGTCGCTGCCTGCACCCGCATGCCCGACTAGCATCACCACCCTGGATGGTTCCGACCTAGAATATGTGGACGTCTATAAGTACCTAGGTGTCTGGCTAGACTGCAAACTCTCCTTCCAGACTCATATCAAACATCTCCAATCGAAAATCAAATCAAGAGTCGGCTTTCTATTCCGCAACAAAGCCTCCTTCACTCACGCCGCCAAGCTTACCCTAGTAAAACTGACTATCCTACCGATCCTCGACTTCGGCGATGTCATCTACAAAATGGCTTCCAACACTCTACTCAGCAAACTGGATGCAGTCTATCACAGTGCCATCCGTTTCGTCACTAAAGCACCTTATACCACCCACCACTGCGACTTGTATGCTCTAGTCGGCTGGCCCTCGCTACATATTCGTCGCCAGACCCACTGGCTCCAGGTCATCTACAAGTCCATGCTAGGTAAAGCTCCGCCTTATCTCAGCTCACTGGTCACGATGGCAACACCCATCCGTAGCACACGCTCCAGCAGGTGTATCTCACTGATCATCCCTAAAGCCAACACCTCATTTGGCCGCCTTTCGTTCCAGTACTCTGCTGCCTGTGACTGGAACGAATTGCAAAAATCGCTGAAGTTGGAGACTTTTATCTCCCTCACCAACTTCAAACATCAGCTATCTGAGCAGCTAACCGATCGCTGCAGCTGTACATAGTCTATTGGTAAATAGCCCACCCTTTTTCACCTACCTCATCCCCATACTGTTTTTATTTATTTACTTTTCTGCTCTTTTGCACACCAATATCTCTACCTGTACATGACCATCTGATCATTCATCACTCCAGTGTTAATCTGCAAAATTGTAATTATTTGCCTACCTCCTCATGCCTTTTGCACACATTGTATATAGACTCCCCCTTTGGTTTCTACTGTGTTATTGACTTGTTAATTGTTTACTCCATGTGTAACTCTTTGTTGTTTGCTCACACTGCTATGCTTTATCTTGGCCAGGTCGCAGTTGCAAATGAGAACTTGTTCTCAACTAGCCTACCTGGTTAAATAAAGGTGAAATAAAATAAATAAATAAACATATCTACCTCTGTCACGCCAGTATCCCTGTCACCTTATCCCTAAACATATCTACCTCTGTCACGCCAGTATCCCTGTCACCTAACCCCTAAACATATCTACCTCTGTCACGCCAGTATCCCTGTCACCTAACCCCTAAACATATCTACCTCTGTCACGCCAGTATCCCTGTCACCTAACCCCTAAACATATCTACCTCTGTCACACCAGTATCCCTGTCAACTTACCCCTAAACATATCTACCTCTGTCACGCCAGTATCCCTGTCACCTAACCCCTAAACATATCTACCTCTGTCACGCCAGTATCCCTGTCACCTAACCCCTAAACATATCTACCTCTGTCACGCCAGTATCCCTGTCACCTAACCCCTAAACATATCTACCTCTGTCACGCCAGTATCCCTGTCACCTTATCCCTAAACATATCTACCTCTGTCACGCCAGTATCCCTGTCACCTTACCCCTAAACATATCTACCTCTGTCACGCCAGTATCCCTGTCACCTTATCCCTAAACATATCTACCTCTGTCACGCCAGTATCCCTGTCACCTAACCCCTAAACATATCTACCTCTGTCACGCCAGTATCCCTGTCACCTTATCCCTAAACATATCTACCTCTGTCACGCCAGTATCCCTGTCACCTTATCCCTAAACATATCTATCTCTGTCACGCCAGTATCCCTGTCACCTTATCCCTAAACATATCTACCTCTGTCACGCCAGTATCCCTGTCACCTTACCCCTAAACATATCTACCTCTGTCACGCCAGTATCCCTGTCACCTTATCCCTAAACATATCTATCTCTGTCACGCCAGTATCCCTGTCAACTTACCCCTAAACATATCTACCTCTTTCACGCCAGTATCCCTGTCACCTTACCCTTAAACATATCTACCTCTGTCACGCCAGTATCCCTGTCACCTTATCCCTAAACATATCTATCTCTGTCACGCCAGTATCCCTGTCACCTTACCCCTAAACATATCTACCTCTGTCACGCCAGTATCCCTGCACATTGTAAATATGGTACTGGAACTGACCCTGTATAATATAGTATGCTTACTTACTTTATCATGTTCTTCTTATTTCTTGTTTTTATAGATTGTGTGTTTTTGTTCTACCTTGATATTTTTAGTATTACATTTTTATTGATTACTGCATTGTTGGGTTTAGAGCTCACAAGAAAGACATTTCACTGCATGTGACATTAAAACCTGAAACTAAAGTGTCTTAAAAGGATGTTGCGCCACCACAAGCTGCCAGAACAGCTTCACTGCCCCTTGGCATAGATTCTACAAGTTGACCTAAACCATGCCGGGCAAATGCACCTCACACCATAACATCCCTTGTTTACTCAAGTGTTTCCTTTATTTTGGCAGTTACAGGTATGTCTACTGTCGGGAACACTGCATTTTGGGCAGCATGCGAGACAAACATAGGCTACAGTTTGTTGCTTTGTGGCCATAGACATACAGTGCCTTCGGAAAGTATACAGACACCTTGACCATTTCCACATTTTGTTACATTACAGATTTCATCTAAAATGGATTGAAATGCATTCCAGGTGACTGGAATGAAGCTTGTTGAGAGAATGCCAGGAGTTGCATCAAGAATGACAAGCTGTCATCAAGGCAAAGGGTGGCTACTTTTAATCATTTGTTACACTTTTTTGGTTACTACATGATTCCATGTGTTTTTTCATAGTTTTGATGTCTTCACTATTATTCTACAATGTAGAAAATAGTAAAAATAAAGAAAAACCCTTAAATGAGTAGGTGTGTCCAAATTTTTGACTGACACTGTATATATAGTATATATATATATATATTGGCTCCTAATATTGTACAATCTGTGTGTCGCTTCATTGGCCTGGGCTATTGTTTGTTTGAATTCAATACCAGGTTGATCTCATTTTGTGATGTCAGAGTAGCCAATCACTTCGGTAATTTGTGTGGTATTAAAAAAGATTCAGCTAATGTCTTCTGTCATGCAAATGATGTAGAATTGCATGAAATGTGTTTTTAAGAGGCCGATTTTTTTCATACCCTGCAAAGATTATTCCCATGTGTAGAAATCCTAAAAAAACGCTTCTGCTCAACTGTAGCCTATGCCACATGGCAAACATTATTGGCTTTATTATAAAGGGTATTTTTCTTCAACAGTAAATTTACCACGCATCAAATTGCATCTTGGTGGACGAGGGGGGGGACGAGGGGAGGTGGCAAGAAAAAAAAACAACGCCCAGAGGGCCTATGATTTCTTCATCCGGCCCTGGCTACGAGTGGTCACTGAATGGTTTGATGAGCATGAAAACGATGTCAACTATTAGCCATGGCCGTCTCAGTCACCAGATCTCAACCTAATTGAACACTTATGGGAGATTCTGAAACGCAGCCTGAGACTGCCTTTTCCACCGTCATCAACAAAACACCAAATTATATAATTTCTTGTGGAAGAATGGTGTCGCATCCCTCCAATAGAATTCCAGACACTTGTAGAATCTTTGCCAAGGTGCATTAAAGCTGTTCTGGCTCGTGGTGTCCAACACCCTATTAAGATACTTTATGTTGGCGTTTCCTTTATTTTGGCAGTTACATGTGTCGTATGATAAACAGTTGAACTTTAATGTCTACATCAAGTGCATAAATTCAACATAATAATGTTTTGCTTCAACAATGAATATTAAGAGGGCTAAGAATTCCTGTCAGTGTGTTGAATATTATTATGCAATTGTAAACCCTGTGCGTGAGTGTGTGCGTTCACAGCGCATGTCAGTGTTGTTTTGGGCCTACTGTACAGTATGAGACGCCATGTGAATAGTAGTGATTGTGAATAATGCATGACCAGGGTAGTTTTGTGGCCAACTCCAGACACAGTGCTTTATTTTCACAGTGTTCTGCAATCAGTGTCTTCTCCACTAATGGGGCCCAAACACTTCCAGTCAGGACGACCAACCAAATGGAGCAATTAAAAATAATATGGAGTAAAAGAGCTGCTACAGCAAGAAAGATCCCAGCAGGATTCCACCCAAACCTTTAAAAAAAACATACTAGGACTTTGGCATTTGCCTGCAGACCACTGAAATCTTACAAAAACAATTGACAGGACTGAATAAAATAAAACACAACATGTACCCTCAGCCCCCATCTTAACATTTTCCACCAGGGTTTATGTCATTTTAACAGCCCTCAAACAGACCTATTTAACTGCACCCAATTGTACTGATTTAATCAAGTTTAAAAAGGAAACTTCTTGCCTATTCCTTGTTAATGCTCAGAGTGAAAAACCTTGTAGTCCATGGCTCCAGTCTCTTAACTCCTGCCTGCCCACTGTTCACCAGGTACACACACACACACACACACACACACACACACACACACACACACACACACACACACACACACACACACACACACACACACACACACACACACACACACACACACACACACACACACACACACACACACAGCGAATGATAACACACACACACCGCAGTGAGCCTGCTAGTATGCTTATAACCTCGATGTAGTGGCGCTTCATCATTCACAGATGTACAAATTTGTACCTACTTATCACTGTATTCTGTGGGAATGAGGAGTGAGCTATGGAGCTATGGACAGACTCTTGGAAAAACGTTGAAATGGGGTTTGGAAACAAACTGCTGAGCAGGGTCAGGAGAAACCAAGCCAAAGCCACATTAAAGAGGCAGTATTGTAATTCAGTGGAGTTGCCTGGCTCATAGGAAAGGCCACAATGGAAGTTGCCAGTCAAAGCAGGGGGCGATGAGGGTCTGTGCCAGGGGAGTGAACTCTGGAGGGCCCCTTGCTTGTTGAGTCTATGGGGATAGAGCCTACAGTAATGACTGGAGCTGCTGTCTTCCCTGTGTCCATACAGCTGAGCTCTTAAAGAGTGCAGAGGGTAAATGCCTATACTGTAGGCTACAGGCACCATAACTTGCCCTAACTTAGCAATTGACAAAAAAATGACTGCAGCATTCAACACAGTGTCCAGAGCCTTCTACTACTGGCATAATTTAATCAACAAATGTGTTAAGTTTTGGATCTCATCTATGCAATGAATTAAAATGGCCGCATGCCATTCCAGTATTTTGGAAGGGAGGGAAAATATACAATCTACCTCCGCTCTCAAGAAGCCAGTCATGATTCAATATATTTTGAGTTTACGTTATAGAAACACAATACTTGCCTCAGTGGAGCCCGGCAATTTACATTGTGAATTCCCCCCTCTCATTTAGGCATTTCTGTGGCAACCTCCTGGGTCTCTCTCTTTACAAATAAGCATAAGCTTTGCCAGACCTCTCTGCATTGGGCTCAGACTCCTTCCTCAAAACAGAACACGTCTCTCTCTTTACAATATATTGTAACAGTGATTAACTTGCTTTGCAAAGGCCCAGATTTAGGTCAATAGCAGCAGCCCGAGGCCTGGAGTCACAGAGAGCCCTGAGGTTGTGCTGACATTACGGCCAGTGGAGCTGGAGCAAACAACCAGCTGTGTCCAACTCCTCTTCATACTTGGGAAAGGAAAGACACATCTTTAATGGGAGTGATATGGACATGTAGTAGTGAGACTGGAGACTGTTTGAAGATGCAGTAGTACAGGCCCTATAGTCCAACAAAGTAATGCACAGGCCGAACCAGAGCACAACACACTATCAGCGACATATTCAAGTGTGAGGCTACAGTACATCAATAAAGTAAATCCCTCAATTATTCTCCCATTTAGACTCCCATTGTAACAATTCATGTAACTATGAATGAACTTTGGACAACAGTGAAGGGTGGGGCTGTTGAGCAATCAGTGAAGCAGTAGTTCACTCTATGACCTCTTGGTAGAAGCCTCTCTCCCATACTACTCGTTTCTTCACAACCAATTCATGGTAAATACATTCATCCAATTGCCTGTGATATGAATGACGCATCTCAACAGTGTAACATGGCAATGAGTATACTTACTAATATAAAAACAAATGAATACAAAATGTTGAAGACATCTTAAAGTTGAAAGTAAAAGTCCTTTAGGTCCCTTAAAATGTTATGATTTAATGGTGAATTACGAGGAACTAGGAATTACATTTAGAGAACGGAGCAGGTTCCAAATATGCTGCAAAGAAAAATAGGTATAATTTCTCTCTTTTGTTTAGGAAAGGCGTTCACCTTTTCTTTCAGCACTCTTGTTGCATAACTTATTTAATTAACTTCATTATTTGCATATTATACACGCTTCCGAGGAACCAAAATAACATTTTAGTGATTGGAAAGACAAGCATCCGCAGCCATTCAAGGTTAAATGTGGTGAGTGTCTCACTCCAAAAACAATATTTTGTTTCTTGCAAAATGTTTCCCCCGGTGGGGAAAGTATAGCTATGAAAATACAGAGCTAGGACAGAGCTCCACAGTTAGAGGGTAGCAGGAGAGCTCCACAGTTAGAGGGTAGCAGGAGAGCTCCACAGTTAGAGGGTAGCAGGAGAGCTCCACAGTTAGAGGGTAGCAGGAGAGCTCAACAGTTAGAGGGTAGCAGGAGAGCTCCACAGTTAGAGGGTAGCAGGAGAGCTCCACAGTTAGAGGGTAGCAGGAGAGCTCAACAGTTAGAGGGTAGCAGGAGAGCTCCACAGTTAGAGGGTAGCAGGAGAGCTCCACAGTTAGAGGGTAGCAGGAGAGCTCCACAGTTAGAGGGTAGCAGGAGAGCTCCACAGTTAGAGGGTAGCAGGAGAGCTACCCAGTTAGAGGGTAGCAGGAGAGCTCCACAGTTAGAGAGTAGCAGGAGAGCTCCACAGTTAGAGGGTAGCAGGAGAGCTCCACAGTTAGAGGGTAGCAGGAGAGCTCCACAGTTAGAGGGTAGCAGGAGAGCTCCACAGGTAGAGGGTAGCAGGAGAGCTACCCAGTTAGAGGGTAGCAGGAGAGCTCCACAGTTAGAGGGTAGCAGGAGAGCTCCACAGTTAGAGGGTAGCAGGAGAGCTACCCAGTTAGAGGGTAGCAGGAGAGCTCCACAGTTAGAGGGTAGCAGGAGAGCTCCACAGTTAGAGGGTAGCAGGAGAGCTCCACAGTTAGAGGGTAGCAGGAGAGCTACCCAGTTAGAGGGTAGCAGGAGAGCTCCACAGTTAGAGGGTAGCAGGAGAGCTCCACAGTTAGAGGGTAGCAGGAGAGCTACCCAGTTAGAGGGTAGCAGGAGAGCTCAACAGTTAGAGGGTAGCAGGAGAGCTCAACAGTTAGAGGGTAGCAGGAGAGCTCCACAGTTAGAGGGTAGCAGGAGAGCTCAACAGTTAGAGGGTAGCAGGAGAGCTCCACAGTTAGAGGGTAGCAGGAGAGCTCAACAGTTAGAGGGTAGCAGGAGAGCTCCACAGTTAGAGGTTAGCAGGAGAGCTCAACAGTTAGAGGGTAGCAGGAGAGCTACCCAGTTAGAGGGTAGCAGGGGAGCTCAACAGTTAGAGGGTAGCAGGAGAGCTACCCAGTTAGAGGGTAGCAGGAGAGCTCCACAGTTAGAGGGTAGCAGGAGAGCTCCACAGTTAGAGGGTAGCAGGAGAGCTCCACAGTTAGAGGGTAGCAGGAGAGCTCCACAGTTAGAGGGTAGCAGGAGAGCTACCCAGTTAGAGGGTAGCAGGAGAGCTCCACAGTTAGAGGGTAGCAGGAGAGCTCCACAGTTAGAGGGTAGCAGGAGAGCTACCCAGTTAGAGGGTAGCAGGAGAGCTCAACAGTTAGAGGGTAGCAGGAGAGCTCAACAGTTAGAGGGTAGCAGGAGAGCTCCACAGTTAGAGGGTAGCAGGAGAGCTCAACAGTTAGAGGGTAGCAGGAGAGCTCCACAGTTAGAGGGTAGCAGGAGAGCTCAACAGTTAGAGGGTAGCAGGAGAGCTCCACAGTTAGAGGTTAGCAGGAGAGCTCAACAGTTAGAGGGTAGCAGGAGAGCTACCCAGTTAGAGGGTAGCAGGGGAGCTCAACAGTTAGAGGGTAGCAGGAGAGCTACCCAGTTAGAGGGTAGCAGGAGAGCTCCACAGTTAGAGGGTAGCAGGAGAGCTCCACAGTTAGAGGGTAGCAGGAGAGCTCCACAGTTAGAGGGTAGCAGGAGAGCTACCCAGCTGTCCCCTCAACGCAGCACACCATTGTACTGAACTCACTGGCCTTACACTGAGTGTACAAAACATTAGGAACACCTGCTCTTTCCATGACATACACTAACCAGGTGAATCCAGGTGAAAGCTATGATCCCCTATTGTCACTTGTTAATTCCACTTCAATCAGTGTAGATGAAGGGGATGAGACAGGTTAAAGAAGGATTTTTAAGCCTTGAGACAAATGAGACACGATTGTGTATGTGTGCCATTCAGAGGGGAATATATTATATTATAATATATATATAATATAATATAATATAATATATTGTCAAGACACAATATTTCATGTAAGTGCCTTTGAATGGGGTATGGTAGTAGGTGCCAGGTCCACCGGATTGAGTGTGTAAAGAACTGCAACGCAGCTGGGTTTTTCATGCTCAGCTGTTTCCAGTGTGGATCAATAATGGTCCACCACCCAAAGGACATCCAGCCAACTTGACACATCTGTGGGAAGCATTGGAGTCAACATGGGCCAGTATCCCTGTGCAACGCTTTCAACACATTGTAGAGTCCATGCCCCAACGAATTGAGGCTGTTCTGAGGGCAAAAGGGGAGGTGCAAACTCAACATTTGGAAGGTGTCCTTAATGTTTTGTACATTCTGTGTATATTATTATATTACTATGCTGCCTTTGAGGCATTATGATGTTATATTTTCAGAAAAAAAAAACTTACTACTATCCAAAAGAAAGTGATGCGATAATTAAAATGTAAATAGTGACACACACACGCACACACACACGCGCACACACACACACACACACACACACACACACACACACACACACACACACACACACACACACACACACACACACACACACACACACACACACACACACACACACACACACACACACACACACACACACACACACACACACACACACACACACACACACACACACACACCATGCGCTGGAGCAGGTTTTCAATCTAAGCCTGAGCAATCAATGCCAGGAAGATGTTAAAGAGGACAGGTGCCAGCACACAGCCCTGTCTCACACTGATGCTTACTCCAAAGGGCACTGACTCATGCCCTCTTATGCCATCATGCCATCATAGAACTGGAAAAGGATGTTGACACATTTGTCTGGACAGCCAAATTGAAGTAGAATGCCCCATAGTAGTTCCCTGCTCACAGTGTCGAAGGCCTTGGAGAGGTCACAAAGGTCATGAAAAGGTCCTGATGTTGTTCACGGTACTTCTCCTAGAGTTGCTGTGCTGTGAATATCATGTCGACCGTCTCCTGTTCTTTTTGAAGCTGCATTGTGACTCTGGCAGCAGTTCCTCTGTGATGTTGTTCACCAGCCTGTGTAGCATCACCTTGGCCAGGACCTTGCTAGCAAAAGCCAGAAGGGATATCCCCCGGCTGCTGCCGCAGATGGACTTGTCAGCCTTGTTCTTACCTCAGTCTACTTTTTGATCTTGAGGGAACAGAAAGCTGATAACACCTCGCACACACACACACACACACACACACACACACACACACACACACACACACACACACACACACACACACACACACACACACACACACACACACATACCATGCGCTGGAGCAGGTTTTCAATCTAAGCCTGAGCAATCAATGCCAGCTTTTTTGCGCAGTGGACGGATCACTAGAAGAATGACTAGAGCTGGATAGGCTTGACTGTTTCTTTCCCACTCCCTGAAGTCCAAGTGCATCCTGCAATTACATCATGTCTGGTTTCCCTTAGCAACCAGACAGTCCTGGACGTGACCATCCTGAATAGGCTCCTCCATCCCCTCCCCCTCCCCTCCTCTCAGTTAACTGCAATTTTTCCAACTATTGACCTTTTTCACAACTGCCACCAGTTTGATGCCAAAACATTGACAACAAATACATATTAAAATAGTGAAATAAATAAGTGTGTATAAAATATAAAAGGATATTTCATGCTGAAACCCTCATGTTAAACACCAATTGTATTCACTAAGTTGAGGGTTTATATTTAGGATAAGGTTTTACAGATTTGTCATTCTATTGTTTATTTTACAATCATTTATTATTTAATATATTTTACATGTGATAAGGTCACACATAGGGCCAAAGATAATTACAGACATCTGTGATAATCTGAATTATCCAAAAGGGCCACGAGATGTCTTGTGATAAATTACAAAAAATCCTTGAAAGTGACCAGAATTATGGTAGTTTACTGGTAAACGTCGAAAGTTTCCAATAATATACCTTCCCTTTGCAACCTTAGTTACAACAAAATAAAATGTAGCCTGGGGTGTAGCATTGTCCCTGTCTTATTGGCATTACACTGTGTTGGTTACTATTGCATGTGCAGGATCCCTGTGTTCTTTCATGTTTCTCCTGGCCAGATCTGCTGACTCTGCCATTGTGCTTTAGATCTAATTCACCTCTCAAGTTACATTCCTAAACACACACACACACACGCAGGTAGGCAGGCAGGCAGGCACATGCACAAACACACCTCTCCTAGCTCAGCGGTCTCTTTCTCACTCATTCTCTCCCTCTCTCACTTTACATCATCACACGCCTCACTGAGGTGCACTTGCCCTTTTTATGGAGCAGGAAGCACTGCAATGCAGCTGCAAGCCCCAAAAGCCTCCGCTCTGCAGCCACATTGGGACATATAGAGGTACTGTGTTTAGTTGGTCTTTTAGTCTTGCAAAACAGCAAAACAGTGAGACCAACTTTAACGTTTATAGTTTTCCAAATTAAAGACTCATCTATCTCTAAATGGAAGTGACCACGAGTGTTAACCGTGAATAACTACAACCTCACTCGGAGGTAAATGTGAGCTTGAAGAAGAGAGAAATGCTTTCAGCCATGTGAATCTCTCTCACACAGGGAAAGCCCTGTTACATCAAATGGGTCCTGGGCTGGCCGTGAACATTCAGACCCTGAGGCAGATCCTAGCTAATGCCCTCAGATCTATAATTGAACATAGACATATGGTTTTGATATCAGAGGGAGGAACAAAGCCAGGGGGGTGAGAGAGTTTACAGCTCTGAACTGCCATGAGCAACAGGAGTTGAGGCCTTTGGTATGTATGACATCAGCAACTTTCTTAAATCATAGTGATAAGGAATATTCAAATGAGTATATAGATCAACAAGTGTGTGACAGAAAACAGAGAAATCGAAGTTGCTTTTTTCCAGTATAAGTTATCTGTGCTCTGTACCTGTGCCTGGTAGAGTCCGCCAGGGTCTCGAGGTCCAATCCCTACAAAGGGGCGGTTGGCAGGGGGCGTCCCTGGAGCTGAGTATGCTGAGGGAGAGAGACAGAGAGAGAGAGAGAGAGAGAGAGAGAGAGAGAGAGAGAGAGAGAGAGAGAGAGAGAGACAGAGAGAGGGAGAGAGAGAGAGGGAGAGAGAGAGACAGAGAGACGGAGAGACAGAGAGAGAGAGAGCGAGAGAGAGAGAGAGAGAGGGAGAGAGAGAGATAGAGAGACAGAGAGAGAGAGAGAGAGAGAGAGAGAGAGAGAGCGAGAGCGAGAGGGAGAGAGAGAGAGAGGGAGACAGAGAGACAGAGAGACAGAGAGAGAGAGAGAGAGCGAGAGAGAGAGAGACAGAGAGAGAGAGAGAGAGAGAGACAGAGAGAGAGACAGAGAGAGAGAGAGAGAGGACATTTAGAACTTCATGGCTTGTTATGTAAATCACTGTAGGCATTAAGAATGGCAGATGTGTCGTGCACACCGTTATTTGAAGGGAATTGGCCTGCCTCAGTGTGTTTCCAGACAGGCAGAGTTTGCATATAGACACTAAGTCAAATTGTCATCCAAATTGTCAATTTGGAATATGCATGACTTGGTAATACTTGGCCACAATACAAACCTCAGAGCATATATCAGAACTGATTTTGATCATAACTTAGCTTAGTCACATAGTAGGTCACTGAACACATCATAGTAGGTCACATCATAGTAGGTCACTGATCACATCATAGTAGGTCACTGATCACATCACAGCAGGTCACTGATCAAATCATAGTAGGTCACTGATCACATCACAGCAGTTCACTGATCACATCATAGTAGGTCACTTATCACATCATAGTAGGTCACTGATCACATCATAGTAGGTCACTGATCACATCATAGTAGGTCACTGATCACATCACAGCAGGTCACTGATCACATCACAGAAGGTCACTGATCACATCACAGTAGGTCACTGATCACATCCACAGCAGGTCACTGATCACATCACAGCAGGTCACATCACAGCAGGTCACTGATCACACCACAGCAGGTCACATCACAGTAGGTCACTGATCACATCACAGTAGGTCACTGATCACATCATAGTAGGTCACTGATCCCATCACAGCAGGTCACTGATCACATCACAGAAGGTCACTGATCACATCACAGTAGGTCACTGATCACATCCACAGCAGGTCACTGATCACATCACAGCAGGTCACATCACAGTAGGTCATTGATCACATCACAGTAGGTCACTGATCACATCATAGTAGGTCACTGATCCCATCACAGCAGGTCACTGATCACATCACAGCAGGTCACTGATCACATCATAGTAGGTCACTGATCCCATCACAGCAGGTCACTGATCACATCACAGCAGGTCACTGATCACATCATAGTAGGTCACTGATCACATCATAATAGGTCACTGATCACATCACAGCAGGTCACTGATCACACCATAATAGGTCACTGATCACATCACAGTAGGTCACTGATCACATCATAGTAGGTCACGGATCACACCATAATAGGTCACATCACAGTAGGTCACTGATCACATCATAGTAGATCACTGATCACATCATAATAGGTCACATCTTTGGTCACTGATCTATGGATAGTTAAGCACTGTTCATTTATGTCAGCATCCAACAAACTTTGTACTGTAACTTTCCAATACAGATTGACTGAATGGATCACTAATGGAAGCTGACATAGTGGAGGAACTTGCAGAGATTTCAATCAAAATCCCACAAGGATTTATTGGTATTGTTACAGCGCCCTCACGGCAGTAGGTACGCATATTGATCTGTCCTGTGTGTCTCTTAATTAGATGATGGTGATTAATGACGGTAGGAGTAGGAGTTGTATTACAAGTCTGCAATGCCTGAATGCTTTCTCTCTCTCGCTATATCATAAAGGATTGAGAGACAATAGCCTCACCCTTCAGGTGCTGAATCATTTATGCTTTGTTTTTTATAATCACATCCAGCACATAAGTGTGATGGGTTGAGGGCACAGGTTTTAGAAAATGACATGAATCATCCAATCAAATTAGCCATTATCTGTATAACAACCCTACACACACACACACACACACACACACACACACACAAAAAACTATAGTCACTGAAGACCTAGAGGCTGGGAGTAGCAGGCTCACCAACGGCCCACTTACTGGGTGACGTGGGGGAGTTGGCTCCCCCGTCCGAGGTGGTGGTGCTGGACTTGGAGTCGGAGGGCAGCGTCAGACGGGGCATGCCGGGGGGCGGAGGAGGCGCCAGCATCTGGGAGGAGATGTAGTGACTGGGCAACTTCACTTGACCACTGCCATTCAGCTGTGAAGGGAGAGAGGAGGGAACACGTCAGTTGTGAAGGGAGAGAGGAGGGAACACGTCAGCTGTGAAGGGAGAGAGGAGGGAACACGTCAGTTGTGAAGGGAGAGAGGAGGGAACACGTCAGTTGTGAAGGGAGAGAGGAGGGAACACGTCAGCTGTGAAGGGAGAGAGGAGGGAACACGTCAGTTGTGAAGGGAGAGAGGAGGGAACACGTCAGTTGTGAAGGGAGAGAGGAGGGAACACGTCAGTTGTGAAGGGAGAGAGGAGGGAACACGTCAGTTGTGAAGGGAGAGAGGAGGGAACACGTCAGTTGTGAAGGGAGAGAGGAGGGAACACGTCAGCTGTGAAGGGAGAGAGGAGGGAACACGTCAGTTGTGAAGGGAGAGAGGAGGGAACACGTCAGCTGTGAAGGGAGAGAGGAAGGAACACGTCAGCTGTGAAGGGAGAGAGGAGGGAACAGGTCAGTTGTGAAGGGAGAGAGGAGGGAACACGTCAGCTGTGAAGGGAGAGAGGAGGGAACACGTCAGTTGTGAAGGGAGAGAGGAGGGAACACGTCAGTTGTGAAGGGAGAGAGGAGGGAACACGTCAGTTGTGAAGGGAGAGAGGAGGGAACACGTCAGTTGTGAAGGGAGAGAGGAGGGAACACGTCAGCTCTGGGGGAGTTGGGAGGAGTGGGGGAGCATCACTGCTGTAGCACAGATGGTAGAATACTACATGCCACTGCACTGGACCTGTCTCTCTTCAACTATTTCGCACTCTCTCTCTCTCTCTCTCTCTCTCTCACTCTCTCGTCGGAGTGCATGCTGGGAGTGAGTCGTCAAGCAGGAGTGATTGTGAGAGCGAATGGAATTTCTTTTCACTCTATTGGGTTTTGGTATGTATATATATATATATATATATATATATATTGATTAGTTTAGTTGTTTTAAGGGTATATTGTTTAACTATCACTAAGCACGTATAGGGGTGGTGGGGCTGGTTGCAATGGCGGAAGTGTAGAGTTTGAAAAACTTAGTCGGAGGCATGGAGTAAAGATTCCTGCTGCGGCCGGGTGTTCAGTGGAAGAATGTAGCTTGGCTGTGGGTGCTATCATTGGGTATGATAGCATCAAATCAGCCTCAAGGATGAATAGCGCTGTAGTGATATTCTTAGATTCAATTGAAAAGGTGAATAAGATAGTTGAGGTATTTCCGCTTATGAATCCGGCGAAGAAAGTTATACTTTCTAACGTGCCACCATTTGTTAGAGATGAAGTGTTGGAGCGAGAGTTATCTCGCCATGGTCAAATCGTATCTACAATAAAGAAGGTTCTTTTTGGATGCAAATCTCCGTTGTTGAAACATGTCGTGTCTCATAGGAGACAAGTGCATATGATTTAAAAAAAGGACGGAGATGAACTGAATTTAGCGTTCAGTTTTAAGATTGATGGATTTGATTATGTCTTCTATGCATCTACTGAATCAATGAAATGCTTTGGCTGTGGAAGAGAGGGGCATTTGGTGCGTAGTTGTCCCGAGAATGAGCACGCTGAGCCTGGTAGTAGCTCTAGTGCTGGTGCAACTATCGCACCACCGCGAAGGGATGAACATGCTAAGGGTGCAGGGGAAGAGAGAAGGTGGGCAGATGTAGTTGGAAAAGTAGGAGAGGAAGGCATTGTGGATACTGGGGCAATTGTGGTAGATCAGAACAAAGAGGGAGGGGAAACAGTAGGTGAGATTGCGACTGCCGTCGCTGAGGTGGTGCTGGAAAATGAAATTGGAGGTCAAGAGAAGATTGAAATAACGGAAAAGGAAGCGGATGTTTTCAAAATACCGGGAGTAAAAGGAAGAATTTAAGGGGTTGTGAGGGGTCTAATTCTAAGAGAAAGGTAGAGATTGATAAATCTGTTGAAGATGAACAAGTTGTAGAGATGGTGGAGTTTTCTTCTGGGGAGGATAGCGAGAGTGAGTCATCTGACGCGTCACAACAATATAGTGAGATAAATGGGGTGGAAGGGAGGTATGGGATCGAGAAGATACGTCAATTTCTGAAGTTGACAAAAGGGAAGAAATATATGCAGGATTACAATGTAACAGATTTTTTCCCTGAACGTGAATTGTTTATTGAATCAGCAAAGTTTCTGATGTCAAAAATTACAGGGGGAAGTTTGAAAAGCCATGAAATTGCTAGACTCAAGAAAGTGGTCACGAGAGTGATAAGTGATGTAAATTCTAAAGAAAATGAAAGAGTTCAGTTGCAGTTTTAACTCTGTAAAGAGATGTGGTGGCTGTATCTTCCTCTGTATTTTTTTTTCTCATCCATGAGCAGTTTTAAGATCTCTTCTTTAAATGTAAATGGGGCAAGAGATGGTAAAAAAAGAGCCATGGTGTATGAGTTAATTAGGGGAAAGGGAAGTGACATAAATTTTCTACAAGAAACGCATAGTAATTTGGAAAATGAAGTTATGTGGCAACAGGAGTGGGGGGGGACAGTGGTGTGTAGTCATAAAAACTCAAAAAGTGGGGGTGTGGTTATCTTGTTCTCAAAAGGGTTTTTGCCTTTGTCATATGAGGTTGAAGAGGTAGTTGAGGGGAGGTTATTAAAAGTTAGAGCAAGGTATGAAAACATCACTATGTGTCTGATAAATGTATATGCCCCAGTTGAGAGGGTATGTTTTTTAGAGACAATATCAAATACCATTGAGAAATGTAACAAAGAAGATTATTTATTTATTGCTGGGGATTTTAACTGCATAGTTAGCGATTTAGATAGAAATCACCAAGAACCTCATATAGCCTCAAGGACTTTTTTAAAACGCCTCATTGTAACACATGAACTGTGTGATATTTGGCGGAGTCATCATGGAGGAACAAGGCAGTACACCTGGGCGCATGTGAGAGAGAACATCATCTCTATGGCCAGGTTAGATAGGTTTTATGTTTTTGAGCATCAATCTCAGGTCTGTAAATCAAGTGTGATAACCCCAGTGGGATTTTCTGATCATTGTTTAATAACAGAGGTGGTGTTCATTAACGATGTAAAACCCAAAAGCGCATACTGGCATTTTAATATAACTTTATTGAGTGATGCTCACTTCAGGAACTGTTTCAGTTTTTTCTGGGAGAGGTTGAGGTCTCAAAACGCCAGTTTTGTATCTCTTCAACAGTGGTGGGATATAGGGAAAATCCCGATTCAACAATTTTGTAATCAATACACGAGGAATGTCACCAAGGATATCACCAGATCAATGAAAGCCCTAGAGTTTGAAATAGTGGAACTCATGACGTTGGTTGAGACCACAGGAGATCGAGGCCATACTCAGGCCCTCAAGAGGAGAAAAGCTGCATTGGCTGACCTGCTGGGTATCAGAGCACAGGGGGCATTGGTGAGAAGTAAGTTTCAGGGAATATCTGAAATGGATGCCTCATCCAAATTTTTCTTTGGTTTAGAGAAAAAGAGAAAGAGAGAAAAATAGAGAAAAATTATTCATTGTCTCAAATCAGCTGTTGGACAAGAGCTCACTAGCCCTAGTGAAATTAGAAAGAGGGCAGTAGAGTTCTATGCTGAGCTCTACAAGTGTGAGTACAAAGAGGATAAAACAGTGACACAGCAGTTATTTGATGGGCTCCCAAAGGTGGCTGCAGAAGCTCAGGTTGAGCTTGAGCAACCATTGTCTTTGCAGGATTTATACACTGCATTAAAAGGCATGGAAAATGGAAGGGCACCAGGCATTGATGGGCTTCCCGTTGACTTTTTTAAGTCTTTTTGGGCTATGTTGGGAGAGGATTGGTTAGAAGTAGTTAATGATAGTTTAACCGGAGGGTTACTACCAATAAGCTGCAGAAGGGCTGTCCTCACCCTACTGCCCAAAAAGGGTGACCAGAGGGAGGTGAAGAACTGGAGGCCGGTGGCTTTATTGTGCACTGATTATAAGATATTGTCAAAGGCTTTGTCCAACAGGCTGAGGGAGGTGATGGGGCAAATCATACATACGGATCAGTCCTACTGTGTTCCTGGCAGGCAGATAGGGGATAACATTTCTCTGATTCGTGATTTTTTGGACGTCTCTAGGGCTATTGGGTTGGATGCTGGTCTAATTTCAATTGATCAGGAAAAGGCATTTGACCGAGTTGAACATCAATATTTATGGCACACGTTTGAGGCGTTTGGGTTCAGCTCTGGTTTTATTGCCATGATAAAGGTGATATATGGTGACTTTGAAAGTGTATTGAAAGTTAACGGTGGTTTGAGTGCTCCTTTTAAAGTGTGTAGAGGTATTAGGCAGGGATGTTCTTTGTCAGGAATGTTATATGCCATTGCTATAGATCCACTACTAAATAGCATTAGAAGTCGCATTGCAGGGTGTACTTTTCAGAGGATATTTCTCCTATTCGTCTCTCAGCCTATGCTGATGATGTAGTTGTGTTAGTGAAAAATCAAGCGGAGGTGGATAGCTTGAGTCTAATGGTTGATCGTTTTAGGGGAATATCCTCTGCAAAGGTAAATTGGGAAAAGAGTTGTGCTTTACAGATTGGAGAATGGTCTGGAGGGATCATGGCTTTGCCAGGGGGGCTAGAATGGTGTAAGGGAGGTTTTATGTATCTTGGAGTGTACCTAGGAGATGAGGGGACTATGGAAAAAAATTGGAGTGGGGTGGTTGAAATGGTGGAAGGGAGGATGAGGAGATGGAGTTGGTTACTATCTCGTATGTCATATAGGGGGCGCGCTATTATAGTTAACAATGTGATTGCCTCTGCACTGTGGCATCGGTTGTCAGTTTTAGAACCACCATCTGGCCTTCTGGCTAAGATACAGGCAATTATTGTGGATTTCTTTTGGGATAAATATCACTGGGTTCCACAAAGTGTTTTGTATTTGTCAAAAGAGGAGGGGGGACAAGGTCTTGTACATCTTGCTAGTAGGGCTGCTGCTTTCCGGTTTCAGTATATTCAAAGGTTGCTTTATGGACCGGAAAATGTGGTGTGGAGAGGGGTGGCAGGTCTTGTATTACAGCGGGTTGGAGGATTAGGTTTAAAGAAGGCTTTATTTCTGGTTGATAGTAGCCAGATTTCTAGGGAGGGAGTACCTCTGTTTTACAGAGGCCTTCTCCGAGTGTGGAGCATATTGAAGGTGTCCAGACGAACTTCAGCGGAGTCAGTGCATTGGCTGTTGGAGGAACCTCTGGTGTATGGGGCAAGACTGGATTGTACAACTGCAGCTGTTCCACATTTCTCCAAGATTCTGGTGAAGGGGAAAATCATAACCTTAAAACAGTTAATGGCCATGGCTGGGCCCGCCTTAATGGATGGAAGACGGGTGGCAGAACATTTGGGGATGAGGTCAGAAAGGATTGTCGGACAAATGCTGGGGAGCTGCAGGAAGGCTCTGTCAGCAGAAGAATGGGGTATGCTTAGTAGCCACAAGAAGAAGGTACAAGATGAAGACGTCTCATTTCCAAGACTAGGGATTACACCAAATATCCCAGAGTCAGAAAGAAAGGCGTTATTGCTGGATTTGAGAGGGTTGGAGGAGGTGGGTTTGGATGAGGTGAATGGGAAGGACTTGTATAGGGGGTGTGTCAAGGTGTTGAATAAAGATAAATTGAAAAATAGAAAAGACACTCCATGGAGGGTAAAATTGGGCATTGATGACAAGGTAAAGCCAGCATGGAGAGCACTGTACAAGCCACCGTTACAAAAGGGTACTGGTGATATGCAATGGAGAGTTTTACATGGCATCATTGCAGTTAATGCTTTTGTACAGTGCCTTGCGAAAGTATTCGGCCCCCTTGAACTTTGCGACCTTTTGCCACATTTCAGGCTTCAAACATAAAGATATAAAACTGTATTTTTTTGTGAAGAATCAACAACAAGTGGGACACAATCATGAAGTGGAACGACATTTATTGGATATTTCAAACTTTTTTAACAAATCAAAATGTGAAAAATTGGGCATGCAAAATTATTCAGCCCCCTTAAGTTAATACTTTGTAGCGCCACCTTTTGCTGCGATTACAGCTGTAAGTCGCTTGGGGTATGTCTCTATCAGTTTTGCACATCGAGAGACTGAAATGTTTTCCCATTCCTCCTTGCAAAACAGCTCGAGCTCAGTGAGGTTGGATGGAGAGCATTTGTGAACAGCAGTTTTCAGTTCTTTCCACAGATTCTCGATTGGATTCAGGTCTGGACTTTGACTTGGCCATTCTAACACCTGGATATGTTTATTTTTGAACCATTCCATTGTAGATTTTGCTTTATGTTTTGGATCATCCGTCCCAGTCTCAGGTCTTTTGCAGACTCCATCAGGTTTTCTTCCAGAATGGTCCTGTATTTGGCTCCATCCATCTTCCCATCAATTTGAACCATCTTCCCTGTCCCTGCTGAAGAAAAGCAGGCCCAAACCATGATGCTGCCACCACCATGTTTGACAGTGGGGATGGTGTGTTCAGGGTGATGAGCTGTGTTGCTTTTACGCCAAACATAACGTTTTGCATTGTTGCCAAAAAGTTCAATTTTGGTTTCATCTGACCAGAGCACCTTCTTCCACATGTTTGGTGTGTCTCCCAGGTGGCTTGTGGCAAACTTTAAACAACACTTTTTATGGATATCTTTAAGAAATGGCTTTCTTCTTGCCACTCTTCCATAAAGGCCAGATTTGTGCAATATACGACTGATTGTTGTCCTATGGACAGAGTCTCCCACCTCAGCTGTAGATCTCTGCAGTTCATCCAGAGTGATCATGGGCC
Organism: Oncorhynchus kisutch; assembly: GCF_002021735.2. Classification (NCBI taxonomy): domain Eukaryota; kingdom Metazoa; phylum Chordata; class Actinopteri; order Salmoniformes; family Salmonidae; genus Oncorhynchus; species Oncorhynchus kisutch. The sequence goes on along the minus strand of NC_034183.2, from coordinate 21,825,412 downwards.
TCTTGGCTGCATCACTGATCAGTCTTCTCCTTGTATGAGCTGAAAGTTTAGAGGGACGGCCAGGTCTTGGTAGATTTGCAGTGGTCTGATACTCCTTCCATTTCAATATTATCGCTTGCACAGTGCTCCTTGGGATGTTTAAAGCTTGGGAAATCTTTTTGTATCCAAATCCGGCTTTAAACTTCTTCACAACAGTATCTCGGACCTGCCTGGTGTGTTCCTTGTTCTTCATGATGCTCTCTGCGCTTTTAACGGACCTCTGAGACTATCACAGTGCAGGTGCATTTATAAGGAGACTTGATTACACACAGGTGGATTGTATTTATCATCATTAGTCATTTAGGTCAACATTGGATCATTCAGAGATCCTCACTGAACTTCTGGAGAGAGCTGCACTGAAAGTAAAGGGGCTGAATAATTTTGCACGCCCAATTTTTCAGTTTTTGATTTGTTAAAAAAGTTTGAAATATCCAATAAATGTCGTTCCACTTCATGATTGTGTCCCACTTGTTGTTGATTCTTCACAAAAAAATACAGTTTTATGTCTTTATGTTTGAAGCCTGAAATGTGGCAAAAGGTCGCAAAGTTCAAGGGGGCCGACTACTTTCGCAAGGCACTGTATCTGTTATTAACTCAGATGTTAGAGATGGATGTCCTTTTTGTAATATAAGAGAAACCATTTTTCACTGTTTTATGGAGTGTGAGAGGATAAAACCTCTATTGGAAATGCTGGAATCTTTGTTTAAAGCTGTAGGGGAGTTTTTCAATAACACTGTTTTTATTTTGGGGTTTCAATATAGTAAACAACAGAAAAGAAAATGTCAAATGTAAAATTTTAATTTTGGGACAAGCTAAGATGTAAATTTTTCTGAGTAGGAAACATAAGATAGAAACGGGATATGGGCAGGATGTAAGATGTGTTTTTAAAGGATTAGTGAAAGCAAGAATAAAAGTAGATTTTGAGTTCTTTTCAGCTGTAAAAGATCTCCTATTATTTGAGGAGAAGTGGGCCTACGAAGGAGCGCTTTGTTTTGCAGAGGAGGGGAAATTATTTTTTGCTGATGAAATAAGTTGAATGTATATGTTATGAATTTATTTTTGTTTAGGAATTACATTTGTTGTTTCATTTCTGAAAAGGCAGTGTGTCATTATTTATGTTAACACTTGAGTAAAAAATAAAGGTTTTATAAAAACTCACTCTCTCTCTCTCACATACACATGCTTTCTCTTTCCGTCAGCACTGTGTGTGTGTGTGAGTGAGTGTGTGTGTGTGTGTGTCACAGGAGGTTGGTGGCACCTTCATTTGGGGAGAACGGGCTTGTGGTAATGACTGGACTGGAATCAGTGAAATGGTCTTAAATACATCAAATCCATGGTTTCCATGGTTTCCAGGTGTTTAATGCCATTCTATTAGCTCCGTTCCAGCCATTATTATGAGCCGTCCTCCACTCAGCAGCCTCCACTGCTGTGTGTGTGTGTATGTGGGAGTTAGGGAGGGAGAGAGGAGGGAGAGCGAGTAATGTCCAGAGCACTGCACTGCTCAGCTAGTCATCCATCCACCCCTCCATCCATGGCTGCTCTTCCCCTGGCTGGCCTGGCTTTCAGATACTCTCCCCTCTCCAGAGGAGAGGACTGCTCACTCACTGTCCTCCACAACAATGGATGAGCAAATGAGTCAGCTCCATTGTGGTGCCGTGCACTCGTCCTGTGTGACTGCCTGGCTGCAGTCGCACTGCAGCAGGGGGAATTTCAATGACTCTGCAGAAACTTGGCCGAGCAGAGCCCAGCGTGGCTGCTGCTGGGGGCACTTCTGATACAAGTAAAAGTCTATCCTCTCCTCTCTCCCTGTGTCAGACTTGTGCACTCTGCCAACATCAGCATCACTGCCAGAGACGTACTGGAATTTCCTTCAGGTTCATTCCTCTAGTGCCACCCCCCCCCCCCCCCCCCCCATTTCCCTCCGTCCCTTCACCCTATTCAAGTCAATACAGAAACAGTACGGCAGCTCCATTGAGCAACCTGGCTTGTAATTCCGGCCTATTTAAAGCAGGGAAGAGGAGTCTTTTGCATGTGGTGCAGTGGCAGGTCCTCTCAGGTCTGTGTCACATATTGGTAATGAGTGTAACCATGTCTGAGGAGCTGGTCTGGTCCCAGGATCAGCAGGGCTAGCAGGCTGAGTCTAAACAGAGCAGGAAGACTGAAGGCTTATTTTCCTTTATGTGACGGGGGATTCACCACTACTGTACTACCAGACAGCCACCACATTGAATAACAGTAATAATCGAAGAAGTTGGCTAAAACACATACAGTTATTACAATGATTTTATGGCTACAGATCTATTGATTTGTTGCCGCCTTCTGGGAGTGTTAATCAATCTGAGAGTCACGCAGGGTTGTGGCGGCTCCATCCCGCAGTCTGGAGCAGAGGGGAGGAGGAATAACAGCTACGTGAGGGAAACCTGCCGCTCTCTCAGGTTACGTCACCTACAGGAGAGTATCCCCAGTCCACTAGTAAAGACCGCGGTGGGGGAGAATATGGGAATACAATGGCATTTCATACAGTCTACAGGTCATTTGAGACAGGGTGACGACATAGGAAACATGAAGCGTGAAGGAATTAAATATCAAACAAACGATTAGGTGAATCTATAATAGCTGCTGCCTCTGTAAAAGCTAATGGTGATCCAAATAAATAAACAAACAAATTCATTTAAACAACAAATGGAAATAACACAGTTCTCTGAATAAACCACACACCCTCTGAGTGAGTGAACTTTAATTAACATTACCTCAAACTTAAGGTCTTGCCATGAAATCATGGTCCAAAGACGATGTCACACTACAGGTTCTGCTAGATGAACACATAAACATGGTGAATTGGAGGCCAACTCTCTCTACTGGGTTCCTATCTAGTATGAGTAATGAGTAGGGGGCATAAGTTTTACTGACCAAATGACCTGACCAGGACAAACTCGGGGCCCTAGTTAGAGTTGTTAGATGGGCTGGACTCACTGGGCTGGGCTGCTGGTTGGACGGGTCACAGGCCAGGGAGACCAGGTCCTTCAGCGGGTCTTGGGAGCTGAGGTGTGGCGGGTAGCGGATGGCGGTGTGGGGGAAGTAGGAGGTGGACTGGGGCAGGATGGAGGTGGTGGGGAAGTGCAAAGACGAGGAAGGGTGCGGACTCCGAGAGATCCCTGCACAGAGAGAGAAAGAGAGAGAGAGGGAGAAACGAGAGGAATAAAGACAGAGAGAAAGAAAGAGAGAATATGTCCATAATTGTACTTTTTCATGGTCCACAATGATGATACGCTTGAGATAAGTGACATTGAAGATGTGTGCTTTTGCAAAAACAATGAAATGACTCAATCTTTCCGACTCTCCCTTGGTACAGTATCTGTTGCGTGAGCTTACGACATTTTGTATGGCAACTATTATTTATCAGGACCATGCGCTAACATAGCCAATTCGTTTTAACAGCAGCTTTAATTGTTCATGCATCATCCAGCAGACGTTTGGCTGGGGAACGCTGCCTCCTCATAGATTACTCTTCATTGTCTCCACAAACAATTACCTGTCAAAAAGTGTTAACGGGCAGTTCAGTTTTAAAAACTAAGTAATGCATTGTCTACAAGGAAGCTTGTCTTGTTTAAAGCACAAAGCCTGCAGTCAGTACCTACACCAGGATGACCTCAACAGGTACAGCCATTCTTTTTAAAAAGGCTAACTTTTAGACAATATCTTAACTATGAAGAAGGGTCGATTTTCTGACGTATGAAACATGTATTTTCTGACGTATGAAACATGTCTTTTCTGACGTATGAAACATGTCTTTTCTGACGTATGAAACATGTCTTTTCTGACGTATGAAACATGTCTTTTCTGACGTAGGAAATGCAATCTCTCTTTTCTGACTGCATTCTTCTCACAATTCACATCCTAGGAGAAGTACGCGCGTCAGGCTTGGTAGATTGTGGTAACAGCGACAAGATGTCTCCTGTAAATGTGTGTGGGTGGGTGACATGTGTAAGACTGTGTGTACTGACCACTGTGCACTGCGATGACGGGCCGGTGGTGCTGTGTGAAGCCGAGACGTGGGGAGCTCTCCTGAGGAGACGGGCTGTCCATCTCTGTCTTCTTTACTCCAGGGGACATGCCTGGACACAGAGACAGAGATACACAGAGGGTGTTACTGACGCCACTGCGACTCCCATAATAATAATGACTGTCTGGTGGAAGATATTGAAAAGACCCTACATTTCATTGCCAAGTTCAATCTGCTACTACACGGCTGTTGTAATGGCAGGAGCTCACCACAGGGTGGCAGGGTGCATTGAGATGACCCAGTCAGTCATTATCAACTCTGCAGTAAGATGCAGTAAAGCACATACGCTCCAAACTAACTTCCTCATTGGGACGAAACAATAGGATCAGAAACAAGTTTATGTTCTGGTCAGATCTACCTCAAATCAGGTTCGCCTAGGTAGATCACTCACATTCCCAAGAGGCCTGCAGTGCCTGATACCCGAGTTGCTTACATGTGCTAAACAAATGGGTCTCTGTTGCAGTGATATTACTGTCCTACTCCTCCGTGTTTAGTTTGCTATCGCACTCTTGTTGATAACAGAATGTGTGCTAGGAACACTTTCTCCACCCAGCTCAGGCCTGTTTTAGATCAGTCTTAAGATTGCACAGCTCTTTCTTTGTTTCCTTCTTTGGAGTTGCAGAGCAGACAGTGTACATGTTGTTGCTGTGCAGTGGAAGAAACAATCTGTCAGTCATGGAGTGATGACTTTGAGGTTTCTCTCTCACACATTATACAGTTATGCCCCTCTAACTCTAATGATTTTCTAAGAAAGAGATGGAGAGAGAGAGCAAGGAGAGAGAGAGAGCAAGGAGAGAGAGAAAGGAGAGGAAGGAAAGAGAGAGAGAGAGAGAGAGAAAGAAAGAAAGAAAGAAAGAAAGAAAGAAAGAAAGAAAGAAAGAAAGAAAGAAAGAAAGAAAGAAAGAAAGAAAGAAAGAAAGGGGGGAGGGAGAAAAACAGAAAGAGAGGCTTATCTGACAGCTTCCTCTTCCCCTGTTCTGCCCCAGCCATCTGCCCCTAGCCCTCTGTCTCAGAGCAGAGTGAGTGAGCAAATCACATCTTTTCGGGAATGTCAGAGGGCAGGGGTGCAGATGAGGTTCAACAAGAGACTTGCTCAGAGGATAAACACGCACGTCCGGCTTAGTGCTGGGGGCTAGGCAGGGGCAGCCATTACAGCACTGATGTTAATTACCTGATCACACTAATCTGACTGATCTCCCAGCTCATTCTCCAACCCACACATCTACCTACTGTATTTGACACATTACATTTACATTACAATATCTTGAAAATGTATATATTTTTTTAAGAAAGTCTACAGAGTGATGGTAGTGCTGCTGTCCAGAGCCACAGCTCTACAGGAGGCCAGGCTTTACCTTCCCAATCCAATCCTCACGCTACAGACTGACGCAAGCTTCCCCTGACCTCTTCTACCTGGGGGAAGGTGCACAAACATTCCCCTCTCAACCAGTATACCAGTTTCCTCCGACACATTGGTGCGGCTGGCTTCCGGGTTGGATGCGCGCTGTGTTAAGAAGCAGTGCGGCTTGGTTGGGTTGTGTATCGGAGGACGCATGGCTTTCGACCTTCGTCTCTCCCGAGCCCGTACATGAGCGATGAGACAAGATGGTAATTACTAACACTTGGACACCACGAAATTGGGGAGAAAAAGGGGGTAAAAAAATAAAATAATAATAATAATAATAATAATTTGTGGGGAGTTCAGTTTGTCCTGTGACACACAAGTGTGTAATGGGAAAAAAACGTGTTCATTCCCCCTGAGACACCTGCAGGGAGTGCAAGTCACAGCCAGGGTCACCACTGTGCAGTGCCCCTGGAGCAATTAGGGTTAAATGCCTTGTTCAAGGGCACAGCAACAGATGTTTTTCACCTTATCACTTCCGGTATTCGAACCAGCAACCTTTCGGTTACTGGCCCAATGCTCTAACCTCGAGGTTACCAGCCACCCATAAAGAGGAGCTTGTTAGGGCTGTCTAGACAGGAAGAGAGAGAGCACGACATGAGGGCTGGACTAGACTCATACAGGGCCTGTGATGGGGTCGGGCTGGGAGGGAGGGGCCGGCTCTGCTCTTCTGACCTCCACAGCTCTGGTTACAGCATCAGCAGCAAGGGGTGCTCCTGGGGCCAGGGGCCCAGCCGGGGCTACTCTGGCTAACAGCACCACAAAGCCCCGGACACACCACTAGGCCCCTTAACAGGCCACTGGACACTATTAGTGTAGTGTGGAGAGTCCAACACAATTAAACAGCATCACCTCGCAGCATTGATTATATGGGAGGCCTATAAACTCCCTTAACAGCACAAACACACAGTGTGTTAAAATGTTTCATGTGTGTGTGTTAAATACTCAGGTAAAGATGGTGATCCTCTTCCCCCTTTCTGCTGCTAACCCATGGAGAACCGCCTCATGGCTCATACCAATGATGCTGCCGCACGTGTAGTGCACTTACCAGGCAGGCCCCACTCCCTCAGCACACCTACCTGACGACCTGGCACCGCTCTTACCCACACTCAACCACTGGAGCACACTGTGCATGCTGTAACCTACTCCTCCTCTTTTTACCAGAAGCAGGTCAGTGCTGGTGGGGGAGGACAGCCATACTGTACGATACACATATTGAAAGGCATATTGCCATTTCAATATTTAAAATACTGCTTTAAGCAATCATCTTGAAACAATTGCTTGTATCTAGATGAGAGATACACAATAGCTTTACTGTTTGCTAGATATCTTTGTTAGGAAAATCATTCCATACTAGCAAACTGGTATGTGAGCCTAAGGTGAGAGGAAAGAAAGAAGATAGCTACTGCGACGTTGCATCTGTGGATACTGCTCCAAGGTACCCTGGTCCACTTGGCTTTTTGTCGACTTTCACAAAAAGTGTTGGTTCATGAATTAATTACGACGTCAGGCTCAATTTGGGAAATTTGAAGCCGCGTATTTCGCGGCCAAGGCTTACTGTGCAGCAGTTCATAACATGATATATTTGTCATTTGTTCTTTTGCTCTTTTGCACTGTGTCAGTAGCTTTCAAGGTACCTGAAGTGAAAGTATGGCCTGATATTTCAGCTGTTTTCCCACGGTGATTATGAATGTTTCTTGATACCCGTAATAAAGAAAATTAAAGATGGACACCAGAACCCTTTGTTATCACTGAAGAGTTGGAGGATAGCCAGTGTCCTCAACATGACAGAATACGTCTGTACTAACTGATGAGCAATAAGAACTGTCCTTGGACAAAACTATACAATATCTCAGACATTGTGTGGATGACCAGAGGGGATGCTCACCTCCTTCCAGGTCTTCCTGCCAGTTGCGGGAGCTGCTAGCCGGGGAGTTGGGAGAGGTGTAGTACTCCCCTCCAGGACTGGTGTCCACATCATCCTCCATGGAGCCCGACTTGTGCCTCTTACTCCTGGATGTCAAACAGAGGGAGAGAAGGAGGAGGAAATAAGGGGAAGGGAATATGAAACATGGAGAGCTCCTGGTGGAAACTGTGCACAGTGCCTAAAGTATGTACACTAAAACTACACCCTCTAAAGTCCAGTGCACGCAAAATGGAGCTGTGAAGATGAAACATCATTGAGCAAGCAGACACTGAGTCGAGAGCGCAGAGGTCCCGTGGGCACATCATTTCCGCACGCAGAAATCTTCATTCACGAGCAGAGATTTTTGTTCTGTTTTGTCAAGAGTCAGAAGTTACTGAGCTCTCACAAATAAACCACATGCTCACATGGATTTCTCCTCTCACACCCTAAAATCATGCTCTCTACAACTGCAATCTTTTGCTATAATTTTATTACAGGTGAAAATTAGAGCCAATGAACATGGTCGTCACTAGTTAACATTAGGGCTGTTGCGGTGACTGTATTACCGCCACACTGGCAGTCATGAGTCACGACCGCAGTAAAATTCCATGTGACCGCTGAGTCACGGTAATCTCCTCATATGCACTCTGGACAGAGGGTCGGAGAGCCCATGGCATACAGAGTTTGAGCAGAATATCGGGTCTCCCGAGTGGCGCAAGTGGTCTAAGGCACTGCATCGCAGTGCTGAGGTGCCTCTACAGCCTGGGGTGTGTCACAGCCGGCCATGACCGTAATCCCCATAGGGCGGTGCACAATCGTCACAATGCCATCCGGGTTAGGGGAGGGTTTGGGTGAGGGGCTTTCCTTGGCTATTGCGCTCTAGCGACTCCTTGTGGTGGGACGGGCACCTGCAAGCTGACTTGGTCACCTGTCAAACAGTGTTTCCTCCAACACATTGGTGCGGAGGAAGTGTGTTAAGTGTATGTTAAGAAGTGTGTTAAAAAGCAGCGCAGCTTGGTGGATCATGTTTTGGAGGATGCATGTCTTGACCGAGCCCGTTGGGGAGTTGCAGCGATGAGACAAGATCGGAACTACCAACTGGATACCAAATTGGTGAGAAAAAATGTCATAAAAATAAATACATTTGAAAATCATCTTTACAATGGTTTTAGCAGAACATCTCCTCTCGCACAGCGGGAGCACGCTCCTCAAACACTGGTTGATGCTTGGAGTGAAATAAGTGTTGTTATATTTATTTCTCAGCTACCGTGTGACTGGCAGTCTTTTGCATGACAATAACCAGCTGACAAAATTTCATGACCACCACAGCCCTAGTTAACACAGCCACAAAGCCATAATTAGCTGAATATTTTGAGATACAGATTCTATTACTTTTAATCTAGCAGTTTTTCTGCAGTTACAATGAGAGAATGACTAACCATCTTTTCTCTCTCCATCCCTTTCTCCACCCAGGCCCACTTTCACTATGCGGTGGATAAGTTATTCTCTGCTTAGCTGACAGAGATAGGAGATACTCTGTTTAAAGTGCCTTGGCTCTCCACTATGCACAGCACTCTGGGGATTTCCTAAACATGACTTCTACCCGTGGTACTGAGAGTTCCTCTAATTGCTTTGACGTTGAATGGAGTCATTGTTGTTAGGACATTTGTCAAGTAGAGAGGATGATATGTTATTGACTTTGACCATCTGCTGTCTATTTGGTTAGAACAATGGTTCTATACAGAGGATGGCTCTATACTGAATGTGTACAAGCAGTGTAGGTAAGGGATGAAGCTCTCCAGACGAGGGTTGGGCATGGAATGACAACAGGCTGTTTAATACTGAGCCATACTGACTGACGAGTGGCGTGGACTGGTACAACTCGCCTCAGTCCCACATAGTATGTTATCATTTATTTGGCTCAATTATTATCCATAGTTGCCTCTTTTAAAACAACATTGTGCCTTACACAAACTGGCACATATGTATCCCTCCGCAACTCAGCACATACAGTTTGTATCCCTCCGCAACTCAGGACATACAGTTTGTATCCCTCCGCAACTCAGCACATACAGTTTGTATCCCTCCGCAACTCAGCACATACAGTTTGTATCCCTCCACAACTCAGGACATACAGTTTGTATCCCTCCAAAACTCAGGACATACAGTTTGTATCCCTCCGCAACTCAGGACATACAGTTTGTATCCCTCCACAACTCAGGACATACAGTTTGTATCCCTCCGCAACTCAGGACATACAGTTTGTATCCCTCCACAACTCAGGACATACAGTTTGTATCCCTCCACAACTCAGGACATACAGTTTGTATCCCTCCACAACTCAGGACATACAGTTTGTATCCCTCCGCAACTCAGCACACACAGTTTGTATCCCTCCACAACTCAGGACATACAGTTTGTATCCCTCCACAACTCAGGACATACAGTTTGTATCCCTCCACAACTCAGGACATACAGTTTGTATCCCTCCGCAACTCAGCACACACAGTTTGTATCCCTCCACAACTCAGGACATACAGTTTGTATCCCTCCACAACTCAGGACATACAGTTTGTATCCCTCCACAACTCAGGACATACAGTTTGTATCCCTCCGCAACTCAGCACATACAGTTTGTATCCCTCCACAACTCAGGACATACAGTTTGTATCCCTCCAAAACTCAGGACATACAGTTTGTATCCCTCCGCAACTCAGGACATACAGTTTGTATCCCTCCACAACTCAGGACATACAGTTTGTATCCCTCCGCAACTCAGGACATACAGTTTGTATCCCTCCACAACTCAGGACATACAGTTTGTATCCCTCCGCAACTCAGGACATACAGTTTGTATCCCTCCACAACTCAGGACATACAGTTTGTATCCCTCCACAACTCAGGACATACAGTTTGTATCCCTCCACAACTCAGGACATACAGTTTGTATCCCTCCGCAACTCAGCACACACAGTTTGTATCCCTCCACAACTCAGGACATACAGTTTGTATCCCTCCACAACTCAGGACATACAGTTTGTATCCCTCCACAACTCAGGACATACAGTTTGTATCCCTCCGCAACTCAGCACACACAGTTTGTATCCCTCCACAACTCAGGACATACAGTTTGTATCCCTCCACAACTCAGGACATACAGTTTGTATCCCTCCACAACTCAGGACATACAGTTTGTATCCCTCCACAACTCAGCACATACAGTTTGTATCCCTCCGCAACTCAGCACATACAGTTTGTATCCCTCCACAACTCAGCACATACAGTTTGTATCCCTCCGCAACTCAGCACATACAGTTTGTATCCCTTCACAACTCAGGACATACAGTTTGTATCCCTCCGTAACTCAGGACATACAGTTTGTATCCCTCCACAACTCAGGACATACAGTTTGTATCCCTCCGCAACTCAGCACATACCGTTTGTATCCCTCCACAACTCAGGACATACAGTTTGTATCCCTCCTCAACTCAGGACATACAGTTTGTATCCCTCCGCATCTCAGGACATACAGTTTGTATCCCTCCGCAACTCAGCACATACAGTTTGTATCCCTCCGCAACTCAGGACATACAGTTTGTATCCCTCCACAACTCAGGACATACAGTTTGTATCCCTCCACAACTCAGGACATACAGTTTGTATCCCTCCACAACTCAGGACATACCGTTTGTATCCCTCCACAACTCAGGACATACAGTTTGTATCCCTCCCCAACTCAGGACATACAGTTTGTATCCCTCCACAACTCAGGACATACAGTTTGTATCCCTCCACAACTCAGGACATACAGTTTGTATCCCTCCACAACTCAGGACATACAGTTTGTATCCCTCCACAACTCAGGACATACAGTTTGTATCCCTCCACAACTCAGCACATACAGTTTGTATCCCTCCACAACTCAGGACATACAGTTTGTATCCCTCCACAACTCAGGACATACAGTTTGTATCCCTCCACAACTCAGGACATACAGTTTGTATCCCTCCACAACTCAGCACATACAGTTTGTATCCCTCCACAACTCAGGACATACAGTTTGTATCCCTCCACAACCCAGGACATACCATTTGTATCCCTCCACAACTCAGGACATACAGTTTGTATCCCTCCACAACTCAGGACATACAGTTTGTATCCCTCCACAACTCAGGACATACAGTTTGTATCCCTCCGCAACTCAGCACACACAGTTTGTATCCCTCCACAACTCAGGACATACAGTTTGTATCCCTCCACAACTCAGGACATACAGTTTGTATCCCTCCACAACTCAGGACATACAGTTTGTATCCCTCCACAACTCAGGACATACAGTTTGTATCCCTCCACAACTCAGGACATACAGTTTGTATCCCTCCACAACTCAGGACATACAGTTTGTATCCCTCCACAACTCAGCACATACAGTTTGTATCCATCCACAACTCAGGACATACAGTTTGTATCCCTCCACAACTCAGGACATACAGTTTGTATCCCTCCACAACTCAGGACATACAGTTTGTATCCCTCCGCAACTCAGCACATACAGTTTGTATCCCTCCACAACTCAGGACATACAGTTTGTATCCCTCCTTAACTCAGGACATACAGTTTGTATCCCTCCGCAACTCAGGACATACAGTTTGTATCCCTCCACAACTCAGGACATACAGTTTGTATCCCTCCACAACTCAGGACATACAGTTTGTATCCCTCCACAACTCAGCACATACAGTTTGTATCCCTCCACAACTCAGGACATACAGTTTGTATCCCTCCACAACTCAGGACATACAGTTTGTATCCCTCCACAACTCAGGACATACAGTTTGTATCCCTCCACAACTCAGCACATACAGTTTGTATCCCTCCACAACTCAGGACATACAGTTTGTATCCCTCCACAACCCAGGACATACCATTTGTATCCCTCCACAACTCAGGACATACAGTTTGAATCCCTCCACAACTCAGGACATACAGTTTGTATCCCTCCACAACTCAGGACATACAGTTTGTATCCCTCCAAAACTCAGGACATACAGTTTGTATCCCTCCACAACTCAGGACATACCGTTTGTATCCCTCCACAACTCAGGACATACAGTTTGTATCCCTCCACAACTCAGGACATACAGTTTGTATCCCTCCGCAACTCAGCACACAGAGTTTGTATCCCTCCACAACTCAGGACATACAGTTTGTATCCCTCCACAACTCAGGACATACAGTTTGTATCCCTCCACAACTCAGGACATACAGTTTGTATCCCTCCACAACTCAGCACATACAGTTTGTATCCCTCCACAACTCAGCACATACAGTTTGTATCCCTCCGTAACTCAGGACATACAGTTTGTATCCCTCCACAACTCAGGACATACAGTTTGTATCCCTCCACAACTCAGGACATACAGTTTGTATCCCTCCACAACTCAGGACATACAGTTTGTATCCCTCCACAACTCAGCACATACAGTTTGTATCCCTCCACAACTCAGGACATACAGTTTGTATCCCTCCACAACTCAGGACATACAGTTTGTATCCCTCCACAACTCAGGACATACAGTTTGTATCCCTCCGTAACTCAGGACATACAGTTTGTATCCCTCCACAACTCAGGACATACCGTTTGTATCCCTCCACAACTCAGGACATACAGTTTGTATCCCTCCACAACTCAGGACATACAGTTTGTATCCCTCCGCAACTCAGCACACAGAGTTTGTATCCCTCCACAACTCAGGACATACAGTTTGTATCCCTCCACAACTCAGGACATACAGTTTGTATCCCTCCACAACTCAGGACATACAGTTTGTATCCCTCCGCAACTCAGCACATACAGTTTGTATCCCTCCACAACTCAGCACATACAGTTTGTATCCCTCCGCAACTCAGCACATACAGTTTGTATCCCTTCGCAACTCAGGACATACAGTTTGTATCCCTCCGTAACTCAGGACATACAGTTTGTATCCCTCCACAACTCAGGACATACAGTTTGTATCCCTCCGCAACTCAGCACATACAGTTTGTATCCCTCCACAACTCAGGACATACAGTTTGTATCCCTCCACAACTCAGGGCATACAGTTTGTATCCCTCCGCAACTCAGGACATACAGTTTGTATCCCTCCGCAACTCAGCACATACAGTTTGTATCCCTCCGCAACTCAGGACATACAGTTTGTATCCCTTCCCAACTCAGGACATACAGTTTGTATCCCTCCACAACTCAGGACATACAGTTTGTATCCCTCCACAACTCAGGACATACAGTTTGTATCCCTCCACAACTCAGGACATACAGTTTGTATCCCTCCACAACTCAGGACATACAGTTTGTATCCCTCCACAACTCAGGACATACAGTTTGTGTCCCTCCACAACTCAGCACATACAGTTTGTATCCATCCACAACTCAGGACATACAGTTTGTATCCCTCCACAACTCAGGACATACAGTTTGTATCCCTCCACAACTCAGGACATACAGTTTGTATCCCTCCACAACTCAGCACATACAGTTTGTATCCCTCCACAACTCAGCACATACAGTTTGTATCCCTCCGCAACTCAGCACATACAGTTTGTATCCCTCCACAACTCAGGACATACAGTTTGTATCCCTCCACAACTCAGCACATACAGTTTGTATCCCTCCACAACTCAGGACATACAGTTTGTATCCCTCCACAACTCAGGACATACAGTTTGTATCCCTCCACAACTCAGGACATACAGTTTGTATCCCTCCACAACTCAGGACATACAGTTTGTATCCCTCCACAACTCAGCACATACAGTTTGTATCCCTCCACAACTCAGGACATACAGTTTGTATCCCTCCACAACTCAGGACATACAGTTTGTATCCCTCCACAACTCAGGACATACAGTTTGTATCCCTCCACAACTCAGCACATACAGTTTGTATCCCTCCACAGCTCAGGACATACAGTTTGTATCCCTCCACAACTCAGCACATACAGTTTGTATCCCTCCACAACTCAGGACATACAGTTTGTATCCCTCCGTAACTCAGGACATACAGTTTGTATCCCTACACAACTCAGGACATACAGCTTGTGTCCCTCCACAACTCAGGACATATGTATCCCTCCACAACTCAGGACATACAGTTTATGTCCCTCCACAACTCAGGACATATGTATCCCTCCACAACTCAGGACATATGTATCCCTCCACAACTCAGGACATACAGTTTATGTCCCTCCACAACTCAGGACATATGTATCCCTCCACAACTCAGGACATACAGTTTATGTCCCTCCACAACTCAGGACATATGTATCCCTCCACAACTCAGGACATATGTATCCCTCCATCTTCCACAGTGGAGTCCTGACCAGGGGCATCAAACTCCAATGTCTATGTACCCGTTGTGCTGGCATAGTTACTGGACCAGTGGGAGGAGGTGATGCGTCCCATCTCAAACATTTCCTCCATCTTGGATCCTGGTAAACACACACTCTCTGTGTATGGTTGATGTGCGTGAGAGTAATGGGTCTGTATATGCAAGTGTAGTGTGTAGTGTAGGATATACAGTACGTGTTGTGTATATGAGTCTACAGTTAGTTCCCACACACACACACACTGTTAAACACCTAAACACAACTGAGACGTTTGTGTAAATCATGCATTGATGTCACCTGAATAAAAATTCAAGCTACAGGATTTTAAGTTGGGATTCAGCCCTTCGACTCCATACTAAATCTACTTCAATCCTCTGTATCTTTCTGTCTTCTCTACAGATTGTGCTGATGCCCCACTGTAAGAACCTGGAGATCTTCACTGGTTCTGAGGGAGGGGACGTGGCCACCAACAGTGCCTGGGACACGTTCCAGCGTTACCGCTGTCTGGAGAACAGCCAGAGCTTGGTCAAGACCTTCTCCAACTCCATCTAGCCTATCAGCTGCACCAAGGAGCTAGAGGTATGGCACCTTAAACATACCTGTATGCTCATCTATCTGTTTCTTCTGACGAAGGGCCTGGATTGTACGCCTCTGCTCTGCTCAAATCAAATTGTATTGGTCACATACACATATTTAGAGGATGTTATTGTGTGTGTAGCGAAATGCTTGTGTTCCTAGCTCCAACAGTGCAGTACTATCTAACAATTCACAACAATACACACACATTTAAAAGTAAAGAATGGAATTAAAAAATATATAATTATTAGGACGAGCAATGTTGGAGTGGCATTGACTAAAATACAGTAGAATACAGAATATACATATGAGATGAGTAAAACAGTATGTAAACATTAAAGTGATTAGGCGGCAGGTAGCCTAGTGGTTAGCGCAACCAAAAGGTTGCTGGATCAAATCCCTGAGCTGATAAGGTAAAAATCTGTTGTACTGCCCGTGAGCAAGGCAGTTAACCCACTGTTCCCCGGGAGCCGTGGATGTTGAGTAAGGCAGCCCCCCGCACCTCTCTGGTTCAGAGGTGTTGGTTTAAATGTGGAAGACACATTTCAGTTGAGGGCATTCAGTTGTACAACTGACTAGGTTTCCTCCTTTCCCTAGTGTTCCATTTAAATTGACCAGTGATTCCATATCTATGTACATAGGGCAGCAGCCTCTAAGGTGTAGGATTGAGTTACTGGGTGGTAGCTGGCTAGTGATGACTATTTAACAGTCTGATGGCCTTGAGATTTAAGCTGTTTTTCAGACTCTCTGTCCCAGCTTTGATGCACCAGTACTGACCTCACCTTCTGGATGATAGCGGGGTGAACAGGCCGTGATTCGGGTGGTTGATGTCCTTGATGATCTTCCTGTGACATCGGGCGGCTGTAGGTGTCCTGGAGGGCAGGCAATGTGCCTCCGGTGATGCACTGGGCAGACTGCACCACCCTCGAGTGGTTTTGGGTGGTGCAGTTGCCGTATCAGGCGGTTATACAGCCAAATTTTGCATCTGTAAAAGTTTGTGAGGGTCTTAGGGGCCAAGCCAAATTTCTTCAGCCTCCTGGGATTAGGCACATTTGTGCCTTCTTCACCACACTGTCTGTGTGGGTGGACCATTTCAGATTGTCAGTACGCCGAGGAACTTGCAGCTCTACCTTTTCACTGTGGTCCCGTCGATGTGGATAGTGGCGTGCTCCCACATAGTGACGTCTGACATTCCATATTGAGGCAAACATGTCACTGATCTGTGCTATTTTATCTTTCCTCGATTTCTTGCATCCTTTTTACGTGCCTCCTTCTAAAACACCATCAGAGGAGAGGACCCTAGGTTCCTCGCCTCAGACCTCCAATCGGTTTTCAGAAACATTTGAGTAGAGAGGAAGTGAGGAGTTAAGCTGAGATTAATTGGGACATAGCTTGTGTCATTGTTTTAGGTGAAATCTGACCTTGAATGATACATTTTATCGGTTTGCAGCACATATATCTTTGTTCTACTTGTGCTCTTTCCCCAGATGGCTCTGAATTGCTGATAACATCTGATCTGAGACTCCCTATACATTTTGACTCCTGTATTACTGCCTGTACTCAATACAACTTCCAATGCCAAATTGAAATAATTTGATAGACAATGGTAGTTCGCAATCAGACAATTACTATAAAACGAATTTGTTTTCCTCAGTTAAATGTTTGGTGAATGCATGCCGTTGCTTTGTCCTCAGTCCTACTTCGAATGCTGTGTGTATCCTGATGACATGTTAACCTGGGTTTAGCTGGTTAATGAAATTAGTTTACATTCTATTATTTGGCACTAGTTCTGTTCTGTTAATGTAGCAGGTTCTGCCCCCTGAAATCCAATCGAGAAAAACATTTGAATTGAAACCCAAAAGTTCCAAGACCTGAGCAATTTGAGAGTGAGAACTTGACAAAGACCGATGAATATTGTTAGAGGACAATTTGATGCTTTCACATTTATTTTGTACACGTTTGAACCATGTTTCTTTGTTACAGTTCTATATTTTTTGATTCAGACATTTTCCTTTTAGATCTGCGGCAATGATGTTCTGCTCGCTCAAAGTAACACTTGCAAGCTCTCCACTGGCCTGTCCCCTCGCGGGCACATCCTCTGCTCTCTCCACTGGCCTGTCCGCTCGCGGTTCGCATCCTCTGCTCTCTCCACTGGCCTGTCCCCTCGCGAGCACATCCTCTGCTCTCTCCACTGGCCTGTCCGCTCGCGGTTCGCATCCTCTGCTCTCTCCACTGGCCCGTCCGCTTGCGGGTGCATCCTCTGCTTGCAGGAACCATCCTCTGCGCTCTTGATTAAATGTTTGCTAGCTCAATGATGTTTAATATTACTCAACATCGTCATTTCGTGCACAATGGACTTTAGAGGCTGATTTGACACGATAGCACACACGCACACACACACACACACACACACACACACACACACACACACACACACACACACACACACACACACACACACACACACACACACACACACACACACACACACACACACACACACACACACACACACACACACACACACACAGTACACAAGTGGGTCAAAAACAGCAACCTGAAGATGACCGGTAGAAAACTGAGTAGCTCCAGGACCCTCAGGTAAACCAGTTCATTTACAGTCTCATTTTGTCCCAGCTTTACTTGCCTTTTACAGTGACAAATTACACAATAAATCACTGCTGGTGTTTTGGCAGTGGTGTACACGTCCAGATAAATCACAGTCTGCAGTCACCTGAGGAACAGCCATTGTTCTTTTAGTTAAAGTGTTGTGCTTTCAGCAAAAGGACACTGCTCTCTGTGCACCCATGAAAAAAAAAACACAGTCTTCCTCTCAAGTGGTGGCACATTCAGCCGTTCATTTATGCAAGGCTCATGTTAACCTGGAATGTATTTGAACAATCTGAATGTGAGTGTATTCACAGGGTAGAGTAATATCAACATTAATTCAAGAAGTGTACGGTGCCGCGAGTTTATGCCTTTGTAGTGTATGCAGTTTGTTCATTTCCAGTCTAGATTGTGGGCATGTGTGTGTTTTGGGGCTGGTACTGACCCGCTGGACGAGGTACTAGGCAGGGTTCTCCTCATGCCCACCCCTGAGGGGTTGAGGTCGTAGGCCAGGTGCCCCTGCAGCTCCCCCAGGGAGAAGTTAGGGCCTGCCCCGGTCACCACCGGAGCTGCATTCAACAAACACACAGAGGCGACAGGTCAGTCAGGGGAGGAACATGTCACACACTGTACATTACTGTCAATTAAACATGCAATTATCCATGGAATCATACTCAAACATCAGCATAGAGGACATGTAGCACCATCCTCAAGCTCACTCATACATCGCCGCTGAAGAATTGTGTCGCTGTGTGAGCAAAGATATTGTGTTGTATCTGTGTGCCTTTGTCTGTAACAGCTCAAAAGAGTGGACAATCCCAGCTGCAGTCTGCTACCATACTTCAACGCTCAGGACAAGAGCAGGAGAATGTGGAATTATGGGTCTGGGGCTGTGTAGCCATCTATCAGCCTTTACCCCATTTCCCGTCTCAGGTTTCCACTAGTGTACTTTATATATCCATGTGCATTAATGGCTGCCTGCTGCTGTGCTGTGGTCTGGCAGGAGTGGACAGAGATGTTGTTGCACTATACTACACTAGTATGTACTGTATTGTACCGAGCAGTGGGGCGACACAGTGAGCTCGGAGAACAATGGCCCATTTGTTAAGGCAGGTATGCTTATTAACAGTGGGATGGCGTCACTACAGATCCCCCGGCGATCAATCTCTCCCTGACTACACACTGTACCGAGACGCTGGAGAACACAACACAAAAGGAGGATTCATGGATCTCCAGTGTAGTAATTCCCTCACGTGCACCTTACAGGAACCTCTGGCCAAAGAAGAGTAACCAGGGAGGGAACTGAACACGGGCAGGGGTGGTTGAAAGCATAGAAATTGAATTATTAGAACAGGAATCCCCATTCATGTGAGGGATTCTATTTCTATAGTTGAGCTGGATAGCTGTGGTGATGTAAACAAGCTCAGTAATTACAACACATTCTGCTCTGTTTAATTACACTGGTAAAGTAGGTCAGTGGAGAATTCATCCTTTCTAAAAGGCGGCTAATGTCTCCTAGGATATGCATCCCACATGAGGCCTGGGTAAATAAAGTGGAGTGCACTTAAAAGTAACCGATTAGTTAAATAAGCTAATTATGTAGTCTAAAATCTAAATCAACGCCTTTTGGGGGCAAAACGCGAGCATCAATATTAGGGTAAATACATGATACAAGTGTTGTGGAGTTTGTGACATGAAAACCAAATGTGAATGTGACATAAACAGAGGTGCAGGTGATAGTTCTTATAGCATAGCGCCATGGGCAGCTGAGGATTTGGGGAGTCGGGGGTGAATCTGAACTAGCAGTCTTTTCCCCAGGAGAGGCCAGTTGGCAGGTGGTTAATTGAAGTCTTTAACTTCTACATTTATTCCAATTAGTCAGTCAAAATGCCACATGGAAAACAGAGAGCCAGTTTGACAGGTGTAATGTGAAAACAGAGTGTCACGGTCGTCATAAGGAGGAGACCAAGGCGCAGCGTGATAAGTGTACATTCTAATTTATTAAACTAATGCAACACTGAACAAAACGAACCGTGAAGCAATATGACTAGTGCGAACAGGCACCAAACAGAATAATAACCCACAAAACCAAAATGGAAAATGGCAACCTAAATAGGATCCCCAATCAGAGACAACGATAAACAGCTGCCTCTGATTGGGAACCAATTCAGGCCACCATAGACCTACATATACCTAGACATACTAAAACTCCATAGAATTACAAAAACCCTAGACAGGCCAAAAACACCTAGACAATACAAAAACTAAACCAACCACCCGTGTCACACCCTGACCTAACCAAAATAATAAAGAAAACAAAGATAACTAAGGTCAGGGCGTGACACAGAGAGCCAGTTTGACAGGTGTAATGTCAAAACAGAGAGCCAGTTTGAGAGGTGTACTGTGAAATGTGTTCCCTATGCATCATAATAACTCACTAATTTAGTTTAGATAATTATAGCTACAGCATTCTACATCAGCTGTGTGTGTGTGTGTGTGTGTGTGTGTGTGTGTGTGTGTGTGTGTGTGTGTGTGTGTGTGTGTGTGTGTGTGTGTGTGTGTGTGTGTGTGTGTGTGTGTGTGTGTGTGTGTGTGTGTGTGTGTGTGTGTGTGTGTGTGTGTGTGTGTGTGTGTGTGTGTGTGTGTGTGCGAGGTGTGTGTGTGTGCGAGGTGTTATCAGCTTTCTGTTCCCTCAAGATCAAAAAGTAGACTGAGGTAAGAACAAGGCTGACAAGTCCATCTGCGGCAGCAGCCGGGGGATATCCCTTCTGGCTTTTGCTAGCAAGGTCCTGGCCAAGGTGATGCTACACAGGCTGGTGAACAACATCACAGAGGAACTGCTGCCAGAGTCACAATGCAGCTTCAAAAAGAACAGGAGACGGTCGACATGATATTCACAGCACAGCAACTCTAGGAGAAGTACCGTGAACAACATCAGGACCTTTTCATGACCTTTGTGACCTCTCCAAGGCCTTCGACACTGTGAGCAGGGAACTACTATGGGGCATTCTACTTCAATTTGGCTGTCCAGACAAATGTGTCAACATCCTTTTCCAGTTCTATGATGGCATGATGGCATAAGAGGGCATGAGTCAGTGCCCTTTGGAGTAAGCATCAGTGTGAGACAGGGCTGTGTGCTGGCACCTGTCCTCTTTAACATCTTCCTCCTATGTGTCACCCAGCTCCTTCACAAGGAGCTTGAGGACAGCAGCGGGGATGCGGTGGAC
The DNA here is from genome assembly GCF_002021735.2 of Oncorhynchus kisutch. NCBI lineage: Eukaryota > Metazoa > Chordata > Actinopteri > Salmoniformes > Salmonidae > Oncorhynchus > Oncorhynchus kisutch. Next base: position 21,804,204 of record NC_034183.2, on the reverse strand, counting down.
TTCAGGATGGATGGAAACCTATTCAACATCAGGAGGCTCCAAGCAACCACCAAGGCTTCGGCTGATGACTGTGCTCTTGTGATCCACACTCTGGAAGACGTTTAGTCCGTCCTTGTAATGGCTGTGAGGGTCTGTAGCAGGATGGGACTGTCTATCAACACCACGAAGACAGAGGTGGTCTGTCAATGGAGATCCGGCCCTCCACCCACCATGCCTGTCTTCACCATTGAACATAAATCACTGACAATAGTGACATAGGACAACAATCCTTGGTATCAGACGGATGCTGCTACTGACCACACTGGACTGGCCTGAGGCTGCAGGGGAACTCACTGCTCTGGACTGTGCTGACCACTCTGTCTCCCATTCCATGTACCAGAATGCTGCCTTTGGCGAGAACATTCTCTTTACTGTTAAGTTACGTATACCAACACAATATAATTTATCACTCTGGTACCCATTTTGTCTTCTACATAAGTCAAATCTAATGCCCATGTTGTGAATGGCTTCTGTTCATACAAGGATTTGTACATTGCTAGACATGACTGCCTTATTGACCTGATCGCCAGCGAGGTGAGACGTCTCACCAACAGCACACATGCAGAAACATTCTTGTGTAAAGGGAAGCTGGTTTGATGTTCATGTGTTTTCCTGTGTGCCAAATACGCCAGATATTGTTGTTGTGGGGGGAGGTAAGGAAGAGGTGCTCATTTTACGGCTACATGGAGCAGGTCTTTGCCGAGAAGCTGCGGAAGTATCCGCCTCTCTTGGACAGCCTCGGGTGGAGGTACAAGAAGGCGGTGCTGATATTTGGCAGTCTTGGCCACGTACACAGGCCTGCAGTGCGTGGTCTCCAGATGGTGGGCCTGACAAAAACTAGGGCAAAGCAATTGTCTATGTACTACTCTGTTTCAGTTGTCGTGGGCAGCCGAGCTGTTTGGAGAAGGATTGGCTTCCTGTACCTTTTGAGTGCCATGAATACAGGGACCTTTGAAATGTTTGGATCCTTTTTTTTGTAGTGGATTCAAATAAAGTATTTCAAATCGGTGTGTGAGTGAATGTACGCTCATCAGAGCTTGTCGTTCATACTGAAGAGCATTTCTTTTGAATGAAAGATGAAGACCCTTCAGAGAAAGGCTTTATCACTGTGGAAACCGAAAGCGTGATCAATTACATATGACAGATGGGTGAGCTTCACTCCCCTCAGCTCCCTTCACTTGCGCTGCCTTTCAAATCTGATTAAACTCCAATTCTAAACATAATGAAATAACGTATGTAAATGATGACTCAGATTGGAGGGTAAGTGAATAGAGGTCTCAGGTGGTGACTACTGGGGTCTGTGTGGCTGGGAAACAATGGTTATTCAAACAAAGTGATTAGAGGCTGGCCATGTGGGGGCTGTGTTAATGTGGCCCTAATTCACTAACGCCAGGCCTGGTGAGCACAGCATCCCCAGCCAATCACAAAGCTCAAAGCACACAACACGCAGCCTTGGCATTGTGAGTAGAACATATTAAATGGATAAAACATCTGCACAATCCACAATCCACCATGAGACAGATAAAACAACATGAGTGATGAGGAAGTCCTAAATAATGTCATCCTAAAGCCCTATGATCTGATTCCCGGTCAGAAATCATATTGAGTGTCTGATGGGGTGTAGACAGTAAGGAGGGGTTTACTCTGCATGTTGACTGTGATTAATGCTGTAAGTGGATTACGTTAGTATCTCCCGCAATCCTGGACGTGGATGTTCCCTACCATCTGTGTCACCTCGGCTGTTATACCATCCATGTGTTTCCTACCTCTGTGTATCCATCTGATGGGGTTACGGTTGAACAGCAGTAGTAGAACAGGCAGCAATGTAGAGACTAGGAGCTGAGCTACTGAGGGGAGCAGAGTGACTGCTGCCAGAGAGGCTGGGAGTTTCCACCCGCTGCCTGAGGGCCAGAGTTTGTGAGCTAGCTCATTTTTCACGGAAGAGGGCTGTCAGAACTTGAATCACCATAGTTTATGTGACACATGTCCAGCTCCTAAGCATGTTACTGTGTAAGTTATGGGAGTTATAAGGAAAGCAGCCACACATGACGTTTTAAGAAAGAACGGTAACAAAAAGATGATAATGCACCAACACACTCTGTCCATCCATTCAACCACAAATATATATAAAAAACACACGTAGCTAAATAAAAGGTGTAAATTCTTACTTCTGGACACTTGCACCAGCTCTGCTACATTAAAAACTCCTGATGTCACAAAGCTTTCCTGAAACTCAGGAGCATCTGGAAAACACAGAGATGAGTCACCATGGAGAGTTCTGTGACATAACACAACAAACATTACAGTAACTTCTCACTTTTAAGAGACATCACAAGACAAAGACACAACACATGGCAGAGTATCAGCAAGCCAGTAAAGCACATGCCCATAATGTTTGAGCCTAACAGCAACTTGGAATGTATTGGATTCCAAATATTACAGTGAAAGGTATTGCGTGTGCTAGATGAATAACGAGCTCAGTGCTTATGTCACTGTCAGTGACAGTGTGTAAATGTGTATGAATATGTCATTGTGTGTTGGTATTTGGATGTGTGTGCGAGTCGATGGGGCCCCTTACCCATGGTGGCAGCTCGGCTATCCTCCTGATCTGACCCAATACCTGTGCGTGGGCTACTGCTCTGCTCTGACTCTGAAGAGAGGGAAGGAAAGGAAGAGAGAGGGGGGAGAAAGAGAGAAACAGGGGGTGGGGGGGGGGATATATAAGTCTAAACCCAACATAATTGGTTTCAGTTTCTACCATGTAAAAGGCTCATTTAAGGGTGATTAAGTCGTTAGAAACAGTCTACAAAAATGAACACATTTAGTGAGGAATAATGGGACAAATATCAAATAAGTACTATATTGATGTAAAAGTTTATAGATAGTGCTAAAGCTATTATAACCAGTGTGGTTTCAGAAAAATAAATTGGCCTGCCACAAAAATGTGAAACATGATCCAAATCGCTCATTATAAAACTGCCTTGTTTGGCAAGTCTAAATAGATATTTATTTAACTAGGCAAGTCAGTTAAGAACAAATTCTTATTTACAAAGACAGGGACAGTGGGTTAACTGCAGAACAACAGATTTGTACCTTGTCAGCTCAGGGATTTGATCTTACAACCTTTCGGTTACTAGTCCAACACTCTAACCACTAGGCTACCTGCAGCCTCAACAATTATGCACTGCCCTATGGGACTCCCAATCACGGCCGGTAGTGATACAGCCTGAAATCGAACCAGGGTGTCTGTAGTGGCGCCTCAAGCACTGAGATGCTGTGCCTTAGACTGCAGCGCCACTCGGCAGGCTAATCTTTTTGTTCTGCCAAAATGTACACTCAATAAAGCAACACAACAATGGCAAGGCCACACAACCCAATACAATCGACTTTTATATCTGCTTAACCTGACAAATGCAGATAATACAAGCTAAATAAATAGAGTGCAGTACAAACCAGAATGGGGATTCTTAGTGCCAAATCACAGCATACTAGATTTACCACAAAGAGTCAAAGGGAACAGCGGTAGAAATGTAAAAGTAAATAAATAGGGCCCTCCTCTATCAGATGGGCATGATTCCACTAGCGGATCAAAGGCACACACATTCCACAAGTTGGAGTTTAGAGTCTGTGGAGAGAGCGCCTCGTTGTAATCTTCACACTGACTCCCCCATCAGTAGAACGAGCACCCAGCTTCCTCTGGACTTCCCTCTACACTGGACGAGTGAGCCAGACACCCTACTGCGATGTGTGACAACCACAGCAGACGGCACCACCACACAGGTAGCAATGACTGTCTTCTCCATGAAGCTCTGTAGTGAATGGCATTATTTCTACCTTATCCCCCTTATACGTTCTTCCACAGCCACTTCGATGGTGCTCAAGCTTATAATCACTATCATGGGGCGAGGTGCTAAAGAATTGGCAGGCAGCATTCAAACTGATTGAGGAGTATGGTCGACCTCTGGGCTGTGGTTTGTTCTGTGGCTAATCTACTGTAGTAGAAAGACAACGAAAAAAACTGCAAAAAAGAAACATAAACAAAAACAGCCATCTTGATTTGACTGGCCAAGTCAGACATACCCTGCCAATGAAACTTCTCCAATTGTTTCTCTCCTCTGCTATCTTTAATACTCAAAACACTCTTGGCAAAAGCTGCAGCGGATTCTAGGCAGGCCACCCTCAGACAAAATCCCTGGCACAAAGAGCAAAATGAAGAGGGAACTATAGCAAGAGAAGGTGAGAGAGACTGGCACACACACACACAAAGACACGTAATGCCCCAAAGACATTGCTGGGGGAAACAAATACATAGTTAATGCATTTTCTTTATCATATTTTTGAAAAGATATATGGGTTTGTAAGGTTGTTTGGGGGGTGATTGGGGGGGGGGGGTGATGCCATGATGATGCAATAAAAAGTGGCCGAAACAAGAGACCATCCATTTTCTCTCCGAAAGTACTTGACTGCCATTGTGTTAACTGTTAACATTGTGTCTTTATGTTTTCAAGTCATATCGTTTTGATGGTTTTATCTAAGAGTTAATGAACAAATCACCAACACCTCTGAGATACCATTCAAACGGGAGAAATTCTGAACTGTCAGATAGGATAATAAATGGACATTGCAGCTGTTCCCTCGTGAGCTTGAACAGGGTTCAATGAGGGCAAAATTGATCTACTTGTCCCTAAACTTATTATTTAAAAAAAGATCAAGATAAACACTTTGAGAATGTGTTATTACGCACTTTCAGAATTTAACTATATCTCTCCTCTCTTTCTCTCTCTATCCTCGCCCTCATATTCCCAACCTCATCGTTACACATTTATTATTAATATATATATATAGATGTTGTGGCACTTGTTGTTGCTATTTTCTTTCCAAGTAAGTTATTTCTCTGGCCAGGGTTCGCTAAACTAAACATACATTTTGGCAGACATTTCATGTGCAGAGGACTTTAGTGTTGGCAGCCATTTTAGATTGCTCTTTCTCCCATCTCTCTTTCACTCACTCACTCTCTCCCTCCCCCTCTCTTTCTCTCTCTCGCCCAGAGAAAGAACACACAAAGTACAACTAACCCTGTTGAAGAGTGCCAGCATGCTCCTGTGCCAAATCACCCCTTCAGACGAAAGACGAAAAGAGAGAGAGACAGAGCATTGCCACTTAATTGTTGTTGGCAGACAGAGAGAAAGAGAGAACGAGAGGAAGAAAGAGAGAAATAGAGAGGGGGAGAGAGATGCACAGAGAGAGGGTTTTGAGAGAGAAATACATTTTTGCTATGCAAGTGACTTAACCAGAAACTCATTTTAGCTGAGTTACTCTGCAATCAGTGTGTCACAGTTAAATTACAACACCGAACAGACAGCATTACAAGCACAGGGAAGCTTCCCTCATCAGCCCAACCAGGGGACACATGCTTGTCTGAAGTAAACTACCAGAGATGTGGTCCAAGCTGCAAGTATACTCGTAACTGAGAGATTCTTGTAACACAACCCTTTGTACAGTATATATTTTCCCATAACAGGAAAACCACAAGGCTGGTGAATTTGAATTTCTACAATGCACCCAGTATTTGGTTTCATTTTGATCTCATGACATTATTGTAAATACAGTGGCTGGCTGGCTAAAGCCAACACTGCCGGCTGAAGTGGCCAGAGGAAGCTAAGCTAGGGATTTTGAGGCAAGGCTATCTATTCACATTTCCCATGGTGCCTGGAGAGATGCCCATGGTGGCATTTCCCATGGTGCCTGGAGAGACAATCTTTGGCTTCTCCCAAACCCATTACCCATCAGTCACTAGGTGAGAGGAGCTGTTTCTCCAGCAGCTCAGTTTCTAGCAGGAACGAGAACCAAAGCTATGATGATGTGACAGTGGAACAACATAGGTCAAAACACGGAAACAATTATGACCTATCTGTTTCCTTATCACTTCATATGAATCATATGCATTTCATATGAATCACAGACATGCCTTACTGGAGCAATTAGGAAAAATAACTTCATGAACACGACCCACCCACTATGAGGCTTTAATATGTAGCGATAACACACTAATTCATTACGATAATCAAGCTTCTGGTATAGAGATGGCTACCTTGTATCGATCAAACCGATTGTCTACTTTAAAATCTCTAATGGAATAGAACAGTCAATTCAAATCCAATGTGTAACTGATAGCCTCTCTAGTGTGTAACAAGCTAATCACAGTAATGTTCTTTTTAGCACAATTGAGCGTGCTGCAGCAAAGCTCATCTAGGCTCTACTGATGTACTGTGAGACCACTGTGGGAAGGCACCGCCTTCAGTATAGGATAGAACTTATATCCCTCATATTCAATTCTCAACCACAGTACCGTACACATTCCCCAAAACATGAATATCAACAATTTACTTATTGTTGTAGTATGTTCAAGCATATCGTATGATTTACTAGTTTGGAGTAATATGGGAAAATGCAGATAAATAAAATGATATCTAGTGCTTGTGCCATGATATAACACCAGGGGCTCCCTCTTGTAATCTTTCTCAGCAGTCTGTCTCCGTGTTTCTCTGTGGAAAGACTGTTCAGTTCACTGCAGCTGAGGTCAGAGAACAAACCAATCAATGGAGTTCTGCCCCAGCAACAGAGCTACCGAGCTCACCCCTCTCCCTTCATTTTACCTCTCCATCTCTCTCCGTCTCTCCCTCACCCCAATCAATTTCACATCTTCAATTCAAATTTCAAAGCAAGTTTTTTGGAACGACAAGAACAAAGCCAACGCAGAGATATTACAGCAAACAAAAACTTTGATAGCCTCTTTCCCTGTCTGTTCCATTTCTTTCCCTGTCTGTTCCATTTCTTTCCCTGTCTGTTCCATTTCTTTCCCTGTCTGTTCCATTTCTTTCCCTGTCTGTTCCATTTCTTTCCCTGTCTGTTCCATTTCTTTCCCTGTCTGTTCCATTTCTTTCCCTGTCTGTTCCATTTCTTTCCCTGTCTGTTCCATTTCTTTCCCTGTCTGTTCCATTTCTTTCCCTGTCTGTTCCATTTCTTTCCCTGTCTGTTCCATTTCTTTCCCTGTCTGTTCCATTTCTTTCCCTATCTGTTCCATTTCTTTCCCTGTCTGTTCCATTTCTTTCCCTGTCTGTTCCATTTCTTTCCCTGTCTGTTCCATTTCTTTCCCTGTCTGTTCCATTTCTTTCCCTGTCTGTTCCATTTCTTTCCCTATCTGTTCCATTTCTTTCCCTGTCTGTTCCATTTCTTTCCCTGTCTGTTCCATTTCTTTCCCTGTCTGTTCCATTTCTTTCCCTGTCTGTTCCATTTCTTTCCCTGTCTGTTCCATTTCTTTCCCTCTCTGTTCCATTTCTTTCCCTGTCTGTTCCATTTCTTTCCCTATCTGTTCCATTTCTTTCCCTGTCTGTTCCATTTCTTTCCCTGTCTGTTCCATTTCTTTCCCTATCTGTTCCATTTATTTCCCTGTCTGTTCCATTTCTTTCCCTATCTGTTCCATTTCTTTCCCTATCTGTTCCATTTCTTTCCCTATCTGTTCCATTTCTTTCCCTATCTGTTCCATTTCTTTCCCTATCTGTTCCATTTCTTTCCCTGTCTGTTCCATTTCTTTCCCTGTCTGTTCCATTTCTTTCCCTATCTGTTCCATTTCTTTCCCTATCTGTTCCATTTCTTTCCCTATCTGTTCCATTTCTTTCCCCCTCTTGCTTGCACTTCTTCCCCCTCTCTTCTTCCCCCCTCCATTTCAGCCCATGCAGACAGTCTGAATCTGCATGGGTAGCCCCAGCAGCCCTCCCCACCCACAAACTCCCTGGTTAACATTTAGAATGGGAGACACCAAATAGAAGAGGACTGGCCTGCTGGACCAGAATCCACATAGAAACCAATTCTACGGAAAACGTTTATTGGCCAAATGGTCTAACCATGGTGTTGTTAAACTAATCCGAATTTATTCAGAATAAGGTGCAGAGGCTAATTTATATTCAAAATAGCTAACCTCTCTTGCAAACAAAGCAACTGCTGACTGCACTGGCTTGGCTGGTAGATGGCTGCTTTAATCCTGCTTGTACTATATATTTCAAGGTAGATTTTCCTACAGTTTTAGCCTAAAGCTGGGTTGTTGCTGAAACATACACAGTGAGGGTCACTCGCTCTGATTACACAAGTGAAAGTCTTTGCAGAATTATAGAACCCTCAGTCAGCTTGGAGAGCATTCTCCTTTTAATTCATTCAGAAAAATGCTGAGCATGAGAGAATCAGGCGCTGCAGTACTGACTTTAATTTGACGCAGCCATCCTTTTATGTGCTGGAGCACTGAAGTGTTCTATATGGAGTCTGAGAGAGAGAGAGAGGCTACGCTGAGGAGAACTGAGCAGAGGAGAGCCCTAAGTCACCTCTGTCAAACACACCGCACAGCTCTCAACCTGATAAACAGCACCAGCCTACCGTAAAACAGACAGAAGAACATATAGGGGATCTGGACAAGAAAAAGTGAGACGCAAGCACAGAGAAGGATGAAGGGAGAGAGAATGTGATGACAGCTACAAAGTCAAGTAGGGTAGAGGTCAGGTTGTCGTCAAATAGTGTCACGATACCAAAAAAAGACAACTAAGATGAATGGACAAAGTCAGGCAGCTGAAAAATATGTCAACGGTAAAGAGGCACACTACGCAGCTGCAAAAAGCCAAACTTCCAGCCCCGCTGCTGGCAGACTGAGATTCCAGGAAAGGACTTGGTTACAGTGGATATCAGGAAGTCAGGCATTGGTGTGAAAATGGTTGGCTCTGATAATTGGACCAGCTGACCTTTCCTTGCAGTAGAGTGCAGCTTCCTGTGGTAGTGGGTCTTTAAGGAGTGGGGGCGGCATGACAGTAATAACACATCAGGCCTTTTTCTCAATCAGGAGAGGAATAGCTCCCAGCTGGGGGAAGGATACTCACTCAGATACAGAGGACACAGTGTCTGCATGTGGGTATGCACGCACACACTGCTCATGCAGGGTAAAACAAAACACACACACTGCTCATGGTGCAGCACACAGTATGACCAAAGACAGTAAGGAACACAAACGCTGACTCTGCCATGATTTGCAGTCAAATGAACGACCCCTCTCTGAGTTCCCTCTTGGTACTTGTTACCACATAGGAAGTCAAACAAGAAACACTGGAAGAGATATTTTGTAAGAGGCAGAAAGTGATCATTGAACTTCTAGAGTGAAAGAAGCCATGGACTCTCCCAACTACAATTAGTGCTGTCAGCGTGAGTCGTGCCACGGGAGGTCAGGGGATTTTTATTCCAACAGGGAAAGCTATTAAACAACTATAGTGACTCGTCCTGGGCATTAATAGCTCCAGAGAAGGCCTCGCTTGTGTTGTGTGTAAAGAATTATAAAACTTTATTTTTCTTGCTTTTCCACAAACCACAATATAAAAAACCAGATGCGAACGCTGTGTTCTTTTCAAGTTATTTTTGGAAGGATTTCATAGACATATTAAAATATATATTTATATGTAAGGTTTTAAACCACCCACCATCCCTTTTGGATCGGCTATAAAGATTTCTCCCTGCAATTTGAGCGCAACATGTCATTTGCGTGGACACGTGGAGCGGTGTGCACAACCTCGCACATGAAATAATGAATGATAAAACACACGCACATCTTTACAATGAACCACAATCTGAATGTCTAACATCATTTTCTTTCCATCCTATGAGAGTCTCTGGTATGCGGCTAAAGTAGGAGAACAGCATGATGGGGGCTTTCAGACAAGCTTTTTTTCCCATAGTTCATGTATTTAACCCTTTATTTCACCAATCTGAGTTGGTCACCTGATAACATACAGATAACATTAATTTGTTACCTGATAACATACAGATAACATTAATTTGTCACCTGATAACATTAATTTGATCACTCTTTTGTTGCTGAGAATATTCATGCACAGCAGAAAATGCAAATGTGTAGTGTATTTGTAGTGCCTGTTTGTGTTGGAGACAGCACCAGGAGTCTTCCCACCACCAGGACTCTAAATAGAAAGGAATTACCACCATGCAGGCAGGCTGTCCTTCACACTCCCTCTGTCTTCCATTCACAGCAGATTCCATTTCAAATAGGCTTTTCTGGCTTGGCAACAATAGAGTATATCTATAGCCTCATTTCACTGTGGTGAGAAGCCACCGGCTAGCTCGCTGACCCCTTTCTCTACACCCTCTGTCTATAGTTTTAAGTGGACATTACTGGAATGACAATAACGTGAGCCAGACAGCTGAATTGATGGCAAACAATAACATATATCAGACCACAATGGTACGCTCTAGGAACAACTTCATGGACAGACCCCCCAAGGATGTTAATGTCTCACTTCACTGCTCTCTGTTTGCCCAGCTAATTTTTTACACAGAGGGCCAATGCCTTGTTATTCTGTGTGGTCAATAATCACTTCTCACATACTGTTCACCAAGCCAGTTAGTTATACTAGTATAATATATCATTACCATTTTTAAAAACTTTCCCAAGTAGCCCATCTGTAACCACAGGGGGCAGTGTGGAGGTCAGTAGTTTCATGGGGCTCTGATGCAGAATTCACTACTGATACAGCATGCTTTGGCTTAGATGACCCAGCCACAACCACTACTATAGTACGGTGAGTGTAGAAATGTACAGCTGTCATATACACACAGGATGAGTCTGATGAGTGTTTCTGCAAACCAGCAATGGATCTTAGGCTAAACTGCATCTACTGTAATACATTAAATTACAGCACTAGTGTAATCAGCAATGACTGTATATATGAATGGACAAAGCCATTGATCATATGACACCATTCACTTCCTGGTTACTCCAGGAAGTGAAGTTGCAGGCTAGCTCAGTGCTGCCCCCTTTCATTGAGTAACTCAAGTTAAAAGGCCGACCGGGATACTGTAGGCTGCCATTAGCAACTAAATTATCCTTATAACGTCTTCTGTGTACAATTAGAAAAATAATCAGTTCAAGGACATACATCTGGTCGATTAAAATCAATTATTGGTACCATGATAGTCTTCTAAACATATTTCTATTCACATGAAGAAGGACCACAAAAACTGCGATTTTCCCATTCATTTTAATGGGGATCCTGTTTTCTGCTAACAAGACTGTCAGATTTGAACTTCCATGGCTTCAATGAGAAGGTGCAGTTTTTCACCCCTGGTAATCAGTCACTACAGGACATTTAATTGGCAGATGCAGATGCTGTCATCCATCCTATTGGTGCAGCATTGAAGTGAGCCAATGAAGTCATGGAGGCTGATGAGAGCCAGACATAGGTGGTCTGACACTCTGGAATCTTTACGCCACATGTTAGGGGTGAGCCAGCAGCGACCAGAAAGAAAAAGGGAGGTCGTTAAACGACCAGAGTGGTTTTTGTAAGATTGTTTGTGTTCTTTTGACGAGCACCAATCTGTGAGCTGTCAAAGTGCAGTCTGGGAACAAAGAGGAGAGAGACAGAGACAGAGAGATTTCTGTATGTCTCATGTTTAGTATAGATACAGATTCTGCTCAGTCTAATATGCTGTTGAAGATACTTCTTCAAACTGGAACATTTGCTGAAAGTACTGCCTTGGAAGTGAAGCTTCACTTAACATTCTCTCTGTTCACACCACTAATCTCAGTACTCCTATCAAACTTGCAGCGCGTGCCACAAGTGTCGAGAGAGCAGAGGATCAACACAGGAGGTCATCTGAGGCAACCCTCCTCCCACAGATAGCTGGGTGTCTGCCTGGTGCCTGCCTGGGTGATATGATGTGTTGTATGGATGGATGGCAGCTCCACTTGATGGACTGTGGCTTGGCACTGGTGCCTAAAGGCTTAACCTCAACTACAAGGCAAAATGAATCCCTCTGGAGGGAAAATTGTCTTGTGAAAAGGGGATATGAGAGGGCTGGGGTCTGGAACTGGGACTGACTCATATCTTGGGTATGGTGGATATAGACTTTGAGAGGTAGACCTACTGAGCACATTATAGCTAAATAATTCAGCAAAAAGCACATAAGTCTGGATTGAATCAATTCAATAAAGCGGTGGGGGATTGGGGTGACCGAGTATATTTCATAGAAATACTGTATCTGCATGACGCACTCTTAAAGCCGTGGCTTTGCGATTCTTATATACCACCCCAAGACATGAGTTACACGACGACAGTTATCTAGCTACCTTTCCCCCTGACGTAGTGTTCCAACCCCTGACGTAGTGTTCCCACCCCTGACGTAGTGTTCCCACCCCTGACGTAGTGTTCCCACCCCTGACGTAGTGTTCCCACCCCTGACGTAGTGTTCCCACCCCTGACGTAGTGTCCCCATCCCTGACGTAGTGTTCCCACCCCTGACGTAGTGTTCCAACCCCTGACGTAGTGTTCCAACCCCTGACGTAGTGTTCCAACCCCTGACGTAGTGTTCCCACCCCTGACGTAGTGTCCCCACCCCTGACGTAGTGTTCCCACCCCTGACGTAGTGTTCCAACCCCTGACGTAGTGTTCCCACCCCTGACGTAGTGTTCCCACCCCTGACGTAGTGTTCCCACCCCTGACGTAGTGTTCCCACCCCTGACGTAGTGTTCCCACCCCTGACGTAGGATACGTGGTGGTGTGTGTCACATCCAGGGGTGAAAGTAGATTTCTTCCCGGGCCAGGACCTCCTTACTAAACAATTTCATGGGCCTAATCATAGTGTTACAGATAGAATCCCTATTGATTCAATAGGATCTCTGTGGGCCTCGTCATAAAGATGTGTCATTTAACTTTTAAAATGTTTTCCTTTAATTGTGGCATCAACCAGTCATGATGTTTCCATCTGATTTATAAAACAATCACTTCAAAGGGCTCCTTTACGAGGTTACCCACGTTCATCCACTCACAACATATCTTCTAAACAGTGGTGAACGGAAACAAAACACCAACAAGTGTAATGACATGTGGCGATTGTCATTAGGACAGAATTGAAGTGTCCATTGCTGTCCGCACGCGTCTCTGTGTCGCCCACACTTCTCTGCCTCGGCAACATGTGTGTTCTCATCAAACCACATCACATTTTGGAGTTATACCACCTGTTTTTCATGCCTCTGACATGCGGTAATGATAAATACTAGTGTAACAGACCACCGTTTTCATGACATTTTGTTTTAATTATTGTGACAGGCTCATGTTTTACGGTTACGGCATACCCCCATTATTTATTTTGCCGGGACGCTGTACCATACTGCTCTACTTTCACCTCACAGCTCCCCAGTTTAGAGGGAGGGAGGGTTGATTATCTGCAGTGCCAGAAGCCTGTCCTGGGACTCTGCGCTGCCTGATTACACTGAGGAGACGTTGGGCCTGTTGACCATATCAGATTTAGTGGAATTAGGGGAAGCATCACTACCATGAACATTGTCATTATCACCAATCTATACCCTACAGTTAACTACCCTAACCTAGTTAGAGTCACCAAGATAATACAGTGGGTTGTTATTGCTGAAACCCTACTCTGATTAAGACTGTAGAAATGGAATGAAATAACAGATGGTTGTCATTCCTTTTGCATGGAAATGATAAAACAACACATCAATCAAGACTGAGGCTCCTTCCATCTGTATGGGGTAAAAAAAAAAAAACATGCAATAGACCGTTATGGTTCTAATCAAATGAGGGTGGAATCAATCACAAATGCAATCCACGAGGTTGAAGGAGTTAGAAAGTCACTTTAAGAAGAGTTGAAAGACTTTCTGTGTTGACATGCTGTTCTCTCCATATATCACTAACTGGTATGTTATTGTAACTTTAATATCATACTCTGAACTAAGATTCACCCTCTCTGGCATAACGGTTGTTTCAAAAATATGATATTGTACTGCGCCATAATGGCTACTGACAGAGAGAGAGAGTGAGAGAGAGAGAGGGAGGGAGGGAAAGGGGACGGAGGAGAGATTGAGGGTGTGACGTAGCACTTGTCCTGAAATGCCCTTTCTTCATTACGTGACTGTTATTCCCCTCCCCCAACTCTCTCTCTCCCCACCCTTCTCTTATTTTTCTCTCTCACTTTCCCTCTCTGTACAGTTTTATTGTATGATTTGTGCAACAATGCAGCAATGTGGCAAACATTTGCATTAACGTCAAGCCATCTGGACTCGTCATTAGAAAGGGAGCTATATCTACTCTCTCTCTCTCTCTCTCTCTCTCTCTCTCTCTCTCTCTGTCTCGCTCTCTGTCTCTCTCTCTCTCTCTCTCTCTCTCCTCTGTAATCGAGTCCTGGTTTTCTGAGCTATATCTACTCTCTCTCTCTCTCTCTCCTCTGTAATCGAGTCTGTTGGTTTTCTGGGCTATATCTACTCTCTCTCTCTCTCTCTCTCTCTCTCTCTCTCTCTCTCTCTCTCTCTCTCTCTCTCTCTCTCTCTCTCTCCTCTCTCTCTCTCTCTCTCTCTCTCTCTCTCTCTCTCTCTCTCTCTCTCTCTGTCTCTCTCTCTGCCTCTCTCTCTCTCTCTCCTCTGTATTCGAGTCTGTTGGTTTTCTGGCTATATCTACTCTCTCTGTCTCTCTCTCTGTCTCTGTCTCTCTCTCTCTCTCTCTCTCTCTCTCTCTGTCTCTCTCTCTCTGTCTCTCTCTCTCTGTCTCTCTGTCTCTCTCTCTGTCTCTCTCTCCTCTCTGTCTCTCTCTCTCTGTCTCTCTCTCTCTGTCTCTCTCTATGTCTCTCTCTCTGTCTCTCTCTCTGTCTCTCTCTCTCTCTCTCTCTCTCTCTCTCTCTCTCTCTCTCTCTCTCTCTCTCTCTCTCTCTCTCTCTCCTCTGTAATCGAGTTTGTTGGTTTTCTGAGCTTCTTCCAAGTAACAAAGTAACAATTAGTAGTATAAATCAAACAAACAAAATAATGACTAAATATACTAAACACAAATATGCTACTGTCAAACTAAATCTGAAGAAGTTAAACAGCACAAAAGTTAAATATGATTATACAGTACAGTTCCTGTGTTAAGCAACAACCAAGTATAATTCAGTGTCCAAAGTCCAGTGTGATCAACTTGTCCCTATCTTGGCACTAACAAAGTGTTACTATAATTTGACACGTGGTAATACACTACACTGGCTTCGATGCCTGTCTTGATACATATATCAAATATTAATACAACTCAAAAGTAAAACAAAACAGTAATATCAGTGCTTTTTTTTTTACTTCAGTGACAATTTCCTTCAATGTGTTTTGAAAAGCATTTAGACTACAGTTGAAAATCATCTCGACTAGTGATGGGGGACAAAATCGATACACTTACATATCAGCTCAGAATTTACATTTTTGACCATATATCGTATCGTATTCTTTTAACAATAACGCAATATATTTTTGCGCTAGTTGACTGCTCCAAAACTCCAGTGTTTTTCCTTCATTGCTTGTTCTCTATATTCTTTTTAAATAGTGAGTCCATTTGTTTTCAGCACTTTTATACCTTTCTTGTACCTCTGCAGCAGAGATATGGTGAGCAATGTCTTTGGAACATCCAATTGCAATAAAATCCCAGTATCGAATCACAATTCATATCGTATCAGCACCTAAGTATCATGATAATATCGCATTGTGAGGTCCCTGGCAATTCCCAGCCCTAATTTTGACTGCTCTACAATAGCAGACAACCCCTACAGCATGAGACTGCATGAAACTAGGCCTATGTTCCCATGGAATGGAGCAGCAGCACTGTGCTGTGCAGATCTGAGTGCTTGGGGACCGTGCGGCCCAGTGGGGCTAAGAATAGCATGGAAACCCTGATCAATATGAGAGAGGCCGACAGAGAGAAACACAGCCAGGAAACCCAATCTGCTAGCAGGATAATTCAGTTGCAGTGCGTGTGTCCGGGGCTGCAAGGACAGCCAGGTTGCAGGTATTCTGCTTGGACGGCCAGGTTGCAGGTATTCTGCTTGGACGGCCAGGTTGCAGGTATTCTGCTTGGACGGCCAGGTTGCAGGTATTCTGCTTGGCCGATCCAGATGGGAGCTGAGCTGCTGCCTGTGACTGACACACACACAACTCACCGCATCACAGATCCACAATCCAGACCTCTAAATAAAAATACCAGAATGGCTGTGGTTGTGTGAGCGTGTGTGAGTAAAAATAACATTTAAAAAAGTTCTCATTTTTAGATCAAACGATACTAAACATATTCACTTCATCAAATAACTGATTAAAACACACTGTTTTGCAATGAAAGTATACAGTAGCCTCAACAGCACTCTGTAGGGTAGCACCATGGTGTAGCCAGAGGACAGATATTTTCTGTCCTCCTCTGGGTACATTGACTTCAATAAAAAACCTAGGAGGCTCATGGTTCTCTTCCCCTTCCATAGACAGTAATTATGGCGACTTCCAGAGGACATCCTCCAACCTATCAGAGCTTGCAGTATGAACTATCTTGTCCATCCAATCAAAGTATCAGAGAATGAATCTATTCCTGAAAGCATACGCTACAGCTAGCTAGATAGCACTGCATAAAGCGTGGTGAGTAGTTGACTGAAATAGAGAAAAATACAATAGTTGAACAGTTTTGAACAAATTGTTTTAATCAAAAATTAAGGAGAAGCAGCAAAGAGAGAGAGAGAGATCTAGTTTACCTTTCAGGAATGCTATTTATGTTAGCTAACTGGCTAAGGCTATCCAACACTACAACTCTTCCAAGTCAAGGTAAGCTTTCCGCTTTATTCATTTCACTGGTTCTATTTTGTTGATTATAACGTTAATAAGGTAACAAAGATGTAGGCTGTGTAGCGGTTAGTGGTTATGGTATGAAGGTTTGGCCTGGAGAGGTTTTTGCACCTGGTCACCGACAGCTGTTGTGTTGTAAACTGAAGTTCACAAGCGAATGGAAAAGGTGAGAGCAGAGCGCGTAGATGCGAGAAGAAATGATACAACGAGCAAAGTGATGATGCTGTACGCGGCTGCTATGAAAGTGAACTATGTGTGAGGGTGATCAGGGGTTTATTTATTCCCGCCGACTCTGCTGCAAAGCGTTTCTTAAATGGAAGGAAATGGAACGATACGGGGAGGGACTTACCTTAATTTGTCTAATGAAAAACGTTTGTATTAGTTGCAAAACATTTTGCAACTGTTTGCACTAATGATTTCACCCCAGATCAGCTAGATGCAGGTAACAGTGTGCAAGGCAGTATTGAATGTGTCACTGTCTGTCACCTTGATTACTCCAATTTGTCTCTAGACCTGTGCACCTACGTAATAAACATTCATTTGTAGACTACGTTGTAGCAACCTCATGATGGGTATAATATAGGGCAAATTCGAGTATCATCTAGTATCCTAAACCTATCGATGCTACATTAAGCTGGGTGAATGGAATATGAATGACAGTCATCCAACATGCTGTAATAGAAATAAGGCCAATTAAAATAAATGCATCCTCCCTAATCTTGAACGGCACGAACCGCCACTGATTCTCATTTACTCCCGTAGGGAGGTATATGACCTGCACATTTTTCTGTTTTAGAATGCCTTTGAATTATTGTTCAAATTTTGGTCTCAAACCAAGCTGTAGTCTGTGTCTAAAATAATGGCTACATGCACTGTGCAATAATCAAAGCTGTCTCTCTGCCAACCTAGGCATACACTGTAGGTCTATAGGAAGAAAGACTTGAACATGAGCCAAAGGCATACTGCAAGGCCTTCCGAATAAGTGACTCAGTCATTCACAGCATAATTATGGTAACGCTACAGAATGTACATGTTAACAGTATGTACCCGCTCAAGACATCCAATTACTGTCCAAACAGCGTACTGTACAAAGCCAGTCATTCAAACGGTCGATGCTGTCACTCACTTGGAGAATAGGAAACGTCCAATTGAGCCAATGGATTGCAGTTCACGACCCCAACAAATGAGACCTGTCTTTTTAATCAAAACAGACTTAATTAGTCATCAATGCACACGCCATTGATCATGTGGTTGAATGTTTTCAGCGGACACTTGTGGCTGTAAATCTGTTAATCTGCTGGAGTGACTATCATAGTGAGGAAGCTCAATTTACATGGCATCTGTGAACTTTGTGACCTGAGTGGTCTTGTTTTAGGCATAAGGTAGTAACACTTGAGTCTCTCTATTACAGTCAACTTGTATGTTCACCTACCTACCTACCTACCATGTCATTGCAGGGTAATATATTGTGTAGAAATCCCTGCAAGTGGCTTGGGGCTGGTGGGATGGGGGTTTGGGGAGGGGGGCGAGGGTCATGGGTGAATGCAGCTGTGTAACTCAAACCCTGAAAACAGCTGGTGCCAGCACTTTCTCTCTCTCTCTGAGTAATCTCTCACATGATTTTTATTCCAAATAAACATGCATATAAAATATTCCATATTTTTCGGGTGGGCTTAAGTATACAAGCATAGGCTTTCCTGTTCTCAATCAATGTAATAGGGGATAGGATTGAGGGAGAAGGCAGAGAGGGAAAACATTTGTGCAGTCCAAAATGTATATTTTGAGTTAAATGTAACCCGCAACCTCTAAGCAGGCCAGCATTTAAACTTGTGAGCAGTCTACCCTCTCCCACTTGGACCCTGTGTCCATAAAATGTGATCTGGACAAAATAACGGAGAGTCAATTCACTTTTTCTCCAATCTCTGGACTAAGCAGCCGTTCCATACTTAGAACATTATCCAGAGCCAAAAAGGGAGTATCGTTTCAGGCCCCTACAGAAACGGAACAAAAAAGATTAGTAACTTTCACCATTCATCATTCTTGTATATCACTGCCTTTTCCAACGTAGGCATTATTTCCTGCTCCATATCCGTCTCTGCTCTAACTCTCTCTCTCTCTCTCTCTCTGCTCTAACTCTCTCTCTGCTCTCTCTCTGCTCTAACTCTCTCTCTCTCTCTCTCTGCTCTAACTCTCTCTCTGCTCTAACTCTCTCTCTCTCTCTCTCTGCTCTCTCTCTGCTCTAACTCTCTCTCTCTCTCTGCTCTAACTCTCTCTCTCTCTCTGCTCTAACTCTCTCTGCTCTAACTCTCTGCCCTCCCTCCCTCCCCATCTGTTTCCGTCCAGCTGCTGTCTGTGCTGCCCCTGCCCTGCTCTTGCCAATGACCCAGTGCTCTGTTTGCAGTCTACAGATACACAGTGTCAGCTGGCACATGGAAGGTTTGCCCAGGCCTGTCCCAAGTCCAGAAGCCATGAGTCGCCTTCTAGTCATGTGCAAAATAAATGGCTCTACTACCACACCTCAGCACTAAGAAAGAAAAAAACAGAGACATCATAACCAGACTGTATGACAAAGAGTAGTAAAATCCTGAAAAGAGCTGTCTGGGCAGATACAGTGCGGCAGGACTTCAGCAGACTTCCTGTCTGTCTGCAGGCCCTCCAGTCTGGGGAGATATCTCAGACTTTCCCAACCTAGCCTCATAGGAGTGGAAAGGACATCTCTCTGGTGAAAAGAACCAGAGTTAACATTCTTCTATTTAGAATGGAGACCATTTTGAACATGAACAAGCAAGTGAACCTTCACTAATCATGAACAATAGAAGAATTTACAGATGATTCATTCTTCCACAACAGGTCCTGAGGTAACCATAACATACTGCAACTCCTGAGGCATAAACATGACTGGGCCTCTTCTGGCCCCTGAGGAGTGGACGAGCCACTGAGTTCAGAGGCTGAAAGTATCAGGGGAGGTGAGACAGATTCATTATTAAAACCTACTCGAAATGTAGCCTCATATTGCCCCTGTTCAGTCCTCCTCTCCCCATCTCTGTCGTCATGGCTGACATATCAATCTGTCCTGACTGCAGATAGTCACTCAGACAGTCAGGCCACAGAGGTTACACACTGTGCCACTGTGCTGTGATTAAGCTAGAAAATAGCTTTTTTTTGGTTGACTAACAACACAACAACAGCCTGTGAAAGAGACGAATAACCGATTCTCCAGATGTTTGCTCTGTTAAATTAATGCCAATTCTTACTTCCCCATTGATGTGAAAATTCATGGAAGAGGTCCTGTCTGTTTTTATGAATCACACATCTAATACATCTTTTAGAAGGGATGGAGCAAACAGAGCTTGCGGTTGCCATAAGGCTGTTGTCATTTCGAATACAGTAGGAGTTGTTACAGCCATAATGTTTCTAACTCAGTCTTGGCACTATGTGGTTTAATGCAGCCTGGCGACGCCAACAAAGCCTTGTGACTTACTGGCATAGACCATAGACCATAGACCATAGACCATAGACCATAGACCATAGACTTCCTCAATCATAAAGGCAATAGAGGCTTCCTTAGAAAAGCAGACAATATTATCAATAAGCAGTAAACACCCTGTGTAACGTAAGGGTTGCAAATGGACCATTCTAGCACGTTTTAATTATTGTGTGACACCAGGCAGCTGCCCCATTCTGTCAGATGTAGTGTGGAGTGGAGCGTTTTTAATCAAGCTGTAATTAATCAGGAGGGGGAGGGGAGAGAGGGGGAGCTGAGTAAACCTAAACAACCATGTAATTACCCATTCTCTCTCTTTATTCCCTGTGTAGATCCACTCCTGCTGCTTTTCCATCCCTCCACCCCTCTCCTCCCTCCACCTCTTCATCTTCCTCTTGTTGTGGATGGGCAGCATGCCAAGCATGCCATCAGTGGCAGCGTCAGTGTCTCCATGCCACCAGTGATACCAGCTGCCAGGGCTCCATGCAGCCTAAAGACAGCTGGCACTGTGCTGGGGGCACTGAGGAGAGGGAGGTTCTGGGGATCCGGGGGATGGGATGGACGTGGGTTGTGGGAAAATGGGGGTTGGGGGGAAATGTAATGTGAAAGCCTGTGATGAGTTAAAGACTGAATTAAGATGTGTATCTGCTCTCTTTCTTTCCTACATAGACTCTCCTGAGACTACAAAACAGTTTAAGACCTGACCTTTGTCCTCTGTTGAATGAGGTAGGCCTACATCATCTGTTTAGACAGTGTCTAATGATACGATAGACAACAACACAAACGCCTTCCAACCTGACAACGTCCACCATCTCTGCCCTGCTTGTCTACCCCCTCCCCTCTCAGAGGCACCAGGTGTGTATTGATTCACAGTGAACAGCTGCCACCTAACCAGATGGACAGCTGCCTGCCTTGTCGACTAGCTGTTCTGTCTCTTCTATCTCTCTGTTGCTTATTTGTTTGTCTCGTCAATAGCAGGAGGCCCGGCAGCTGCTCACCATCAACGTGTCTTCATCTTTGCTGAATTCATTATATTTTTTTGTGTAATAAGGAGAAAAACAAAACAATTCTTAAATTACAGACAAGCATACATATTACACACCCATGCACGCACGTTACACACACAACTAGGACTGTTACGGTGACCGTATTACCGTCAAACCGGCAGTCACGAGTCATAACCGCAGTCAAATTCCACGTGACCGCTGAGTCACGGTAACTAGGCTTCTCCAAACCTGCACTCTGATGCTACTGATGGTTAGTGGCCTACCAAACTTTCTAATGGCCAGTGACTAACTGCTTGGTACTCAGGGCTCTATTGTCCCTCTAACCACTCTGACATCAATGCAAATGCAATCTAAAATCATATCACACACTTCATGAGAGCCCTGGAATTCAGAGTTTGAGCGGACTGTTGCGCAGCGAGAGCCATTTCCTCATAGCTGGTTGATTCATTGAATGAACAGATGCCCAGCGTTTGGGAAAGAAGGCAAGAAACAGCGCATGCATTGTTTGGCAACTTTTTCAAATCATAGTTGCATGCATCATGATTTAGCCTAGTCCATAGGCCTATATGTTTTGAGAAGGTTTGTATCACAACCAAAGTCACCAAATAACTCTAAGCGTAGCATATAGGCCAAGGACCCCTGGAACAGGGTTGGAGAGCCCATAGCCTACAGAGCCTAGTGAAACCAGACCCCTGGAACAGGGTTGGAGAGCCCGTAGCCTACAGAGTCTGGTGAAACAAGACCCCTGGAAGAGGGTTGGAGAGCCCATTGTCTAAAGAGCCAAGTGAAACAAGACCCCTGGAACAGGGTTGGAGAGCCCATAGCCTACAGAGTCTAGTGAAACAAGACCCCTGGAACAGGGTTGGAGAACCCATAGTCTAAAGAGCCTAGTGAAACAAGACCCCTGGAACAGGGTTGGAGAACCCATAGTCTAAAGAGTCTAATGAAACAAGACCCCTGGAACAGGGTTGGAGAACCCATAGTCTAAAGAGCCTAGTGAAACAAGACCCCTAGAACAGGGTTGGAGAACCCATCGTCTAAAGAGTCTAGTGAAACAAGACCCCTGGAACAGGGTTGGAGAACCCATAGTCTAAAGAGTCTAGTGAAACAAGACCCCTGGAACAGGGTTGGAGAACCCATAGTCTAAAGAGTCTAGTGAAACGTGTTCTTATAAGCCCAGTCATTACGAGTTTTGACTGGTCGCTATTTATAAGAGGATCCCAGCTTTCTGGTGCTGCTATATTTATTGCTCAGTTCTTAAAATGAACCACATGAATCCACTTTACAACCGCTGTGGCCTACCTGGCATATTAAAAACGTAACTAGAGGTAACCTCCATTCGCTATTCGAGTGCAGTGTGCGGATCCTATGTTTTTTTTTGGGTGAGCCATTCTAAATAAAAAATAATTCCACATATATATTAATAGGCTATGTGTAAAGACCAGATTAAATTCAGTATAGTCTGATGGGTGAGAACATTATCAAGTGCTTTTCAAATTGTGAATGAGAGACTGATGAAGTGTGTGCAGCCTGCACAAGAAACAGAGCAGAGCGCATGCCTTTTATGTAGCGTTTCCCAAACTCGGTCCTGGGGACCCCAAGGGATGCACGTTTTTGTTTTTGCCCTAGCACTACACAGCTGATTCAAGTAATCAAAGCTTGATGATTAGTTTATTATTTTAATCAACTGTGTAGTGCTAGGGCAAAAAAACTAAACGTGCACCCCTTGAAGTCCCCATGACCGAATTTGGGAAACGTTTCTTTAATTCACGTTTTTTCAAATCATCATTAGATTTGCATCATGCAGACTTAGAATGTTTTAGAAATCAAAACATATAGCCTAAGGTTTGTATCACAACTAAAGTTGAATAAATAACTCTAAATTAAGCATTAAGGAGGACCTGTTTCAATTGATCACTTTGTTAAACTGCGCTCAACACGTGCACACTCCCTTAGAAATCGTTTGCAAAAAATATCTTTCTATTTAATTAGGCTATGTTCAATTGTATTCTTCTTACTATAAAGTAATAAAAAAAGCTAATTTTATTTGCAGCAAATTTGATTTACAGCAACTCGCCCAAGCCTTCCCCATTTCTCCTTCTCCCAAATCCAGTCAGCTTATGTTCTGAAAGAGCGGCAAAATCTGGACCATTAGAAATCAGCCGGGCTAGACAATCTGGACCCTCTCTTTCTAAAACTATCTGCCGAAATTGTTGCAACCCCTATTACTAGCCTGTTCAACCTCTCTTTCGTGTCATCTGAGATCCCCAAAGATTGGAAAGCAGCTGCGGTCATCCCCCTCTTCAAAGGGGGACACACTCTTGACCCAAACTGCTACAGACCTATATCTAGCCTACCCTGCCTTTCTAAGGTCTTCAAAAGCCAAGTCAACAAACAGATTACCGACCATTTCGAATCCAACCGCACCTTCTCCGCTATGCAATCTGGTTTCAGAGCTGGTCATGGGTGTACCTCAGCCACGCTCAAGGTCCTAAACAATATCTTAACCGCCATCGATAAGAAACAATACTGTGCAGCCATATTCATTGACCTGGCCAAGGCTTTCGACCCTGTCAATCACCACATCCTCCTCGGCAGACTCGATAGCCTTGGTTTCTCAAATGATTGCCTCATCTGGTTCACCAACTACTTCTCTGATAGAGTTCAGTGTGTCAAATTGGAGGGCCTGTTGTCCGGGCCTCTGGCAGTCTCTATGGTGGTGACACAGGGTTCAGTTCTTGGGCCGACCCTCTTCTCTGTATACATCAATGATGTCGCTCTTACTGCTGGTGAGTCTCTGATCCACCTCTACGCAGACAACACCATTCTGTATACTTCTGTCCCTTCTTTGGACACTGTGTTAACAACCCTCCAGACGAGCTTCAATGCCATACAACTCTCCTTCCGTGGCCTCCAACTTCTCTTAAATACAAGTATAACTAAATGCATGCTCTTCAACCGCTGTCCCCCCTTATCTCAGCTCGCTGGTCACCATAGCAGCACCCACCTGTAGCACTTGCTTCAGCAGGTATATCTCACTGGTCACCCCCGAAACCAATTCCCCCTTTGGCCACCTTTCCTTCCAGTTCTCTGCTGCCAATGATTGGAACGAACTACAAAAAATCTCTGAAACTGGAAACACTTATCTCCCTCACTAGCTTTAAGCACCAGCTGTCAGAGCAGCTCACAGATTACTGCACCTGTACATAGCCCATCTATAATTTAGCCCAAACAACTACCTCTTCCCCTACTGTATTTATTTATTTTGCTCCGTTGCACC
Source organism: Oncorhynchus kisutch (assembly GCF_002021735.2). Taxonomy (NCBI): domain Eukaryota; kingdom Metazoa; phylum Chordata; class Actinopteri; order Salmoniformes; family Salmonidae; genus Oncorhynchus; species Oncorhynchus kisutch. The sequence goes on along the minus strand of NC_034183.2, from coordinate 21,779,716 downwards.
CCATTATTTATATTTCTACTTTGCACATTCTTCCACTGCAAATCTACCATTCCAGTGTTTTACATGCTATATTGTATTTACTTTGCCACCATGGCCTTTTTTTTGCCTTTACCTCCCTTATCTCACCTCATTTGCTCACATTGTATATAGACTTATTTTTCTACTGTATTATTGACTGTATGTTTGTTTTACTCCATGTGTAACTCTGTGTTGTTGTATGTGTCGAACTGCTTTGCTTTATCTTGGCCAGGTCGCAATTGTAAATGAGAACTTGTTCTCAACTTGCCTACCTGGTTAAATAAAGGTGAAATAAAATGTTTAAAAAAATAAATATTATAAGCAAATCTTGTCTGATAAATGCGCTAGTGTAGCTCAAAGACATATGGCATAGCCAGATCAGGGCCTAACATAAGGACGACTCACAATATGCTATTTTGTTATTCTGAAATAGGCTACAATTTCTTCATATCATAATGTTTCTTTAGACCTACCTAAAATAAAGAATAGATTTATTGTGATGGTGTAGGGTCTATTAAATGTATTTATTAGTCTTTTTAACATGTTAATGGTCCAAATGTCTGCATCAGTGGCTTGTAGGCTATGTGTGAAAGCCCAGTGATGCTAAATGTGTTTATATTAATTAACGGTCAACTACCATTAGACCGGGAGTTCCTTGCATGACAGTTACCCCACTGACAAAATTTCATGACCGCCACAGCCCTACACACAACACACGCCTGTCCTCCCCATGCACACACACGCGCGCATTCGCATACACACAAACACACACACACCATCGCATACAAATTGGGTCTGTGACAAAAAGTATGCCCAAAAGCTGTACTATTCTGGTCTCTAGAGAACCCTGAACTGTAATACTCCCTGGCGTTTAATCTCCGTCCCACTTAAGTAAAACTAAAACAATACCGAGCCATTAATATAACAGAACATTGCAGGGAGACATACGCTTACATGCAGAAGGGAGAATAATAATGGAATCTGTTAAACATGAAACACAACTTTAACATAGTCGTCCTTTGGGAGTAGAATAGAAACGCAGACAGCCTCCCTCTATTCTGTCTGTTCAGTCTGTTCAGTCTATTCAGTGTGTTCAGTCTATTCAGTGTGTTCAGTCTGTTCAATCTATTCAGTGTGTTTCGTGTGTTCCGTCTATTCAGTGTGTTTCGTGTGTTCCGTCTATTCAGTGTGTTTCGTGTGTTCTGTCTATTCAGTGTGTTTCGTGTGTTCCGTCTATTCAGTGTGTTTCGTGTGTTCCGTCTATTCAGTGTGTTTCGTGTGTTCCGTCTATTCAGTGTGTTTCGTGTGTTCCGTCTATTCAGTGTGTTTCGTGTGTTCCGTCTATTCAGTGTGTTTCGTGTGTTCCGTCTATTCAGTGTGTTTCGTGTGTTCCGTCTATTCAGTGTGTTTCGTGTGTTCCGTCTATTCAGTGTGTTTCGTGTGTTCCGTCTATTCAGTGTGTTTCGTGTGTTCCGTCTATTCAGTGTGTTACGTGTGTTCCGTCTATTCAGTGTGTTACGGGTGTTCAGTCTGTTCCGTCTATTCATTGTATTACGTGTGTTTAGTGTGTTCAGTCTATTCAGTGTATTACGTGTGTTTAGTGTGTTCAGTCTGTTCCGTGTGTTCAGTGTGTTTAGTGTGTTCAGTCTGTTCCGTGTGTTCAGTGTGTTCAGTGTGTTTAGTGTGTTCAGTCTGTTCCGTGTGTTTAGTGTGTTTAGTGTGTTCCGTCTATTCAGTGTGTTTAGTGTGTTCAGTCTGTTCCGTGTGTTTAGTGTGTTTAGTGTGTTCAGTCTGTTCCGTGTGTTATGTGTGTTTAGTGTGTTTAGTCTGTTCAGTCTGTTCCGTGTGTTCAGTGTGTTTAGTGTGTTCAGTCTGTTCTGTGTGTTACGTGTGATTAGTGTGTTCAGTCTGTTCCGTGTGTTCAGTGTGTTTAGTGTGTTCAGTCTGTTCCGTGTGTTCAGTGTGTTTAGTGTGTTCCGTCTATTCAGTGTGTTCAGTGTGTTTATTGTGTTCAGTCTGTTCCGTGTGTTTAGTGTGTTCAGTGTGTTTATTGTGTTCAGTCTGTTCCGTGTGTTACGTGTGTTTAGTGTGTTCAGTCTGTTCAGTGTGTTTAGTGTGTTCAGTCTGTTCCGTGTGTTCAGTGTGTTTAGTGTGTTCAGTCTGTTCCGTGTGTTCAGTGTGTTACATGTGTTTATTGTGTTCAGTCCGTCCATGTGTTACGTGTGTTTAGTGTGTTCAGTGTGTTACATGTGTTTATTGTGTTCGGTGTGTTTATTGTGTTCAGTCCGTCCGTGTGTTACGTGTGTTTAGTGTGTTCAGTCTGTTCCGTGTGTTCAGTGTGAGAGATAATAGAGGTTGCCAAGACAGGAGGAATAACTGAGATGACCCTCATGTTCCACTTGTTAATGCCAGGGGGTGACAGGTGAAAGGCAGTGGAGACACCCCTTCCCTCTCCTCCTCCTCCCATCTTCCCCCACCAAGGACACTTCATCCGACAGCTTAAGCCTAATAGATGTTTACTTAAAGTGAAAATATGTGGCATTTACTGTAGATGTGTTACTCATTCCAATCAAGTTTGTTCATGTGGGTACTGTAGATCAAAGCACTGTAGCTATAGCAGCATCTATATGTGTTGCTACAGTAATACAATTCTGTATGAACGAGTCAGTAAATACTGCATATCAGTGGAGGCTGCTGAGCGGAGCACGGCTCATAATAATGGCTGAAAGGAAGCGAATGGAATGGCATCAAACCATGTGTTTGATGTATTTGATACCATTCCACTGATTCCGCTCTAGTCATTACCACGAGCCTGTCCTCCCCAATTAAGGTGACACCAACCTCCTGTGCTGCATATTGATGTGACCAGTATCCCATTCTTTTTGTTTAACTTGTCACGAATATTACCGAAGGTGACTCCCCTTCTTGTTCGGGTGGCGCTCGGCGGTCGTCGTCGCCGGTCTACTAGCTATCGCCGATCCGTTGTTCTGTGTTCCTTTGGTTTTGTCTGATTGGTATCACCTGTTTCTTGTTTGGTTGTTAGGGGAGGGTTATATATAGTTCGTTCAGCCCGCTTCTGTTTCGTGTGGGCTTGTTAGTCTGTTTTGTTGTTTGAGTGTATTTTGTTTGTATTTGGGTTTCACGCTGTCCGTTTATATTTCTGATCATTTGTTTTTCCACTTTTGGTTCATGTTATGTTTCCGGGACATTAAAGCGTGTTTTTCCCACATCTTTTGCTCTCTGCGCCTGACTCCACACCTCCTCACTCATTTCTCGTAACATAACTTGTGTTCTCTACTTGTATCCCTTCTTTTAAAATCAATATTGACAATGTATCGCATACTGGAAGTGAAAAATAAGAGAACAATGAAAACCACAAACGTGCTCAGCCAAACAGTCCGACCACACTCCTCCTGGGTACAGGCAGACAGACATGGGGGTGAAGAGGCATGAGAGAACTAGTAATGTTGAGTAGCTGACGTCGGGGAACAGAAACAGAAGTCACCTATACGTGTACAGCGTATTAGAAGAGAATTACAAGGACAAGTTTCACATTTTCTGTAAAATTAGAGTGGTCTGAGTGGGGAGGGGAAAACTGAAAACTAGCTGTTATTGGCAGAAAGGTTTGGAACTCTCTTTCTTATTGGTCTATGAACTAATTTACCGCCTAGTGATGTCACCAGGCAGGCCAAAACTCCATCCCACCAAAACAGGCAGAAATTTCAAACAGCTCTTACACTAAAAGGGCATTATCATAATTTTCACAATGTCACATTATTATTCCAACCTCACAGTGTGAAAATAAATCTAAAATACAGAAGAATCTAATTTTGGACTGCACCTGGCCTTTAACTTACAGAAAATCAAAGTTGACAGATCCTTGCACAGAGAAGAAAAAAACTCAACGGAGGGAGTTTGCACTCTAGCGATTCCTGTGGCGGCCCGGGCGCATGCACGCTGACACGGTCGACAGTCGTATGGTGTTTCCTCTGACACATTGGTGTGGCTGGCTTCCAGGTTAAGGAGGTATTGTGTCAAGAAGCAGTGCGTCTTGGCTGGGTTGCTCTCGACCTTCACCTCTCCTGGGTCTGTATGGGAGGTTCAGCTATGGGACAAGACTGTAACTACTGGTTGGATACCACAAAATTGGGGGGGAAGTTTTTTCTTTTCTTTTTTATCTCGCGGGCCGGATTGAAGTACTTTGCCCCATCTTGAGCTATACCATGATGTCAACTGAGGTTAACTCAGGCCCAAGCCTGCTGTGGCTCATATGAGAGCTCTTATGCACAAAACAACATTCTACAGATGTAGACAGTGAATTAAGCCGACAGAAAAAGGCAATCCATAGATATGGACATGATAAACCTGCCTCTCCCTTTATGGAAGAAAACCAGATCAGATCACATTAGAGTAAAGGAAGGATGTGCATGACAATTGAAGATACATGTAGTTAAATACAAGATTAATGGGTAACTAACTTCTACTTCTAGTATGGGTGTGCAATGCTGGGTTTGTAAATTGTGTAAAACGCAACACGGTATTGTGCAACTGTTTCACATTGTTTAGGGGTGAGCTGACAAGTTTAGTATTTTTGATTTTACAGTCAGATAAGGCCTGATAGATCATACCCAAATGTCAGTTCAGAAATGCGTGAGATTAACAGCCATGTTTCTCTGTGTTGGTTTTAGTGAACAACTTCCATAAAGGGACTGAACCCATCACTCTGACTGTACCACATGTTGTCTGTTTTGTCATATGGCTCATGTGTAACATCAGCGGGTTTGGCTCACCCCTACATATGAAGTCACACACACACACACACACTGTAGGCAAGAGGGAGAGATTGAAAACTGGAAACAGATGGATAGAGGGCGAAAAGCGAGATAGAAAGAGGAGGAGGAGGAATTATTGCTGCCAGCTGTGAGCCTAGCTATTACAATCCCACATGAAATTGTCAGTGCCTATTTAGTCCATAGGGAACATATATTCACAGGTCATGATGGTTGGAGAGAAATAAAAAACACACCTCATTCACAGACTGTAAATTACAACTCATAGTGTACATTTGGACTGAAGAGAAACTGCAATTGTTATTGTCGAACTGTAAACGACTTGCCCCCAAGACACACTTGACTGTCCAGATGACCATACCAAGCCTAATGGGGGCATATACGAGTTGAACTTTCAGAGCTCCAAAACATCATCATAAACTAAAACATTCACGACACTGAAGAGTCGCAGATACATTCTCAGCGCAATGTTACTAAAAGATTCAGTTTGTGTTCAGTTTCAGTTCAAATACTGATCTAAATAGTAACTCCTCACTTTACAGTAGTTCAGCCTTTTAACCTCCACTAAATTCCAATCCTGCTATTTCCAACAACAGTCCCTCTGCAAAGCAACCACTTCTGGTTCATTTGGCTGTCAAAGTAGTCTACAATCTCCCTGTTCAACTGCAGGGATTAAAGGAAAGGTCTTAATTGCTTCCTTTGAGAGCAGAAAAGATTAGATCAAGGGAGATGATGAGGCGATGATGAGGCCAACGAGAAACTAGGCCGAGACACAGGGTCTCGTAGGATTCTCCCACCAAATGAAGAAATATGGGCATTTACAGACTCATTTACAGACTCGTACATTCATTGGTTCTATGTAGGACTTTTCCAGGAATTTAGAGTGTACTCATTAGACATGTTGGAGAGTAAATAGCTTGCCTTAATAAACGTATCATATCCGTCCAAATCGAGACCATTAGGTGATGTACTGAAGACTTCGCCACACTCCCAGAAAGTCAAACTACCACATATCTAGGAGAAGGAACGTTTCTTACATTCTTCAGAACATTATTCACCATCCTCGGCTGACAAGCGTACTGAACTTCCCCACCTACAAAAACAATAGAGAAAGCACTGAGGCTTTATTTTGAACTCACTGAACTATACAGCAATCAATTTATTCCACTTCGTTTTTATAACACACCCCTGTCAAACAACAGCTCTGTTTTCAAAGGGAATGCAAATGCACTATGGGTGGAGTGGTGTGTAGAGGGGGGTGGGTGGGTGTTGTGGTACAAACTGTTTATGCTTTCAATCTGTATTGGAATCTGTGTTGGAGCTGTATTGGAGCTAACTGTACTTTCTGCCATTCAACTACCATGCTTTCAATTGATGTTATTGAGGGGCTATCTAATAGACGTGTTTCCTGTTCTTCTCCTTGGATAGATATGGGGTCAGTCCTGGTGAAGTGTGGGTATCCAGAACATGTGCTTTCATCTGTGATTCCCCTGAGTGTGTGTGTGTGTGTGTGAGCACCTTCTCCCCGAACACTGAAAGGAGGCCAGAATGTAGGCTAGGTCTCAGTGAGTGGGAGAACCTGCCAAGTCTTTCTCTGGAAACTCTCTCCGTCTGAGAGGAGCAGCAGCACTCCTTCATGTCCGCCTTTCATCTGTCACTTCTATCCTTCAGCGCTTTGATCAGCTCCAACGCTACCGACACTCTGAGGCCTGGAGGCTGGAGGCCTGCTTCTAGCCATCACCTACAACAGGCTTCACAGAGGCTACGAGGGAGGAGAGGACCAAGATGAGTATATGTTAGCCTCCAACGTGAGCTTCTTCTCAGCTTCTTCTAATCTGTCGGGGACACAGTCTAGCAAAGCTGAAACAAAGAGCCTGGACCATTCACAGCCAATAGCTTCATGAAATTACTTCTTTTTTTTGCTTTGATATACTGTATTGTTATAGATGTAGACTGTTACAAACTAATTGTGGCTGAGATTGCATTATTTCTCGAGTGACATCGCTGCATGACGGGGCGGCAGGTCACCTAGTGGTTAGAGGGGGGGCAGGTAGCCTAGTGGTTAGAGAGGGGGGGGGGGCAGGTAGCCTAGTGGTTAGAGAGGGGGGGGCGGCAGGTCACCTAGTGGTTAGAGGGGGGGCAGGTAGCCTAGTGGTTAGAGAGGGGGGGGCGGCAGGTCACCTAGTGGTTAGAGGGGGGGCAGGTAGCCTAGTGGTTAGAGAGGGGGGGGGGGGGCAGGTAGCCTAGTGGTTAGAGAGGGGGGGGGGCAGGTAGCCTAGTGGTTAGAGAGGGGGGGTGGACAGGTCACCTAGTGGTTAGGGGGGGGGGGGGCAGGTAGCCTAGTGGTTAGAGAGGGGGGGGGCAGGTAGCCTAGTGGTTAGAGGGGGGGGGGGGGGGGGGGGCAGGTAGACTAGTGGTTCGAGATGGGGGGGCGGCAGGTCACCTAGTGGTTAGAGGGGGGGGGGGGGGGGGCAGTTAGCCTAGTGGTTAGAGAGGGGGGGGGGGGGCGGCAGGTCACCTAGTGGTTAGAGAGGGGGGGGCAGGTAGCCAGTGGTTAGAGGGGGGGGGGACAGTTAGCCTAATGGTTAGAGGGGGGGGGGGGGGGGGGGGGCAGGTAGCCTAGTGGTTAGAGAGGGGGGGAGCAGGTAGCCTAGTGGCTAGAGAGAGGGGGGGCAGGTAGCGGTTAGAGAGGGGGGGGGGGGGGCAGGTAGCCTAGTGGTTAGAGAAGGGTGGGGGGGAGGTAGCCTAGTGGTTAGAGAGGGGGGGAGCAGGTAGCCTAGTGGCTAGAGAGAGGGGGGGCAGGTAGCGGTTAGAGAGGGGGGGGGCAGGTAGCCTAGGGGTTAGAGAAGGGGGGGGGCGGCAGGTCACCTAGTGGTTAGAGAGGGGGGGGGGGGGGGCAGGTAGCTTAGTGGTTAGAGAAGGGGGGGGGGGGCGGCAGGTCAGCTAGTGGTTAGAGGGGGGGGCAGGTAGCCTAGTGGTTAGAGAGGGGGGGGGGCGGCAGGTCACCTAGTGGTTAGAGAGGGGGGGGCAGGTAGCCTAGTGGTTAGAGAGGGGGGGGACAGTTAGCCTAGTGGTTAGAGAGGAGGGGGGGGGCAGGTAGCCTAATGGTTATAGGGGGTTATAGGGGGGGTGGCAGGTCGCCTAGTGGTTAGAGGGGGGGGGGGGGGGCAGGTAGCCTAGTGGTTAGAGGGGGGGGGGGGGGGGGGGGGGGGGGGGGCGGCAGGTCAGCTAGTGGTTAGAGGGGGGGGCAGGTAGCCTAGTGGTTAGAGAGGGGGGGGGGGGTGACAGGTCGCCTAGTGGTTAGAGAGGGGGGGCAGGTAGCCTAGTGGTTAGAGAGGGGGGGGACAGTTAGCCTAGTGGTTAGAGGGGGGGGGGGGGCAGGTAGCCTAGTGGTTAGAGGGGGGGGGGGGGGGGGGCAGGTAGCATAATGGTTAGATGGGGGGGGGGGTGACAGGTCGCCTAGTGGTTAGAGAGGGGGGGGGCAGGTAGCCTAGTGGTTAGAGAGGGGGGGAGCAGGTAGCCTAGTGGTTAGAGAGAGGGGGGGCAGGTAGCGGTTAGAGAGGAGAGGAGCAGGTAGCCTAGTGGTTAGAGAGGGGGGGGGGCAGGTAGCCTAGTGGTTAGAAGGGGGGGGGGGGCAGGTAGCCTAATGGTTAGAGGGGGACAGGGGGGGGGGGGGGGGGGTGACAGGTCGCCTAGTGGTTAGAGAGGGGGGGGACAGTTAGCCTAGTGGTTAGAGAGGGGGGGGGGGGCAGGTAGCCTAGTGGTTAGAGAGGGGGGGGAGCAGGTAGCCTAGTGGTTAGAGAGAGGGGGGGCAGGTAGCGGTTAGAGAGGAGAGGAGCAGGTAGCCTAGTGGTTAGAGAGAGGGGGGGCAGGTAGCGGTTAGAGAGGGGGGGCAGGTAGCCTAGGGGTTAGAGAAGGGGGGGGTGGCAGGTCACCTAGTGGTTAAGAGGGTGGGGGGCAGGTAGCCTAGTGGTAAGAGAGTGGGGGGGCGGCAGCTCACCTAGTGGTTAGAGGGGGGGGGGTGGCAGGTAGCCTAGTGGTTAGAGAGGGGGGGCGGCAGGTCGCCTAGTGGTTAGAGAGGGGGTGGCAGGTCGCCTAGTGGTTAGAGAGGGGGTGGCAGGTAGCCTAGTGGTTAGAGAGGGGGTGGCAGATAGCCTAGTGGTGAGAGAGGGGGTGGCAGGTAGCCTAGTGTTTAGAGAGGGGGTGGCAGGTAGCCTAGTGGTTAGAGAGGGGGTGGCAGGTAGCCTAGTGGTTAGAGAGGGGGTGGCAGGTAGCCTAGTGGTTAGAGCGTTGGGCCAGTAACCGAAAGGTTTCCAGATCGAATCCCCAAGCTGACAAGGTAAAAATCTGTCGTTCTGCCCCTGAACAAGGCAGTTAACCCACTGTTCCTAGGCTGTCATTGTAAATATGAATTTGTTCTTAACTGACAAACCTAGTTAAATAAAGGTACAAAAATAAATGGCTTGGAATAAGTTATGACACAATTGTGACAAAAAAAATGCATTCTGACCATAGAAAGACAAGATAAAGGTATGTCTCATCATCTACAACAACGTATGGATGCAGATAGGTCATCAACCTCTGAGAAGTGACTTCTCATGTCTCATTTCCCCAACCACATGAAAGCAACTCAAAGTTATGCTCTGTAAAACAGAAACCTCACTGGGTTAGGGAGTCCTGCGTCATCAACCCATAAGTGCGTCTGTGGGAAGTTTCACTCTGAGTGTTTTGTTTACTGTACACATACAGTGTAATACCATAAATGACAGAGGCCTGCTGAAAACCGGATGCTTCACAAGGTTACAGTCCCTCTACTGAATGAATGTACTGTGCAAAGTTGGAAACAATGTGACTGTTGTGTGTCAAATTGTCACTAATATGATAATGATCTAACTGTATTTACTCAAGATGGGGAAAGGTTCTAAGTGTACGTTCCCATTAGACAGGACTATGATGTACATACACTGTAAATAACACTGGCTGAGAATGAGAAGTGCTTTATATTAATGTAAACCTTTAGGACCCAGGACTAATGAAAATAAACATCTCCCCTGCTCCAGTACTGGGCCATGGCACTCGGGTTTGGGGAGGCTGTTGGATTGGCCAGCTGCTCTGCGGCTACAGTAAGGTCCTGGAGGTTTTCAAGAGATTTCATTAGAAACATCAACAGTGGGAGAAGCAGGGCGGCCAGCTGAATTAGCTTCTTTCGAACCATGATTCATGGAATCAGGTGGTTTACTGAGTGACTGGAATGAGAGTATAAACAACAGCTCCAGGACTTGGGGCTTATTTTCCTCTCAGTGGTGCTCTTTTGTCTCTGATACACAGGCGTAACGTAACACGGCACTGTGGAGAGGATTCTGACGAGTGACGCCTGACGCCCTCCCCCAAATAACAGTCTGGCAGTGTCAGGGCAAGGGGAGTCAATGAAGCTGTCTTTCTGTATGACAACAGCTGCACATAGATTCTGATTTAAAAAAAGATATATTGAGACCGAGACCTCCTCACTCTCTCTCTATATGTCTGCCAAACTCCCCCATCCTCACTCTCCTTCCCTCCATCCAACACTTTCTCTCTTTCTCTTTTGTGAATAGCTGGGAGTTGGGAAAGAGATTCCCAGTCGTTGTTTGGCCTGAATAGAGGGACCTGGAGGAGAGGTAACCTCCGATTTCCAGAGAGACTGATGGCCTCATCGCCTCCACACAGGATCACTACTCAAATCCACTTCTCCTCAGCTCCAATTAGCTGTGGTGGGGAGCCCTGCTCTGCTCTGTCTGACCAGACCACAGGGCCTGGGATAGACCAGGAAGGGAGGGAAGGAGCCTAATGTTAGGTCACTTATGTCCCACCCTTCCCAGCAATTAGGGAGCCTATGAGTCTGCAGTTGGTCTGGAGCTGAAAAACAGCAATGGGAGGGTGTTAGTACCAGGAGTCTATACCAGGGTTTCCCAGACTCTGTCTTGGTCCTAGCACGACACAGCTGATTCAAATATCCAACTCATCATCAAGCTGTGTAGTGCTAGGACAAAAACCAAAATGTTCACCCAGGGGGGCCCCAGGACCGAGTTTGGGAAACACTGGTCTGTACCACCTAGACTAGAGAAAACGTTGCTGCCTGCCTGACTGCCAGGCATCAGGGATGGTGAGCTGTTTGTTAGCTGTAATGTTATGAGTAACGTTATGAGTGGGGTTTCAGCAGCACAGAGAGGATAATGGTTTGGTGGGGGTGTTATATAGCACACAGACAGGGAATCAGAAAGCCCTGTTATAACACAGAGACAGAGAATCAGAAAGCCCTGTTATAACACAGAGACAGGGAATCAGAAAGCCCTGTTATAACACAGAGACAGGGAATCAGAAAGCCCTGTTATAGCACAGAGACAGAGAATCAGAAAGCCCTGTTATAACACAGAGACAGGGAATCAGAAAGCACTGTTATAACACAGAGACAGGGAATCAGAAAGCACTGTTATAACACAGAGACAGGGAATCAGAAAGCCCTGTTATAACACAGAGACAGGGAATCAGAAAGCCCTGTTATAACACAGAGACAGAGAATCAGAAAGCCCTGTTATAACACAGAGACAGGGAATCAGAAAGCACTGTTATAGCACAGAGACAGAGAATCAGAAAGCCCTGTTATAACACAGAGACAGGGAATCAGAAAGCCCTGTTATAACACAGAGACAGGGAATCAGAAAGCACTGTTATAACACAGAGACAGGGAATCAGAAAGCCCTGTTATAACACAGAGACAGGGAATCAGAAAGCACTGTTATAGCACAGAGACAGGGAATCAGAAAGCACTGTTATAGCACAGAGACAGGGAATCAGAAAGCCCTGTTATAACACAGAGACAGGGAATCAGAAAGCACTGTTATAACACAGAGACAGGGAATCAGAAAGCCCTGTTATAACACAGAGACAGGGAATCAGAAAGCACTGTTATAACACAGAGACAGGGAATCAGAAAGCACTGTTATAGCACAGAGACAGGGAATCAGAAAGCACTGTTATAGCACAGAGACAGAGAATCAGAAAGCACTGTTATAGCACAGAGACAGGGAATCAGAAAGCATCAAAGAACTCTGCTTGAAAATTTCAAATATAATCCTCCTATCTCATTAGACTCTCCAAATATTATTGAGCTTGTTGAGTGGAATTTGTTATTGATAACTACAAATAAAAACACTTGTGGTAGGTAGATATACACTCTATGGTCTATATATACACCTGTTCAAATGAAATTGATCACCAGTCATCGCTAGGCCTACTACTTTAAATGGTTCAATAACCATTGGCCCTAAATTCTGAAGTATAAAGTTGAGAACCTGAAAAGCATTATCTGAAAACAGAAAAATGCTACTTTAACACAAAGATCTCTTTAGAAAGCCAATGAGTAACAACATATCTCTAATTGAGTCAGTGTTGTATGGTGCTACTAGTAATCAGAAACATTAGTATCCTTACGCCTCTGACAGTTTGCCTATCTGAGTTCTCTCACATGTCCACTGACACCTCTCCAATGCAGAGAGCCGCTCCAATGCAGAGAGCCGCTCCAATACAGAGAGCCGCTCCAATGCAGAGAGCCTCTCCAATGCAGAGAGCCGCTCCAATACAGAGAGCCGCTCCAATACAGAGAGCCGCTCCAATGCAGAGAGCCGCTCCAATACAGAGAGCCGCTCCAATGCAGAGAGCCGCTCCAATGCAGAGAGACGCTCCAATGCAGAGAGCCGCTCCAATGCAGAGAGCCGCTCCAATATAGAGCCCAGACTCAGCACAATGCCTGCATTCTGCCAGCACACTCCCAGCTCATCGATCCACTAGATTGATTACCATAGAGCTGCAATGTCTTTGACTTTCCCCCATGACCTCCCTCTCCTTCTCTCTCTGTGTCTGTGTGCGCGTGTGTGGGTGTCTGTCGTGTGGCTCAGTTGGTAGAACATGGCGCTGGCAATGCCAGGGCTGTATACACTCGATACTGTTAGTGGCTCTGGATAAGAGACTCTGCTAAATGACTCAAATGTAAACATATGAATGTGTGTGTGTGTGTGTGTGTGTGTGTGTGTGTGTGTGTGTGTGTGTGTGTAAGCCACGGTGGTAATAGGGAAGGATAGGGTTGTGAAGGTGACCACAGTGGAATCACAGCCACAAACTCCCCGCTCTACGTCATTCCATATTGACATACGGAGCCGGGGGGGGGGGGGGGGGGGGGGGGGCAGTCCCATTTACAAGCAGAATGAAAGTGAGCGACTCCTGCCAGGATCATTCTCACCCAGGTGTTATTTCTGCCCTAAGGACCCCAGGTGGTAGAGAGAGAGTATCCATAACTACATTTACAGTAAACAAAAGGCAAACTCATATTTGACCATGTAGACTAATGACTTATTTAACTTTAAACATATGTGTTTGAATATTGGTCATTAACACCACTTCCCAATTGATTCATTCCTATGCTGAACCACGTAGCCTACCAATGAACGTAGCAAGCCAACATTGACGTTGCTTCAATTAAATGTAAAGGCCATTTATATTTCATTTTCTTTCCATATCAGTCATACTATTGCACCTTCAAACTACTGGTAGTGATCTTTGATAATAACCAGAGGGGGAAGGCTGGATGCTCACGGTAACATTTGTAGCTGTCCAAGGTGAAATAATTAGCTCAAGTGTCTATGACAATCTGTTCCATTGGATGTTAAATAACTCCAGGTACGAGAGCAGAACACCTCCCCCCGTCGGAGGAGAACAACACTGCTGAACTTGACCCTTTGGAGGCCCGCTCCTCCTCCCATCCCTTCTAAATGTCCGTTGCCAGAGCCGCGGAGCACATTCCTCTGTGGCTGTGTTGACTGAACATGCGTGTCTGTGACTGAGCCTGAGAGAGCGGGATCTCTCTGAGTCTGAGCCTCTGCAGCAGGAAGCGGCCGCCACAGTGCAGGGTGCAGATTTACGGTATGCTGCTCAACGGTCACAGATACAACTGTACAGTGTGGTAGTTTAGTGTGTGTGACCTAACAGCATAATGTTACAGTGCACACACACAATGTGTTTTTTGTGCAGTGCCGTGGCAGCAGATGGAGGAGTCCGGAGATGGGAGGGGTTCACGGGCAGCTCGAGGCAGAGAGGCTGAGCTCGGATTCTCAGTAAGTGCTCACTTAGAACTTGGCACTGTCTCCTCACAAGAGTGTTTTGTGAAATTGGTCAAACCCCCGTACCATCTATTGTGACAAGTTTTATGCTATATTGAGATTGATAAAAAGTCTTCAAACACAATAAAAATTCAGAATGACAGAAGACAAGTAGAACCTGTTAAAAGAGTTGGCACAGTTACATTGGATCATCATTTATTATTCTGCAATAAAAATTATTAACACAAATATGAGTAATAAGCCAAACAGGGGAGTTGTGTAAACACATTATTGCTGCAAATGAAACTCTGATTAACATAGAGGCAGAAAACAACAAGCTTTAACCCAGCATCATCCTTGGGGATCCAATGCATGCGGGAGTACTGCACTCTGCTCAATTAGTAAAGATACCAAAACACAGGCCAGCAAATGAGCAGGGACCAACACAGCCCAGCTGGTGTTGCTGTTTGATGGCTTAACACTGCTAACACTGCTCTCCCTGTCCAACCCAGAGATGAGATCAGGGAGGGAGGGAGGGAGGAGGTGGAGAGAGAGCTCTGATGAAGGTATCAGAGCACAACATATCCTTGGAACTGAAAGGGGGGTCTGTGCCTTTAAGAACAAATGCTGACTGGTTGCCTCTCTGCTCTCCCTCTCTCTCCCCCTCCTTCCTTTCCTTTCCCTCTCTCAGAACTAGCCTCCTCCCTCCCTCCCGCCCTCCCTCTTTCTTTGGTCTGAGTGAAAGTGAAAAGCTGCAGCTCCTTATCAGAGTGTTTACAGCCAGGAGTTTGTAGGCTATTAGGCAGGTCAGGTGACAGGGAGGCTATGCTGCACCATGACCCAGACATCTCAGGGTGAAGGTTGCCTCAGGGAGGGGTGGGGGGGGGTGACAGGGTTTACTGGTGGGAGGGGCCAGAGCCAGCCAGGCCAGAGGTAGATCAGTGGCAGACACACAGCCCAGCTAGTTTATTTGGTTCCATGGAAGTTGTGGGAACGTATGTTTTTGGTTCCATATAGGTTGTGGGCCAAAGCTATATGTTTCCTGACTTGTAAAACTGAAGTGAACATTTCGCCTGTTCTGGGAACGTTTATTTTTAGGTTGCAGGGAGGTTCTGAGAACATTTTACTCTGGTTTCTTTAAAGTTTCTTGGGAGGTTTTATTAACGCTCTGAGAACAGAAATTATAGGTTTTGGAATAACTTCCTTAAAACTTTCACTGAATGTTTCATTAAGACTTTTAATAACACTACCAGCTCATTTTGTTTTCATTTTTTAAAACTCAAAATACAGATAGGACACATGGAAATTCATTTCCTCAGGCATTAATCATGTAAACATATTTATTTTTGTTTGTGACAAGGCATCAGTGAGAATTGAACATATAATCTTTTGCTCTCGATCGGTGGAATTAGTCCAATTCATCACCAGGATGAAGCTAGCATGACATGTTTTTTGCGCATACAAAGCTGTTCATTTTAGTCTCTTCAAACAGACCCCATTTCAAAGGAATCAAGCACTCATTAAGATCAGGTGTGGCCAATTACTGGGTGCGGCCAACACACGTGAACAAACGCAACAAGATAAAGGATAGAGCGAGTTATGTTGATGCTGAGAATGGAATGAATATGTTTTTAAATAACATTCTTAGAACATTCTCTTAACGTTACTAAAGTTTTTATGGAAAGTTTTCTTAACATTCTCAGAACAATTTGAGAACATTACTTTAAATAGAACCATGAGGAAACTAGTTTCCTAACCAGTTGACGAACGTCCCTAGAACATTACAAAAATTGAAATGAAATGTTCTGTTAAGGTAATGAAATAAAGTTTCATTAAAATAAAGTTTTTTTGTCAACTTCCGTAAATGTGCTGAGAATGTTCCAAAGCCAAGCAACTGTCCTGCACCATTCCCAGAAAGTTGTGGGAAGGTTGTATGCAAACTAACCATAGGTTAATTACGCTCTCACCAAGCTCTAAGAAACATATGGTTCTCATAACATTATGTGCTAGCTGGGATAGTTCTCATAACATTATGTGCTAGCTGGGATGGTTCTCATAACATTATGTGCTAGCTGGGAGCTCACAGCTGAGGACAGAAATAATTTCCAGCACTAGCTCAGCTATCAGGCTTCCCTCTCTTCTCGCTCTCTCTGTCATCTTCCTTTTTCTGTTCACCTCAGGTACAGCCATATTTATTCAATCTAAACAAATACAGCAGATTTTTTTAACCTTTATTTAACTAGGCAAATCAGTTAAGAACAAATGTTTATTTACAATGATGGCCTACCGGGAAACAGTGAGTTACCTGCCTTGTTCAGGGGCAGATTGACCAGCACAGAAAGGGGCAAGGGCAAATTGACCTGAGATTGACTAGCACAGAAAGGATTTCAGCTTTAGGCCTATCTGTCATGTTCTGACCTTTATTTCCTTTGTTTTGTATTTATTTAGTATGGTCAGGGCGTGAGTTGGGGTGGGCAGTCTAAGTTTGTTTTTCTATGATTTTGGGATTTGTATGTTTCGGCCTTGTATGGTCCTCAATCAGAGGCAGGTGTCATTAGTTGTCTCTGATTGAGAATCATACTTAGGTAGCCTGGGTTTCACTGTTTGTTTGTGGGTGATTGTCTATGTTGATTGCTTGTGTCATCACAGTTCTCATTTAACTTCACGGTCGTTATTTGTTTAATGTTTTGTATAGTGTGTTTCAGTGTTCAGTGTTTTCTTTATTAAATTTCATCATGTACACATACCACGCCGCATTTTGGTCCTCCGATCCTTCTCGCCTCTCCTCTTCAGATGAAGAGGAGGACGCCCGTGACACTATCATATTCAGAGTCAAAAGTGGACAAAATCCTAAATAAAATATGTTAATAATTAAGAAGAAAATAAACTAAGCTAACAAGCTTGAAAAGTCTTGTAAAAAAAATATTCAGCTAAGAATGTATAGTAAAATGAAAGCAATTACTGATAATGTAACACAACACACACACACACACACACACACACACACACACACACACACACACACACACACACACACACACACACACACACACACACACACACACACAACCAGGCCATAGAGAAGACCCTGTCTGTCTGCTCTGCTCACACACAGAGGGGCTGAGGAGGGTCTTCTGCAGTGCTGATTCCCTGCATTCAGTATATCGTACAGCAAAATAATGATTTTACCTGCATATGGAGCCAATTGCTTCCCATAATATTTCAAAACTGTTTGCATTGTAACATAGGCTGACAGTAGCAGAGGATTTCTTTTTATGATCATAATTGTATTTGATGACAGGCTTTGCTCCTCCCTGCCACTAAAGAGGTCTAATAGAACAGCCTATTCGCTTAATAGTGGGCGCACAGGCTCATCTGGGTTATGTAGGGTGACCTGGCAGGCTGGTTGAGACCTATGGCAGGGGCCAGGGAGGGGCTGCCTCCTCTGATGGGACAGCTCCTCCTTGGCCTCTGCCATGGGTCCCAACCAGCCTGCCAGGTCACCCCACTCTGAGCCAAGTAGCAGAGGATGCAGAGAGTGGCCCTGTCTGATGGCTGCTGGCTCTAGCCCTGAGAGGCACCCTGCCTGCCTGTCTGTGCATCAGCTGGTGCCCAGCTTTCCCCTCTAACTACCAGGCTACACCCTTTTATTAAACACTGTACATTTTAACACATCTCTAAGGCTGGCATTCAAAATCCATGCTCATTTAAAATGATTTACACTGTCAGGACTTGGCTCCAGTTCATTTCTCTCTTTCTACTTTCTTCTCTCTCTCTCTCTCTCACCCTTGCTCTCTCACTCTCTCTCGCTAACTATCTGTCTCTCTCGCTCTCTCGGGGTGGCAGGTAGCTTAGTGGTTAAGATCACTGGGCCAGTAATTGAAATGTTTCTGGTTCAAATCCCTGAGCTGGCAAGGTGCTAAAATCTGCTGTTCTGCCCTTGAGCAAGGCAGTTAATCCCCATTCAGACAATCCCCCGCACCACTGATTCAGAGGGGTTGGGTTAAATGCACAAGACACTATTCAGTTGAATGCATTCAGTTGTACAACCAACTAGGTATCCCCTCACTCTCTCAAGACCAACTTATACAGTGCTGTGTGACTCAGTAAAGTGGTTGTTCAAAAGATCCTCCTCTGAGTCAACAGTTGTTCACTACGCCACAGCATCTGTGTAGACTTCCTCCACTGACATGACACCGATGCACAAGGAACCGTTGATAAAACACTAGAGAGAATGTGAGTGCAGTGCAGTACCTCTCTCCTGTACGAAGTAGGCCAGGTAGAGGTCCAGCTCCTTGACCGAGACACTGATGTGGTGTGGCTGGACACAGAGGATGGGGTTGTTGCACGGCCCAGCCTTGACCAGGCGCTCTCCGTCCGTGCTCTCCAGCGGGATGCCCTTGAACAGGATGACCATGACCAGGTCCAGCCTCCACACCTTGTCGGCCTGACGCAGGCAGTCGATCCTCCTCATCTTGCCCTTCTGGTCAGGGTTAGAGAGGACGCAGCAGGGGGTCTTCTTCCCTGTGATAGACAGCACAAAGTCCTCGCGGCACTCAGGCCGGATGTCCTTGCGCAGTTTGGCCAGCAGACGCGACGCCCACTTCTGCTTGACCTCGGGCTTCTCTCCCAGCAGCTCGTCCTTCACTGCCCGCTCTTCGTCCTTAGTCATCCTTTTCTCGTGCTTCTTGAAGTACTTGCGTTTGCGCGCCTGCAGGTTGAACCAGGTGTAGGCGAAGGCACGCACATGCGGCAGAAGGGCCTCGATGAACGGATGAAACTCATCCTGGATAAGTGGACAAGAAGAAAGGGGTAAGTACTACTTTCTACATAAATGTACCAGAAGCAACCATGCTGTATGAACCGTAACCTATAACAGTGTATACAGTACATGTATATGGAACCAATTACTGTAAATAAAGAAAAGTGCAACCATAGTGGTTCTTTGTCTCCATGCTCAGTGGAACACCACCACCAACAGTAATCATTTATTCAATTATGTTTTGTTGATTATTTGCCTTCTTTTGGTCAGATTTTCAACAAACAAAATATACATCTGCATGACTTTGGGGCACCTCACAAGCCACAGTTGCTTTGCTGTTTAGCCCACAACGATTGAGCAATGTTCTCTTGGTATCTCTAATTACTTCCATATTTTCACTGAGCAAAAATCCCATATGCACCAGCCTGCCCTATAAAAGGCATTCAGAGATCATTTGCACATATAATATGCAAAACGATATAGTCTAATATATAGGCATGGTGCCTACGTTCATGTGTTTGCATGTCTGCAGGTTTAGCCAAACAATGTATAGACTAAGGTTTGTTTATGAGCACATCATAGGCTATAAATGCATACATATGTATGTATGTGTTTGTTCTTGCTCATGAAGGCCCATTAATTGAGTGATTGTGTACAAAGGGGTAATCCATCCAAATGTAATGAAATGTCATTTGCACATACAAGCTGAGTTAAAGATTTATTACGAGTACAGTGCTCAAATCTGTACAACCCACTTCTCATGCTGCCCTTTAGGTTTTGTGTATTTGCCCTGGTATCCATGAAGTTTAACCCTTTGTGGAATACCGGTGTCACAATATCAACTCTCCGGTGATCATCATCTCTTTCAATTAACTGTAACATTCCAAAATAGAACATTGTAGCATATCCTTCCTCAAAGGGTTAACGTTGTTGGTTAATGGCGTCTCTATGGGCTTCTTGGTGTCCACACAGAGAGGTTGGAGTGGAGTGGAGTGTGAAGGTGCTTCAGAGAGCCCATACATGCCCTAGGAGCCGGCACAGGGAGCGTAATTGGACATGACTGTATTACACTGCAGATCTCATGCAATTAACAGTCTGCAATACTGCTCTCAGAAGCACAACATTTTAAATGCTTCCAGCTTTCTCAACCATGGCATCCTGCTCTGAGCAAACGACATCGTTTTCAGATATATCTATTTTTTTGTTTAAATCCTTCCTCCCATACCAACATTACATTTGATCCAGGGATGGCTAGTTTATTATTTTACTACAGTTTGCATTAAATAAAAGATGCATCATGTCCTTGAGGGCATTCTGTATGATAAGGTTTATGCTTGTTGAAGTTTAATCGTAATAAAGCATCTGTGGTGGCAGAGACAGCATCCTTTATTTCACGTTTATTTAGTCTGGCTTCACTGTGTTCCTATTCAGGACAGTTATAAAACAAATATATTGAAAGCAGCGACTCCACTGAGAAGAGGAAACCAGTTGTATACATCCTATTTTAAACAGTAACAGCAGGACAAATTGTGTTTTCATGTCCACTTCACTTTATGTCAACTTTATATCTAAACAGGGTTCAAAGAAAATAGTGGTCTGTAATTTCGGGGTTCAGAGTCCTTTGTCTTGGCCTGCTGAACGCAGAGCGCACATACACAAGTATGTACAATCAGTGCCGGAAGAGGGATCATGGAGAAGAGATAGAGTTACTGTGTAAATGTTCCAAAGCTAACAAGTAGAGCAGAGAGAAACTCTTGTGATAGAAACCAGAGGCCTGGAAACCAGACAGACAATCTGGGGCTTTATGAATTTCCAAAAAGAGAAGGCAATTCAACACTGCCACGGGTACAACAAACTCACAGTATGTCTATTTAACGGTTACATAACGTTTGTTTTTAGTAGAGAACGTTTACAGCAGAGCTGCAGCTCTCCAGTCAAGATGAAGAGAGGTTCGCTTCCATTTCAGGCATTCATAATCATATGTGTTTTAGCCAAATGATAACACCACAAAACGTTTAGGAGGGAAAAAGTCTCAAGATATTGTAACAATTTGAGTACAAGGCCGAGGCCATTTTCAATGTGTGGTATACTTCTCAATTGGGTGCCTATTTTGCGTCTAGCTCCCACAGACAAGACTCCTGACCATGGATGTTCCCCTGTCTGGCCCATGGATAGAGTTCCTCTCATTAAACACATTGAGCTGGAATATGAACACCAACCACCCCTGCAGCAAAAGTAAACACTAACATACTTTCATTGAGGTTAGTTCCTATTTTTGAAATATTTCCATGACATTTAGAGTGAACTCCAAACGTGCATTTCTGGACTTTAGGGCATGTCCCTCTTTTCCACTTATCCCTGCCTCCCTTTTATGAGGTCCTTATGTTTTCATAGCTCCCTCCATCCACATACCCCCTAGCTACAGCATCCATCTGTGCAAACTAGACTTTTACAGGCCCCTAATGGCAGCCTCTAGCCACACAAACCTGTCCTTCTTTCACCTGTGCCCTACCGTCTCTCTGTCCCAACCCCACAGCAACACGGGACAGTTTCTTAACTGTACAGGTGAATAGAGGTCTGAGACCATCATTTAAAAGTACCCAATAACCTAGCGGTGAAACTAGTGTTGCCTTATCGAACGTTAAGGTAGTGAACGTTATTTATGATAAGGGTTACTTACATGGAGAAAATCGGACCTCTCTGAAATCAAAATGGATGGCCCTCCACCTAAACCCTCCCTGAAGCTTGAAAAAAAAGAGTGACCCTCACCTATGCCCAAAATAACAACTAAAACAAAGTGGATAGCAGAAAACATGTTTATACCGTTTACCATCACTTCTTGGACAGACCAGAGCCTTAGATATGCAGTTTTAAAAACAGTTTTTTTGTCCTGTAAGCATTGCATGGCAGCACAGGAATTTTGATAGTGTACAGGGCTGCAGGCCAGAACATTGTGAATTTGCAGACCACTGTGGACAAGGGTAGGGGTGGAAAGATCTCCTTTATAGTAAAAGCATTGCATGAGTCTATCATCGTATTATTTCATGCAATTCTATGTCATTTGACATATTAGCAGAATCTTTTTTAATACCACACAAATTACAGAAATGACATGCTAAGAATGGACAGAGAGATAGGTCCATGTGTTCATCTTATCATATTTCTCCAATGCCAAACCAGTGTGACATGTTTGCAACGAAGCTCTCCCTGTTTGCAAATAATTAAATCTGAGATGTCATAAGGAATCTGAGCATGTTACTTGCATAGGTTAGGCCTACCTTTCCACCCCAGACAGATTAAGCCTACTGATGCAGAAGATTTTAAGCTTACACTGCTGGCTACTCTTCTTCCGTGGCTTAACCCAGCTAGTGTAGGTAACAAGGTAGGTAGGTTTCCCTAAATGCTGTCTGGGTTTAAACATCTTCTACACAGAATGTGAATATCTCAATTCATAGTGACAGAATTAGATTACTTCCAAAGCAAAGTCCATTTTTGTCTCCTCGGCTGTAGAAGGTTGTAGCTCAGCCTCTAAATGTCAACGAACCGAACCAATTATATCCCCT
The DNA here is from genome assembly GCF_002021735.2 of Oncorhynchus kisutch. Lineage (NCBI taxonomy): Eukaryota > Metazoa > Chordata > Actinopteri > Salmoniformes > Salmonidae > Oncorhynchus > Oncorhynchus kisutch. The sequence continues at coordinate 21,757,452 of NC_034183.2, read as the reverse complement.
TATGCACCGGAGCCACATCTTTTCCGGGCATTTTACAGCTTGTTTATAGCATACAGCATCGCGGACCTAAGCGCTGTTATAGATAACTTTATATAACCAATCCTTATATTATTCTAAATCTTAAACTAACAATGGGTAGGCCTGTGCTTTTTGCCATTTTCTGTAATTAAATGTAAGCCTATGGCATGCATACCTTCTCATACGCTCTCAATTCCAGTTTTGGTTTTAATTAATTTAACAGCCTTCACTGACACAGAGGTAGGCTATTTAAAGAGTGCATGGTGGGTGAAGGAATTGACCGACAAAATCAATGTGTATAGCAGCCTATAGCTTAATTTCGTCTGTAAAACAGGTAGGCCTACCTCTTATTTATTAAATAGGAAGACATATGCTCTAACACAAAGCCCTCTTGTTGTTAGTAAAGTCTAATTAAAAATGAGAACGGTGTAAATTAATTATGCCTACTCGAATTTGCCTACTTTCAGCACCATGAGCTGTACATTTCCGATTGATTGTGCCGCGGCTGCTGCTTCACGTTTCAGCCCCACAATGTAAGTTATTCGAAACTGGCTTATTGTGAGGTCAATAACTATGACAAATACATAATGGGCAACAAATACATTGTTTTGAATAAAATATATTATAGTAGTAGCAAACTATCAAAGTTGACCTCCGGTCCTCCTCATCTTTGCTCTATCCTTCTCAAACTGAACTGAACATAGGCTATAACAGGGATCATCAACTAGATTCAGTCGTGGGCCGATTTGTTCTTGAGCGGATGGTCGGGGGCCAAATTCGGACTTGGGCCGCCAGTTGGCGAACCCTGGGGTTATAGGCTAGTCCGTGCGCAAGATAATGCATTTTTGGACTAGGCCTATCCCCCAAAATAGGCACACTTAATATTGCGTGCCCAGAGTTGAATCAGAGATGAGGGGTGGCATCGGGCACACATCGATATATAGTCTAATAAGCAACTAATTCTACAACACTGAGAAATATAGACATTTCATCAATTACAAATTACATGACCCTCCCCTGGACTAGATTTAAAAGATACTAAACCCTCCCCTTCACTGAAATTGAAAAAGCATGACCCTCCCCCATTTTCCTCCAGTTAACCATTCTATAAATGTTGATCCATCCATAACTACAGAATTAAAGATGAGAATGAAAAAGCTGTGCAGAGTAAAGAAGTTGAGGGAAGGAGTTGAGAAGCGGACCCTCTCTCTCCTTTCCATATTGGGCAGGGACCCGCTCCAATGGAATGCTATGGTTTTTCTACAATCTAAATCAGAAGGTTGCCTTGACTTCAGATTTGTTTACACTCTGACGATGAGACTGTTATTGATAAACAGAGGTGATGAATGAGTTCCCATATGGCAGACCGACTGCAGATCTTTGATCAGAGCCTGGGTCTGAAGGCAGCTCAGCGCAGAGCAGAGGCCTGCTAAGATATCTGTCCTGTGCACCTATCAGTTTGGCCATTCAATAGTATATACTGGTGGCTACTGACTGGAGTCAAAGTGGCCAGAAATAACCTGAGTGCAGAGCCCTGCTCACAGAGGAAAGACATGGCCATCACAGCTGTGTTTGTGCAGTAATTGAATCATTTTGTTTTTGCAGAGCCCAGGGAGATGTGTTTTTATTCCTGCTCGTTGCTCGGATACCATTTTTATTATGTCTTAAACAGAGAATGTAATTTCTTTGCAAATCCTTTTCCGAGGAGACAGGAATCAGAGGGGGGGGTTGGTCTTTCTAGCGAATGAGAGAATGGTGGAGTTGTGGTCAGATGCACAATGTTGCCATGGTCACACTTTGTGCCAAGCACGTGCCACAACCCAAGCAAAGAAGGAGAGGGTGGAAAGTATTCTTACAGTTGATGAAATAACACATCTAAGCTATGGAACTTTCAAATGACTTCTACAGAATCTACCACCTTTGTCATCAGGAAGGTTGGTATAGCCTTACCCTATTTTGCATTGTGAATATTGTAGGTACGGTATTATAACATCAACTTAAACTGAAGAGCTGTATTTTTCCCCCCATATTCTCTTTATCGAGGCAAGTGTAATGTTGAATTCATTATGCTCAGAATTTACACCTTTCTAAGCTTTCATGACAAGAATTCCTCCCTCCACACCCCATCCTGCACTGTAACTACAGCAATCGCCAGAGGCTCTGAATCAAAATGGCAAAATCTCCTTCCCTCTCTCATTTCAATGCTAATGGTTGTAGAATACTAAAACAGCTGATTGCCAAGAAAGCCGAAAAATGCTCTCTGCTAGTACCAAAGGCCTTCTAACCACACTACCAGCTAACTACACCTACAAAAAGGCACAACACTGGAGAGGAGGGAACCAGATTTAGAAGGAAAGTGACGAGGGTGTGACTGGCTAAACACTGACCATCCATGAAAGTGTCTGCAGTGTCCATCTCCTCCAGACCATCAGCACAATTCCACTCTTTTCCTTGGTCAGTTATGGTGTGAAAAGCATTGTTCCCGTCAAGAACAAACGATCAGTAATAACCCCAAGACTGCACCAATCATCTCTATTACAGGAATGTCCCTGCGTGATACTGAATGTAGATATCTAAATAACTGTTAGCTCCGTTACTGAGTAATAAATTGTTAGGGAAAGTGTGTCGGCCTGTTTCCAGCAGGGCCGTGGTATGGCTGTGCATGTTAAGTGGGTCAAAGGGGATGTTGTGTTGACTTCCAGCAGTGAGTCATCCTGCCTAGTAGCTGCACAATCGCTGAGTCAGCCCTCAGCCACGCACAGTGACAATAGAGGGCAGGGAGGAGGGATGGGCACTGGAACAGAGGCTGCAAGCTATAGAGGAGGGAAGACTCACTGCGGTATTTGGGTTAGCTCACTCTGTCGATCTCCTTCGCTGTCCCACATGGAGGCTACAGCTTTGTGACGGTCTCACAACTATGGAGGTGCTCCGTCAACTGAAAGGGAACATTCTGACCTTTGAAATGTTGATCTAACAAACTGTATTTTGTGGTTCGTCAGTATAAGTTCAGAGTCAAACACACCATACTCACTATGCGGCAGTATGGGTTCAGAGTCAAACACACCATACTCACTATGCGGCAGTATGGGTTCAGAGTCAAACACACCATACTCACTATGCGGCAGTATGGGTTCAGAGTCAAACACACCATACTCACTATGCGGCAGTATGGGTTCAGAGTCAAACACACCATACTCACTATGCGGCAGTATGGGTTCAGAGTCAAACACACCATACTCACTATGCGGCAGTATGGGTTCAGAGTCAAACACACCATACTCACTATGCGGCAGTATGGGTTCAGAGTCAGACACGCCATACTCACTATGCGGCAGTGTGGATTCAGAGTCAGACACGCCATACTCGCTATGCGGCAGTATGGGTTCAGAGTCAAACACACCATACTCACTATGCGGCAGTATGGGTTCAGAGTCAAACACACCATACTCACTATGCGGCAGTATGGGTTCAGAGTCAGACACGCCATACTCACTATGCGGCAGTATGGATTCAGAGTCAGACACGCCATACTCACTATGCGGCAGTATGGGTTCAGAGTCAGACACACCATACTCACTATGCGGCAGTATGGGTTCAGAGTCAGACACACCATACTCACTATGCGGCAGTATGGGTTCAGAGTCAGACACGCCATACTCACAATGACTCGATTAAATACTGGGAAAAACCCATCCGCAATTTCCACGTCAAAGTTCTTTATTAGTGTTGATGAACAGAACACTCATTCTCTCCCAGTGAGAGAGATATGTGCATGTGGTGTATGTGGCCAGTGGTGTAAAGTACTTCAGTAAAAATACTTTAAAGTACTACTTAAGTAGTTTTTGGGGTATCTGTACTTTACTTTAATATTTTTCACTACTTTTACTTTTACTGAACTCAATTCTTTAAGAAAATATTGTACTTTGTACTCCACACATTTACCTTGACACCCAAAAGTACTCGTTACATTTTGAATGCTTAGCAGGACAGGAAAATGGTCCAATTCACACACTTATCAAGAGAACATCCCTGGTCATCTCTACTATCTGTGATCTGGTGGACTCACTAAACACACAGGCTTCGTTTGTAAATGTGTGAATGTTGCTATCCGTAAATAAATAAAAACAATAAAATGGTGCCCTCTGCTTTGCTTAATTTAAGGAATTAGAAATTATTTATACTTTTACTTTTGATACTTAAGGATATTTCCAACCAAATACTTTTAGACTTTTACTCAAGTAGTATTTTATTGGGTGATTTTACTTTTACTTGAGTCATTTTCTATTACGGTATATTTACTTTCACTCAAGTATGACAATTGGGTACTTTTTCCACCACTGGTTATGGTCATTGTCCATGGCTCTTCTTCTTCTTCTTAGAAAAGACTGAACATTGCATCTGTTTCCCACAGTCTCACTGAAAGTAGTGAGGGTGCATCATTCCTTGACATTATTTGAGTGGCAAATAAACCTCATTAACTCCACTGCATGCCATTAACAATATATGCTTTATGTTGACGGATCTACACTATAAATACAAATGTATGTGGACGCCCCTATAAATATGTGGATTCGGCTATTTCAGCCACACCCGTTGCTGACAGGTCCATAATATCGAGCACACCGCCATGCAATCTCCATAGACAAACATTGGCTATAGAATGGACTTACGGAAGAGCTCAGTGACTTTCAACGTGGCACCATCATAGGATGACACCTTTCCAACAAGTCAGTTCATCAAATTTCTGCCCTACTAGAGCTGCCCCGGTCAACTGTAAGTGCTCGTATTGTGAAGTGGAAATGTCTAAGAGCAACAACGGGTCAGTGGTAGGCCACACAAGCTCAAAGAACGGGACCACCGAGTACTGAAGCGCAAAATCGTCTGTCCTCGGTTGCAACACTACCGAGTTCCAAACTGCCTCTGGAAGCAATGTCAGCATAAGAACTGTTCGTCGGGAGCTTCATGAAATGGGTTTTCATGGCCGAGCAGCCACACACAAGCCTAAGATCCTCATGCGCAATGCCAAGTGTCAGCTGGAGTGGTGTAAAGCTCGCCGCCATTGGACTCTGGAACAGTGTAAACGCGTTCTCTGGAGTGATGAATCACGCTTCACCATCTGGCAGTACGACGGACGAATCTGGGTTTGGCGGGTGCCAGGAGAACACTACTTGCCTCAATGCATAGTGCCAACTGTATAGTGCCAACTAATGTTTGGTGGGGGAGGAATAATGGTATGGGGCTGTTTTTCATGGTTCGGGCTAGGCCCCTTAGTTCCAGTGGAGGGAAATCTTAACGCTACAGATTCTAGACGATTCCGTGCTTCCAACTTTGTGGCAACAGTTTGAGGAAGGCCCTTTCCCATTTACGCATAACAATGCACCTGTGCAGAAAGCGAGGTCCATACAGAAGTGGTTTGTTGAGATTTGTGTGGAAGAACTTGACTGGCCTGCACAGAGCCCTGACCTCAACCCCATTGAAAATCTTTGGGATGAATTGGAACGCCGACTCCGAGCCAGGCCTAATCACCCAACATCAGTGCCCGACCTCACTAATGCTCTTGTGGCTGAATGGAAAAAAGTCCCCAAAGCAATGTTCCAACATCTAGAGGAAAGCCTTCCCAGAAGAGTGGAGGCTAATATACCAGCAAAGGAGGGGACCAACTCCATATCAATGGCCATGATTTTGAAATGAGATGTTCGAAGAACAGGTGTCCACATACTTTTGGTCATGTAGTGTAATCCCTGCGTCTGCCTTGGGATTAAGTAGCACAAGCAGCCGTGTGTCTGGGCTGCTTTGAGACGGGCCTCTGTGGGCCTTCAACACATCCCATGAGAGCCCCTAACGTGGGAAAGGAGACTGTGAGATAATAACCATGCATGTCTGTGTGTGTGTACATAGTACGGTTGAACATGTGAGGGTCTGGCTGTCTAGGCTTTGGCAAAGGGCTGTTATAGTAAAAGACATCCTGAGAGAGTAACTGATAATGTCGTCTTGCCTCGTCTTCAAAACATCAAGCAAAAGTCCTTTCAACGTGATAAAACATCATTTAGTATCATGGGAATGATGGGGGTAGGTTTTCTAATGACAAATCTCAAGATTTGAGAATCACAGCATCTTAACCATTCCAGTAGTGAAAATAAACTGTGACAGTGGGATCAAAATACAAATCTACAGATTTGCTCTCTTAATTTGATCACTCTGTTATTTCAGAGAATTTTCCTGCGCAGCAGGAAATGCAAATTGTAGTGTATTGAAGGCTTCTGAAGTTTGTCATTTCCACTTTCACATGTCAGACTTGATTTGCCCTAAAGAAAAATGTATCAACCCCTACAAAAATGTCCATTAATTATAATCCACATAATAATTCACATTTTCTGTTGCTGCAGGATTATTTTCCAGCTGTGAGAAACTGGTCAAATTAAGATAGCACATTTGTGTAGGCAATTTCAATTTCAGTCATGACTGGATCTGTGATCTTTTAGTTTGTTTGTGGGAGGGAGAGAGTTTGGTGTTTCCTATGCCATTCTGAGATGTCATCAACCATATGTTTTAGATCCTCGGGTGACGAGAGACACCCAGTAATGTCATGATGAAAGATTCAAGAAGTGCAAATTAGAGCCGGGCGATATATCAAATTAATTAGATTAATTCTAATGTATGTTTTTGCATGATATTCCAAATACCTGTATCACAAGAATCACGCGTGACATTTTTTTCATTTTATGAGCATTTATGTCCACTTCTTCTCATGTTGTCGTTTCGGTCTCATCTCCTTAGTGGCTTTTGTGCCGTGTGCAGGGCCAGATTAATGAAACCACGGGGCCCTGGCCCATGGGGGGCCCAAGAGGCAGCAAAAAATATAAAAATATACAATTAAAATAAAAACATTATTATATGTGCAGTATATATTTTATATTTTTTAACTGCAAGTGCCAACCACAAAAAGACTCAGGAGCCTGCTCTCAATGAGTGTAGACTGCCTGCTGCTGCCGCTCTGCTAATCTTAGGAAGGAGGGAGGAGAGGAGGTAGGGGCCCACGTGGGTAACTGGGGGGCCCTGCCTTGATTGGGAAACTGATTCATAAAATATAAAATAAAAACTGCAATAAAATACATGTGACTGGCCAATTGTGTGAGTCAGGGGCTGGGCCCAAGAGGCAAAAACATTCGTTTTTTTATTATTATATTTTATTATCCAACCACAGGAGCCTGCTCTCAATGTTCAAAATACACCAGAGAGCATCATTTAGCCACAGAGAATCAATAGTTTATAAAAAAATAACTGTGGATTTAAGTTTTATCACAAGTACAAAATTAGGAAAACACCTACATTGAGCGTTTTTAAAAGGGTGTTTGCGCCACCATGAGCTGCCAGAACAGCTTCAATGCGCCTTGGCATAGATTCTACAAGTTGACCTAAACCATGCCGGGCAAATGCACCCCACAACATAACATCCCTTGTTAACTCAAGTGTTTCCTTTATTTTGGCAGTTACGGGTATGTCTACAGTCAGGAACACTGCTGTTTGGGCAGCATGCGAGACAAACATAGGCTACAGCTTGTTGCTTTGTGACCATAGACATATAATCCATAGAAGGGTTTTGTAACCTCTTACACTGGTAATTTGACTGGGTACACTAGCAATGGATGCCAGTCCTGACTTGAATGGGAACTGCCATCTATGGATTGTATTTCTAAGGTTGGTTGCAGCTGTCGGGGGCCTGCCACTCGCAACAACAACAAAGATGGGAAATCACTTTTTCCTCTCAGACAAGGGGTTTCAACTCGCTATTTGCATTAGAGGTTTGGTCCAACAGAATCGATCATTTGGACACCAAAACACAATGCGACAATATTTGCCTAGTCTGTTTTATAAATGTACAATAAGCATAAAACACAATTATGAATGGAATGGACAACTTGTTCTCATTCTGAGGAATAAGCTGGGCCACTTGATTTCAACATCTGAACAAAGTGGACAGGCTAGCATGCTGTTCAAACAGTTGGAGACGGACAGAAGGGAGCGTTCATAACAATTTAACTGTTCTGCCCTGTTAGCTATAAAATATCCTGAACAAAAACATAAACGCAACATGCAACAATTTAGTTACAGTTCAAATGAGGAAATCAGTCAAGTGAAATAAATGTAGTAGGCCATAATTTATGGATTTCACATGATTAGGAATACAGATATGTATCTGTTGGTCACAGATTCCTTTAAAAAAAAATGGGCCTCGGGATCTCGTCATGGTATTTTTGTGCATTCAAATTGCCATTAATAAAATGCAATTGTGTTCGTTCTCAGTAGCTTATGCCTGCCCATACCATAACCCCACCGCCACCATGGTGCACTCTGTTCACAATGTTGACATCAGCAAACTGCTCGCTCGCACGACGCCATACATGTGGTCTGAGGTTGTGTGTCCGGTTGGACGTACTGCCAAATCCTCTAAAACAACGTTGGAGACGGCTTACAGTAGAGAAATGAACATTCAATTATCTGGCAACAGCTCTGGTGGATATTCCTGCAGCCAAGTGCACACTCCCTCAAAACTTGAGACATCTGTGACATTGGGTTGTGTGACAAAACTGCACATTTTAGTGGCTTTTATTGTCCCCAGCACAAGCTGCACCTGTGTAATGATCATTCTGTTTAATCAGCTTCTGATATGCCACACCTGTAAGGTGGATGGATTATCTTGGCAAAGGAGAACTGCTTACAAACTGGGATGTAAACAAAATTGTGCACATAATTTGAGAGAAATAAGCTTTTTGTGCATATGGAACATTTCTGGGATCTTTTATTTCAGCTTATGAAAAATGGGACCAATACTTTACATGTTGCATTGATATTTTTGTTCAGTGTAGATCCAAGTAGGCTAAACCTGAAATATAAAGATTCCTATAAAGATTAGCTGGTTACTCACAAGCACGTGGGCTTGTGCTTGAGAGATCTGTTCGAATGGTCTATTATGCCTACTACAAGAAGCGAATGTGCATTATGCATATGTAACAGTATAACTTTAGTCTGTCCCCTTGCCCCGACCCGGGCGCGATTCGGGGACACTCTGCACACGTCAACAGTCACCCTCGAAGCATCGTTACCCATCAAAAGCCGCGGGGGAACCACTACTTCAAGGTCTCAAAGCGAATGACGTCACCGATTGAAACGCTATTAGCGCGCACCACCGCTAACTAGCTAGCCATTTCACATCGGTTACACATAGTTCTGGTTACATTTGTAACAAAAGGGGCATTTTCATAGACTTAAAAGCCAGATCAGTGATTACTGCAAAAAAGCAGGTTAAACTATTTTGATAAACAAATGACATTATTAGTGGGTCTTATGATTGTGGACACATAATTTCACAAACCCTGAATTCATTAGATTATTGCTTACTGTTTTAAATACAGTGTACTTGACCTTATTGTATCACAAAGCTTATTTAGAGAAAACATTACAAAAAATGAGATATAAATTTGTGAATCGCCCATAAGTTAGAAAATAATAAAGATGTGATTTTTAGGCCATGTCGCCCAGCCCTAGTGCGAATACAGATTCACAATTACACAGTTTGAAGCAAAAAATCAAACGTATCTCTCCACCTCCGTCCGTGCCAGAATGATGAACCTAAGCTGAAAATACTCTGCTGATTCAAGGTGAAACCCCTGATAAGCCCACTTTCCTGGAAATGCAATATGATTCATTTTTTGTGTCCGTGTCTCACTTCTAATAACTTACTTTGCATCTGTCCTCTCCCACCCTCCCCTGGCTTTTTCATATTGAGAGAGAGGAGAGGTGAGAGAGGAGAGAGAGAGAGAGAGAGAGAGAGAGAGAGAGAGAGGAGAGAGAGAGAGAGAGAGAGAGAGAGAGAGGGAGGAGAGGTGAGAGAGGAGAGATGAGAGAGAGAGAGAGAGAGAGAGAGAGAGGCAAGCTGTCAAGAAATTATCTGGTTTGTACCATGAGGTCCTCTACCCATGAGGACTGAAAGTCAAGTTCTGAGAGCAGGATGAGACTGCAGCTGAGACCACCACCACGGTTAGGTTGTTAGGCCCTCAGTGTGGGAACAAGACTACTGCTTCAGCCTGCCATTGAAACTGACAACACTGCCAGCCCGGTTCTGATCACAGGTGTGCTAGTAGGCCAGAAACAGACAGGCAGTCAGACATTAGCTCAATTGATTGGTGCAGCATAACAGAAAATGGCACAGTGGAGTCATGTCTCAAAATCGATAGCTTTTCAACACCTTTTGCTCTCCCTCTTTCCCAGCTCTCTCTCTCTCTCAATTCAATTCAAGGGCTTTATTGGCATGGGAAATGTATGTTAACATTGCCAAAGCAATCTCCCTCTCTCTCTCTCTCTGGCAGTGTTTTTTCTGTGTGTTATGTAGGCTACAGAGTAGACATATGGATACTCTATCTGATCAATGATCCATTTGTTCTTCATTAAATTGTACCAAACACTTTTTTCATTTATTTAACCTTTATTTAACTAGGCAAGTCAATTAAGAACAAATTCTTATTTACAATGACGGCCTAGCAAGAAGCAAAAGGCCACCTGTAGGGACGTGTCTGGGATTTTTTTTTAAAGAAGAAAGATACACCACAACTAGGCTGGGGCGATATACCGTTTATACCGCATAGCGGGGTATTTCCAAATATCGACAGTATAATATTCAATACCGTTAGGGGGGAGGGTGCTGCGGAGGTGCGTGCTACAAATCAAATCAAACTTTATTTGTCACCTGCGCTGAAATGCTTACTTACAAGCCCTTAACTAACAGTGCAGTTCAATAAACAGTTAAGAAAAAATTTACCAAAAACTCTAAAGTTAAAAATTATACAAAGTAACACAATAAAATAACAATAACGAGGCTATATACAGGATGTACCGATACCGAGTCAATGTGCAGGGGTACAGGTTAGTTGAGGTAATTTGTACATGTAGGTAGGGGTGAAGTGACTATGCATAGATAATAAACAGCGAGTAGCAGCAGTGTAAAAAACAAATGGGGGGGGGGGGGGGGGTGTCAATGTAAATAGTCCGCTGTGGCCATTTTATTAGTTGTTCAGCAGTCTTACGGCTTGGGGGTGGAAGCTGTTAAGGAGCCTTTTGGTCCTAGACTTGATGCTCCGGTACCGCTTGTCGTGTGGTAGGGTTTCTCATTGTTGTCGGTGATCAGGCCTACCACTGTTGTGTCATCAGCAAACTTAATGATGGTGTTGGAATCGTGTTTGGTCACGCAGTTGTGGGTGAACAGGGAGTACAGGAGGGGTCTAAGCACACGCCCCTGAGGGGCCCCCGTGTTGAGGATCAGCATAGCAGATGTGTTGTTGCCTACCCTTACACCATTGCTTATAAGTTATAAGTTAAGTATAACTACGACAAATCTAAGAAGAGTCAAATAAATAATATCCAGCTCAGGCTCCAGGTATACATTTGGTTTGCTAACTTGCTAGCTAAGTGGCTAGATGTCAAGATCAAGTTTCTTGGTTACAGCAGAGACATTCAAGATCCTGGTTGCCTAAATTGTTTTGTGAGTAAAAATAAAAAAACATTTGTTTTCCTTTTAAAAAAAATAGTGCCCCTTGTCTGCACTTCTGGTAATACTGTGTACCTCGGAGTGGTACAGAAACGCTATGACGGTATAAAAATCTGAATACCACCCAACCCTAACCACAACACTACATAAAGAGAGACCTGAGACAACAACACAACATGGCAGCAACACAACACAACATGACAACAACACAACATGGCAGCAACACAGCATGGCAACAACACAACATGGTAACAACACAACAGAGAGATAAAACTATCCAGTTTGAGTGATTTTTGCAGCTCGTTCCAGTCACTAACTGCAGCGAACTGAAAAGAGGAGCGACCCAGGGATGTGTGTGCTTTGGGGAGGATGAGGTTTGTAGTATGTATCTCAGATAGGGAGGAGCGAGGCCAATGAGGGTTTTATAAATAAGCATCAACCAATGGGTCTTGTGCCGGGAATACGAAGATGGCCATTCTTCCTACTGAACCACATTACCTTTGTTTTGGTGTTGTTCAGAACAAGGTTCAGGGCAGAAAAAGATTATTGGACACTAAGAAAGGTTTGTTGTAGAGCATTCACAAAATCTGGGTTAGGCCAGCTGAGTATAAGACTCATTCATCTGCATATAAGTAGAGGAGAGAGCTTCCTACTGCCTGAGCTATGTTGTTGATATAAATTGAGAAGAGCGGGGGGGCTAGGATCGAGCCTTGGGGTACTCCCGTGGTAACAGGAAGGGGCTGAGACAGCAGATGTTCTGACTTTAAACAATGAACTGTTTGAGGGAGGTAGTTAGTAAATCAGGCAGGAGACCCCTCAGGAGACACCAATACTCCTTAGCCAACCCAAAAGAATGGAATGACCTACCGTATCGAAAGCTTGGGCAGTCAAAAAAGATAGCAGCACAACATTGCTTAGAGTCAAGGGAAGTGGTGAAATCATTTAGGACCTTTAAGTTTGCAGTGACATATCCATAACCAGAGTGGAAACCAAATTGCGTACCAGAGAGAATTCAACAGACCTCAAGAAAGCCAGTCACTTGATTATTAACAAGTGTTTCCAAAACTTTTAATAAACAGGGCAAGATAGAAATTGGCCTATAACTGTTAGGATCAGCTTGATCTCCCCCTTTAAATAAAGGAGGCACTGTGGCAACCTTCCAAGCACTGGGACATTAATGATTTTGTATCACCACATGGCTCAGAAGAGCATGATTGGTCAAGTGTCCTCAGTCATGCATTGCTGAATCTCACAGCAGAGCAAAATGTTTTAGCAATGCTACACAACCACTTGAGCTCTGACCTTGTTAAGTGCAAAACAATTGGCCTCTGATTTAGAGGATCAAAGTGCCCAAGTCCCCCTTGAGCCTGAAAATATGGGCCGTTTTATTGACTCCCATAGCTTCCTATAGACTCTACAGTTCCAGGCCTGGGAGACACGGACCAGCACGCTGAGCCCTACTTAAGCCCAGCTCATGCCTTTGCCCCAACTCAATGACAAGGTCAGACAGGGCATGACCCCGGGAGTAAAATTATTTCTGAGGCCATGCACACTGACAATGAGACTGAATCGCCGGGGCCCACTCCACATTATGACATGGCTGACATGAACAAGATGCCACCGTCTGCAATCTGCATCGCATGACATCCATCAGAACACGCATTAGACTAAGTGACATCTTTCTGGGTTCAACTACACTCTAAAGGCCCAATCACAGACGCTATTATTCGCTCAGTAAGCAATGAGTAATAATAAAAAACATATTCATGACATCATGACAGAACTTTCTAGTATTACTGTTGTATATTTCCATTCATGCAATTATTAGTTCCAGTTTGTTACACTTAAAATTGGTTTTATTGGGCATTGATTCAGAGTTGATATCTGAGATTTATTATCCTGGACTTCCCCTTGCAGTAGATATCATAAAGCACAAAACCAGGGGACCCATAGGCACACAAAGATGGCCTAGCGAACAAATAAATGAGTGTAATAGACTTCACATAACAACAGCCGGTGGCAAGACAAAAAATTCCTATGAGCTACGGCCCATCGATAACGGTCAGAGGGGGCCAATGTAGAGGCATGCAGGCATGTGGACACACTCCCCATGTGGACATGATAGCAGAAGACCCCATTGCCTCCTGTTACCCAGAGATAGGGTTGATAGGGTTCTCCAAAACATACTGTACTCACACAGACACACGTACGTCATACCCAGGAAAAACACACCTCTGTTAGACCTACTGCTTGTTTGACTTCATTTGAACCTCAACTACTTGGCTATTTCACCAACTACTTCTCTGATAGAATTCAGTGTGCCAAATCGGAGGGCCTGTAGTCCGGACCTCTGGCAGTCTCTATGGGGGTGCCACAGGGTTCAATTCTCAGGCTGACTCTCTTCTCTGTATACATCAATGATGTCGCTCTTGCTGCTGGTGATTCTCTGATCCACCTCTACGCAGACGACACCATTCTGTATACATCTGGCCCTTCGTTGGAAACTGTGTTAACTAACCTCCAGACAAGCTTCAATGCCATACAACTCTCCTTCCGTGGCCTCCAACTGCTCTTAAATGCAAGTCAAACTAAATGCGTGCTCTTCAACCGATCGCTGCCCGCACCCGCAAGCCCGACTAGCATCACTACTCTGGATGGTTCTGACTTAGAATATGTGCACAACTACAAATACCTAGGTGTTTGGCTAGACTGTAAAATCTCCTTCCAGACTCACATTAAGCATCGCCAATCCAAAATTAAATCTAGAATCGGCTTTCTATTTCACATCCTTCACTCATGCTGCCAAACATACCCTCGTAAAACTGACCATCCTACCTATCCTCGACTTCATCTATGAAATAGCCTCCAACACTCTACTCAACAAATTGGATGCAGTCTATCACAGTGCCATCTGTTTTGTCACCAAAGCCCCTTACACTAGCCACCACTGCGACCTGTGCACTCTCGTTGACTGGCCCTCGCTTCATACTCGTCGCCAAACCCACTGGTTCCAGGTCATCTACAAGTCTTTGCTAGGTAAAGCCCCATCTTATCTCAGCTCACTGGTCACCATAGCAGCACCCACCCGTAGCACACGCCCCAGCAGGTATATCTCACTGGTCACCCCCAAAGCCAATTCCTCCTTTGGCCGCCTTTCCTTCCAGTTCTCTGCTGCAAATGACTAGAACGAACTGCAAAAATCACTGAAGCTGGAGACTCATATCTCCCTCACTAGATTTAAGCACCAGCTGTCAGAGCAGCTCCCAGATCACTGCAGCTGTACATAGCCCATCTTTAAATAGCCCATCCAACAACCTCATCCCCATACTGTATTTATTTATTTATCTTGCTCCTTTGCACCCCAATATCTCCACTTGCACATTCATCTTCTGCACATCTATCACTCCAGTGTTTAATTGGTATATTGTAATTACTTCGCCACTATGGCCTATTTATTGCCTTACCTCCCTTATTTTACCTCATTTGCACACACTGTATACAGACTTTTACTGTATTATTGACTGTATGTTTGTTTATTCCATGTGTAACTCTGCGTTGTTGTATGTGTCGAACTGCTTTGCTTTATCTTGGCCAGGTTGCAGTTGTAAATGAGAACTTGTTCTCAACTAGCCTACCTGGTTAAATAAAGGTGAAAATAAATAACATCTGGTGCATCTTCAGAAAACTATTCTGATTCGCCAGAGTAACAACAGTTAAGCACAGACTACTGAAGTGACCTGTTGTGTTAGGTATATGGCAAATAGGTTTTAATCATCTTGATAGCGTGGACCCGGTAAGCAACAGATACAATATAAGGGTGAGACCATCTGAATGTCATCTCGTCCTAATCTCATCCCAGTCCAAATACATGAAAGGACAGTCTCTGAATGCTATTTCCATTCCAGCTGTTTCTACATTACAATAATCTTCATTTAAGTGGAGACAGATTTAAAAAATGGCAGTATTTCTACAAGTATTCAGACACCTTGACTTATTCAGCCTTATTCTAGAATGGTTTACATTTTTTTAAATACTCTGCAATCTACACACACAACCCCATAATGACAAAGTAAAAACAGTTTTTCTTAAATTTCAGCTAATGTGGCCACAGTGCATGTCAGAGCAAAAACCAAGCCATGAGGTAGACGGAATTGTCCGTAGAGCACCGAAACAGAATTGTGTTGAGGCACAGATCTGGGGAAGGGTACCAAAAAATGTATGCAGCATTGAAGGTCCCCAAGAACACAGTGGCCTCCATCATTTTTAAATGGAAGAAGTTTGGAACCACCAAGACTCTTCCTAGAGCTGGCCACCCGGCCAAACTGAGCAATCGGAGAAGGGCCTTGGTCAGGGAGGTCACCAAGAACCTGATGGTCACTCTGACAGAGCTCTAGAGTTCCACCGTGGAGATGGGGGAAACTTCCAGAAGGACAACCATCTCTGCAGCACTCCACCAATCAGGCCTTTATGGTAGAGTGGCCAGACGGAAGCCATTCCTCAGTAAAAGGCACATGACCGCCCGCTTGGAGTTTGCCAAAAGGCACCTACAGGACTCTCAGACCATGAGAAACAAGATTCTCTGGTCTGATGAAACCAAGATTGAACTCTTTGTCCTGAATGCCAAGCGTCATGTCTGGAGGAAACCTGGCACCATCCCTACGGTGAAGCATGGTGGTTGCAGCATCACGCTGTGTGGATGTTTTTCAGTGGCAGGGACTTGGAGACTAGTCAGGATTGAAGCAAAGATGAACGGAGCAAAGTGCAGAGGGATCCTTGATGAAAACCTGCTCGTCACGCCCTGACCTTAGAGATCCTTTAAATTCTCTATTTGGTAGGTCAGGGTGTGACTAGGGTGGGAAATCTATGTTTATATTTCTTTGTTGGCCGAGTATGGTTCCCAATCAGAGGCAGTTGTCTATCTTTGTCTCTGATTGGGGATCATACTTAGACAGCCCTTTTTCCCACCTTCTGTTGTGGGATCTTGTCTTTGTGTGTTGCATATGTTGCACTCCTAGCTTTACGTTCGTTGAGTTGTTTATTGTTTTTGGTGGAACATTTATAATTGAAGAACATTTTACGCCTACCACGCTGCACCTTGGTCTTCATTTAACGACAGACATAACACTGCTTCAGACTCAGGCTAAGGTTCACCTTCCAAAAGGACAACGACCCTAAGCACACAGCCAAGACAAAGCAGGAGTGGCTTCCGGACAAGTCTCTGAATGTCCTTGAGTGGCCCAGCAAGAGCCTGGACTTGAACCCGATTGAACATCTCTGGAGAGACCTGAAAATAGCTGTGCAGCGACGCTCCTCATCCAACCTGACAGAGCTTGAGAGGATCTACAGAGAAGAATGGGAGAAACTCCCCAAATGCAGGTGTGCCAAGCTTGTAGCATCATACCCAAGAAGACTCAATGCTGTAATCTCTGCCAAAGATGCTTCAACAAAGTACTGAATAAAGGGTCTGAATACTTATGTAAAATTGATATTTTAGTTTTTTATTTGTAATAAATTTGCAAAGATTTATAAAACCCTGTTTTTGCTTTATCATTATTTTTGTTTATCATTAGGTTTAGAACAGATCCATTTCTAATCATTTCCACCTCTGAGAGAGAGAGAGAAAAACTATGTAATTTTGTAAACTAGACAATTATGTCAAATATTCATGTTTTGGGATGGTTTGTTATTCTTGTAAATTACACGCAAAGCCTGAGTCATAGTTTTTAGATTTGTACATCTGTAGGTGCACCATGTAGCATAGTCAATCATAATCCCATTGTACAGTGCAAGTACAGGATATGCAGTGGACCGAACACAGTCCCTTTCCCTTCCTGAAAATACAAAGGAACATATCTATACAATACTGATGCCACTATTACAGTGCACTGTGTATAAAAAGTTAACATGGAGTCTCGGAGGGTCGTCTGCGAGCGTCATAGAGCACACCAAAGGGAACACTGCAGAACTATTCATGGCTGGATTAATAATGGATGTTAATCATGCTGCTAAAAAACACAACATTTGGGAGACCAGTCAACAGCCATTTAAAACCCATCTGTGTAATGAGCCAATGAACAGTGGGCCCAGAACAGTCCTCGACCAGGTCAACGGAGAATAACCCAAACAAGACAGAGAAATAAACTGACTGTGGTGAAGAGCAGACCAACAGATGAAGCATTTCAAAGTACTGTCTACAATGTGTAACCTGTGCATATGACAAATAAACTTGACATGACAGATCGTTCTGTTTCTACAGAAGATGTTTATGTATTGTGGGGTCATACAGAGTATCAAATATGATTTGGAAGATGATTTATTAGAATGATGGAAAAACAGGAGATCTGACTGGACCCAAAGATCGTCAGATTATGCCAGTGAATAGTGAGGGTCCTCAGGAGCCTCCTGGTCCAGGGACAGGCGCAGGAGCCCCTGTCTCTTCTACACCCCTGTCCTCTCATCTCCACTGCTTTAATCACATTAGGGGGTCATTTAATTGGGTTCCGCTCTCTACTGTGAAAAATCCAGGAGAAATTAACTAGGCTCTCTCTCTCTCTCTCTCTCTACTCTCTCTCTCTCTACTCTAACTCTCTCTCTCTGCTCTAACGCTCTCTCTCTCTGCTCTAACTCTCTCTCTCTTTCATATATACATTCTCCCCTCCTGTATGTCAGGGGAACATTTATAAGAGAAAGAGAGAGAGAAAGAGAAAGAGAGAAAGACAGAGGGGGGGGGGGGGATGAATAATCAGTCAAAAAGAGGAGGATATGGAGCCTTTCAATTAATTAAAGTCAGACGTGAATTTCAGGAATGATTGACTGTTATCCATCCCAGTTTGAAGCTTTTCTTATCAAGATCGGATAAGGCACAGGTTTTTATAAATAAGCATGAGAGTTCTATTCCAGCTCTAACAAACCAAGTTGCTGTCAAAGAATGTGAGTTCCCTTCCATGAGTGCTAGCAACACCTGCAGCCTCCAGCTTGGTATGGTACATTTGGTTGAGGAGCAGGTTTAATGTGTTTACTAAAATAATGAGAAATGTTTTTTGAACAGGTCAGCTGTTGGTGCCAGAAGCACGGCCATTCAATATATGTTTTGCATCTTTAAAAGTTGGTCTGTAGCAAATCTGTTCAGGTGCTGTGCTAATAAACAGAAAACATATAATAACATGCGTACGTGGATTTAACATGAACAACCCGTTAGATTGTCTATGATCATAAATACAGCTATCCTCAGGTGGCCTGACCTCTTTTACCCTCTTAACAATCAGGATGTTGTGTCCAGAAGCCTCAGGGCATAACAGAAACAGAGGATTTATGTACATTTCTATTGAATTAAAACACATAAATGTACATTGTCGATCAAACACACTATCACAGCTTATTAATAAGCATTACTTATTTAAAATTGGTGACGGGCACATGAAAAGGTCTTATTATATGATTCTTCACAACACATTTTGTGTGTATTACACAAATTCCAATTTGTTGTGGTTAACGTTAGCTAGGTGGCTAGCATTAGCTAGGCTAGGGGTTAGGGGTTAAGGTTAGGGTTAGGTAACATTCTAGCTAAGTAGTTAAAGGGTTTAAGGCTAGGATTGGGTTAGCTAACGTGCAAGCTAAGTAGTTAAAAAAGTTGTAAGTATGTTGTTGCAGAGTAGCTAATTAAATCAAATCAAATTTGATTTGTCACATGAGCGAAATACAACCGGTGTAGACCTTACAGTGAAATGCTTTCTTACAAGCCCTTAACCAACAATGAAGTTTTATTTTTTTTTAAGTGTTGATAAAGTATTTACTAAAATAAACTGAAATAAAAAAATAAAAAATAAAAAAATATATATATAAAGAGGGGGTAACAGTACAGAGTCAATGTGCGGGAGTACAGGTATTCAAGGTAATTGAGGTCATATGTACATGTAGGTTGAGGTAGACTATGCATGGTTAATAAACAAAGAGTAGCAGTGTAAAAATGGGGGGTGGGGGACAATGCAAAGAGTCTTATGGCTTGGGGATAGAAGCTGTGAAGAAGCCTTTTGGACCTAGACTTTGCTCTCCGGTACCGCTTGCCGTGCGGTAGCAGAGAGAACAGTCTATGACTAGGGTGGCTGGAGTCCTTGGCAATTTTTGGGGCAATAGCTAAAGTTGTCCATGACGTGATTCAAACACGCAACGCTTGGGTTTGCTATATGGTAGCACACACATCCTCCCCTCCTATCTTTTCTGTCTCAAGTAACCTACAGTCTTTATCTGTGATTGAAAAGCACTCTATTCAAAATCGTGGACTTGACACAAAAAAAAACATTTTCGTGTGCCAGTCATATATTTCCAATAAGCAATTTGTGTCTATTTCACAAGAATCTGTCCCTGTTGATGGAAGTGCCAGTTCTGTATTCCATACTGGTCATTGCACAATGCAAATAGAGAAAACTTGGAGGCTTATGTGGCTGATTTTCAAAAATGACAATGAGGTGAAGTCATATAAACGCACTCTGTTAGGAAATCTGAAAAGAATCAATGAAGTACAGTTGCCAAAAAGCATATTAAACGTAGGCCTACTATCAATGTCTATTCATAGAAATGCACTGAGTAGAATAAACATGGTTCTTTATCTTAGAGGGCATACCAGAGGGATCAGCTTCAAAACAAAATATCATTAGGACCAGCTTTGCAATGGATAAATCTCTGTTGACTTTCCACTCAATGTTTTCCAGATTTAACTAACTCTGAACCAGATTGGGAAAGCTTTTCATCCACCACGCCATTCTAGGTAAGAGAACCGAGTGACCTGATAATGGCGGGCCAACAGCCCCATCCCCTCCCTCTGTCTCTCCCTCTGTCTCTCTCTCTCTTTGTCTCTGTATCTCTTGCACTGTGTCTCTCCCTCTCTCTGTGTCTCTCCCTCTCTCTGTGTCTCTCCCTCTCTCTGTGTCTGTAGCTCTGTGATTTCTCAAGCAGCAGTGAGTCCTGACAATGTCCCTCGCGGCTTTATCCCTAACAGTTACATTCAATTACATAACATACTAGCGGGCTAATCTCCCTAATCCCTGTCGTGCCACAACAGGGCACTGCTCTTAGCCTTGAACAAAGCCTGTTCTTTAAGCTCCCTTCCTCCTCCATAAGTGTTTTGAGGAAGAAAAACCTGCCCTGAGAGCTGTGCTGGAGCCATCAGGCCTTGTGCACCCACTC
The DNA here is from genome assembly GCF_002021735.2 of Oncorhynchus kisutch. Classification (NCBI taxonomy): domain Eukaryota; kingdom Metazoa; phylum Chordata; class Actinopteri; order Salmoniformes; family Salmonidae; genus Oncorhynchus; species Oncorhynchus kisutch. The sequence continues at coordinate 21,736,709 of NC_034183.2, read as the reverse complement.
ATTGAGACGTGGGCTGACTGCTCCTTGAAGATCAAACCACTGAGCCTCACTGTGGCTGAATCTAACTCCCGATTGGCCTGCTTGTTACCTGGTCTCAAGTATCATTGTCTAACTGGAATCTATCAAAGTTTTTTGAAAAACCAGGGTCAGGGGGTGGACAAATGTTGTTCCAGTAACAAGTGTTCATAATCATAATATACAAACTTCAAAAATAACTGAAGAAATGTGCACCATTTCCGTGAGGAATTGAGGGAGCTAAAAGTTTTGTTTCAATATTTTCCCACTAAAAGTTGTATATGTAGTCTGTTTCCTGCAGACTGAATCAAAGTGTTCTCAGAACAGCTAATATGAAACAGCTTACTGTGCTTTACCAACGTTTCATTGATGAAACCTTCAAAGGAGATTATAACATTCAATCTTTACTAAACCAGGTTATAGTATTGAGAACAAATTATATTTGTCCATAAGTGTTCCATTGACAGCCTCCTTTACAGCTTCCAACAACCTTGACAATATTTATCAATAAACATTACACCGCCTCTGAGTTCAGTTATCTGGCAACCATCAGGGCTGAAGTAAAAGGAATTTCTCTTGTGCAATATTGCCTGTTGAGTTAAGACTGGGTGAGAGTGATTTTCTTGCCCTACTTCTGCAGCCAGGCGGTGCTGGAGTCATATTAGGTCACAGCCAAATGGCCAAACATGTCCTCATGACAAGGTGAAGAATCTGCCAATGTGCAAGGCACTTAATCCTAATTTCTTCCGGTGGCAACGTACTACTACACTATATATGCAAAAGTATGTGGACTCCCCTTCCAATTAGTGGATTTGCCTATTTCTGCCACACCTGTTGATGACAGGTGAATAAAATTGAGCACACAGCCATGCAATCTCCATAGACAAACATTGGCAGTAGAATGGCCTTACTGAAGAGCTCAGTGACTTTCAACATGGCACCGTCATAGGATGATACCTCTCCAACAAGTCCGTTTGTCAAATTCCTGCCTTGCTAGATCTGCCCCGATCAACGAAAAGTTCTGTTATTGTGAAGTGGAAATGTCTAGGAGCAACAACGGCTCAGTAGCAAAGTGGTAGGCCACACAAGCTCACAGAATGGGACCACCGAGAGCTAAAGCACGTTGCACTTAAAAATCATCTGTCCTCAGTTACAACACTGACTACTGAGTTCCAAACTGCCTCTGCAAACAACGTCAGCATAAGAACTGTTCGTCGGGAGCTTCATAAAATGGGTTTCCATGGCCGAGCAGCCGCACACAAGCCTAAGATCACCATGTGCAATGCCAAGCGTCGGCTGGAGTGGTGTAAAGCTCGCCGCCATGGGACTCTGGAGCAGTGGAAATGCGTTCTCTGGAGTGATGAATCACGTTTCCCCAGTCTGATGGACGAATCTGTGTTTGGCAGATGCCAGGAGAACGCTGCCCATAGTGCTAACTGTAAAGTTTGGTGAAGGAGGAATAATGGTATGGGGCTGTTTTTCATGGTTTGAGCCAGGCCCCTTAGTTCCAGTGAAGGAAAAGCTTAATGGTACAACATACAATGACCTTCTAGACCATTCTGTGCTTCCAACTTTGTGGCAACAGTTTGGGGAAGGCCCTTTCTTGTTTCAGCATGACAATGCCCCACATGCACAAAGTGAGGTCCAGACAGAAATGGTTTGTCGAGATCGGTGTGGAAGAACTTTACTGGCCTGCGCAGAGCCCTGACCTCAAACCCAACGAATACCATTGGGAAGAATTGGAACGCCAACTGCGAGCCAGGCCTAATCGCCCAACATCATTGCCCGACTTCACTAATGCTCTTGCGGCTGAATGGAAAAAAGTCCCTGCAGAAATGTTCCAAAATCTAGTGGAAAGCCTTCCCAGAAGAGTCAAGGTTGTTATTGCAGCAAAGGGGGGACCAACTCCATATTAATGCCCATGGTTTTGGAATGAGATGTTCGACAAGCAGGGGGTTGTAAGTGAACTGAGCAGAACCAAAAAATTAAGTCAACAAATAAAAGACGGAGAACAGAAAGCTTGCTGAACATGGTTTATCCCCTCCAGCTTTCCTGTCAGCCCTGGCACAAGCACTCCGCCCACAGGTGTCCTAGGACACCGCCCCTGAGAGTACACTTCCCACCCCACCCTTCTGTTCCTGTCACTATTAGCATGGCACACCAGGTGAAAGGGTGAGCTTATTTTCCACACAAAGAAATGTCTCTCTAAACACAGAGTTGACTAAAGGCCGACAATGACAAACATGACTGTGTCATAGATGGCCTCATTAACGTTAAAAAAGGGATAGTTTACCCAAATTACACATTGTTTTCCTTATCCTGTAGCAGTCTATGGACAAGGTATGACAGCAATCCATGCTTTGGTTTAGTTTCCCTGGCACTGTTTCCACATGCTAACATTTTACCATTTGTGGCACAAATCCCATTCAAGTCATGGGACTGATATTCACATTTATTTTGCATTAAATCCAAATCGTCCAAAAGTATCTCTTTGATTTGTCCTAATTTTGGAGATACATTTCCTAAATGAATTTAACTGATGTCTGGGACTGGAACCAGTGTCGTGTGACGATTCTGAGCCAAGGAGAGTTGAGGTCCAGCAGCCCAGCAGCAGCCAGCCAGTGGGAGTCTCACGGGACTGTCTCCACTTCCGTACTTCCTGTAAATCTCTACACTTAGAGCAGCCTCTGCTTTGACAGTGATATATGATGTGATTCATCATTGCCTAAATACTCGCAAATCGTCTGCATTCACTGCCACAAAGAAGTTATTGCAGCTGAATACGTTTTTGCTATTCTTATTCTTATGCATGGTGTATTCCTTGCTGAGAATCTCAAGTGCCCAAAGCTGAATTTTCAGTCATACAGATTATAACACATCTATAATAAACTAACATATATTTTAAATAGTGTACATTACGCAATAAGTCAACCCTGTGTAAATAGAAAACGCTGTTTTGTAAGACTGGGAATTGCCAGGGACCTCACGATAAGATATTATCACTAATCTTTTGTGCTGATACAATATGTATTGTGAATTTTCACGAGTCTATATGTATTGCGATTCGATAGTGTGATATTATTCCAATTGGATGTTCCAAACATATTGCTCACCATATGTCTGCTGCAGATGGGCAAGAGAACCATGAGAAAACTAGTTTTGATCAGCCATGGAAATAAAAGTGCTGAACACAAATTGTCTTCCTATTTAAAAAGAAGATGGAGAAAAAGCTATGAAGGAAAAACAGTTTTGGTGCCGGTACAGCCAACTAGACCAAAAAATGATATTGCGATATAGTCAAAACGATACAAGATGTGGTCAAAAATAATATACCGATATGTAACTGTATCTATTTTTTCTCCCATTACTACTGTTTTGACTGAGTGAAACTAATCAAGGGAGCAAAACCAATCACAGGCATGGAGCAGATTCTAAGTAGTTAAGGTTCCTGCTAAACCAAATATTTAAAGATAAGTGTCACACCTTTCTAAATGTCATCTATATATCAATGTTACAATCAACAATACGTATGATTTCCAACCTGCCACACCTGCAGAACAGTTTCCTATACTGTAAACGTTTTATGCTTGTGTTCTGCTAAAGAAACATAGGAATTGATTTGGTTCTGGTTATTACAGGCAGCCTGTTATAGGTAAATCGGTGAGAAACTGTACCTACAGTATGTACACTGGGCTCCTTAAAACTCTTCCCCCTTCTGAAATCACAAATGACCTACTGCAACGATGATGGAATATTAAAACTGGGCATCTCAATAGAGGGCAGGATAGTTCCCCTTTTCACTTATCCAAGAGGAACACAGGAGATGAGAGGGAGCATGTTGCAGAGGGCACGACCATACAGTACAACACAATACCCATCCATACTGTACTGCAGGTCTGCTGGTGGACTGGGAGAAGTCCCTTAGGCCAAGCCAGAGACTACTGGGCTTCTGCTGCAACAGTACAGAACCTGCTGTGCCCCCTGACCTGGATGTGATGAGATGATGGGCTATGGATTAGGCACTAGGAAGGGCTATTGTACTGTATGAACCCAGATAGGAGAGATGAAGGGACAGATAATAAGCCTATTTTCCACCGTGAGAAGCTGGTGCTTCAACTGAGTAGGTTCTCAGAAGCATGCATTCTGAAATATACCAATAAACTACGTTGCATTCATTAGTGCCTCGCACACAATTAGATGGCGTTTCTAAGCTACTTAGTCCTATTTTCAGCTGGTAATGAAGTACCCATATTCATATCAAGGATTGAAATAAAGTGGTGGACAAGCTACTCAAAACGTCATTAATTAAAAAATAAATTTTTTAAACTGTGAAGAGAGACTGGAAGTCACACATGGCTGTCTCACATTGTCCAAAACTGAGCAAAGACATTCGAATTTCAGCTCTAGAATAAAAGCTCAAGCCATACAAAATGTGTTTGATTCACCTTCTGAAAGCACCCGCAGTGGTCGTTGTGCATGACTGGATCCCAATCACAAAATACAGCTCTAGCTCCTCGCTTACCATTCCTCTCATACGGTCACAAACAACAGCCCCTTCTTCACACACTGCTAAAGCAATTGCTGTCTATACCGTTCTTTTGTATTACAGTACACAGAAGAAGAGATGTCAAAGGGATCTGCCCTCTCCACTGCCAACCCTCACCTCTAACACACACACACACACACACACACACACACACACACACACACAGAGCCAAGACCCTGAATTCCCTTTCTATCCCTCTGTGTTGAGACTTGTCAAGTGCCAGAGTATTCCTGATAAACAATCAATATCACTATCGGCTCAATATAAACTACGTGGCGTACAGCCTCACACAAAGACAACATGAAGCTCTGATGAGTTGAGCAAAATCCTTAAGAAACTATTCCCATTTTATTCATTCCATGGTACATTTAAGAATAAAGTTTGGTGGACATTAGAAAGAAAGAATAAGTGAACGGTTAAAACCCAGGAATTCAGTTCAGTGCATAACGAGGCTACATTGGCAACAGCAGTGGACCAAAGATATTTTAAATAAACACAGCGCTGTGCCACGGCAACAGTATATTTTTGATAGCCCTCCAGTTGGACCATTTCAAAAAGCCTCTCCAGCAGCACTCTGTTTGTGTTGCCAAGAACTGAGGTTCTTCTCACGTCGACCTACTACTGAACCTCAAACACCCTAACTCTGAGCCTCAAACCTCCTAACGCTGAACCTCAAACACCCTAACTCTGAGCCTCAAACCTCCTAACGCTGAACCTCAAACACCATAACTCTGAGCCTCAAACACCATAACTCTGAGCCTCAAACCTCCTAACGCTGAACCTCAAACACCATAACACTGAGCCTCAAACACCCTAACTCTGAGCCTCAAACCTCCTAACTCTGAGCCTCAAACCTCCTAACGCTGAGCCTCAAACATCATAACTCTGAGCCTCAAACACCATAACTCTGAGCCTCAAACCTCCTAACGCTGAACCTCAAACCTCCTAACTCTGAGCCTCAAACACCATAACTCTGAGCCTCAAACACCCTAACTCTGAGCCTCAAACCTCCTAACTCTGAGCCTCCAACCCTAAATCTGAGTCTCAAAACTCCTGACTCTGAGCCTCAAACCCCCTAACGCTGATCCTCAAACCCTCTAACTATGAAACAAACTGCCTACCTTGACAAGCTTTCATCCATTTCCAAGACATATACACTGATAGTAAACACAGCAAAGACCATGTCTTACCATATCCAAAACTCTGTCCATGTGGGTATATAATAATAGATATGATACATATTTGTACCAAATACAAATAACAACTGAATAGGAATTGGGAACACAACCACAGAGCTGTGAGCTGAAGTGTAGCCTAATTGTTTGTGTTTTTAATTCCTTCTATCTCAGAATCCTAATAGCACTTCAGAGACCCAAGTCAGTTGTTATAACTGGCTCCTGTATACCAGTTCTGCGCCAGGGCTTTGCAGGCCAAGGAATCCATTATAAGCATCATTCCACAAGAGAGACATTGCCAACCTGGCTGTGCCTGTCACAGACAGCTAGCTACACCCTGGTCTGGCCTGGCCAAAAGTGAAAAGCCCCGAAAGCTTCCTCAGTTCTAACCTCCCCTGGCTGCCGATGAGAGGAGTCTGCATATTCAGGTGGAATTTAAACAAGGCATCATACTGTAAATATTTAAAAATTCTGCTCACCATGCTCCCTGCCGAGGAACCTGGGTGTGATATAAAATGCAGCCAACCTTCGACAGACATCTGCAACGACGGCCACATGGAGTCCCAGTCTCTATGACAAGAGCTCTAGGTTTTATAACTGCGGGCACTTTTCAGGGCCCCCGCCCTCCCACTTTCCCCACTTTCCCCTAGTGACAATCAGACAGTCAACAGGATCAACACATGAAGGCAGCTGCTCTACTTAAGACCCGTCCCATTTTTCCACTTCCTGACATGAATAAATAAAGACTTTTAAAAAGTAGAAGACCCTCCCCCAACACTCTGGAGAGGCCAATAATCAAAATAAACTTGATTAGTATGTAGATTGGCACACACAGGCAGGGAGCGACCATCACTAGATGCAGTGCATCTGATGAGTGGTGGAGAGGGACAGCACGTCCAGGACTGTTGTGCCACTCAGGACACTGAGAGGAAAAGTGGGGCAAGCATTTCTGTTCCGAATGAACTCTCCCCACCCCCATTCCGGCAATGATGCCTTCAGAGATACCAGTCTCTACCCAGCAGGGGTTCTTTTGGAAACTGTTGGGTTTGTGAGAGCAGCGAGCGGCACTTCAAACACAATGTGTCCAACCATGGCGAGGGGTGCAGAACATTTCAGCATAAATTAAAGAAGGGCCTGCTCTGTCTGCTACCCCCAGAACAACTGTTACACACAAAAATTGTTCTTGTTGAGGCTGGGCCTAAAAATAATTGGGGGAAAACCTACATTTTATTAGGCGCTTATGCAACGCAGGCACTGATTACACAAAAGCAAAACTATTATGCGCGTGGATCAATGGATACAACCATGCAAACTATACGTACAGCATGGACAAAAAGACAGGCCTGTGTTGAATGAGAGAGACATATCAATAGAGGTTTAGATTTCACATCCATTACAACAAAACATAGAGCAGAAAAGTAGAACTTGAAAAATGACAGAAATGAATGAAAGTTGGGTGCGTTTTAATATGGTGAAATGGTTGGGCTGTGTAGCGACCGGCTCAGGCCTGGCTCGGCCCGATGCTGGGTTCTCCCTCGGGGCACTAAATGCAGCTCTAACAGACTGAATGGATGAGAAAATGGGGGCATGACAGTGCACTTCCAGCACAGTGGGATTTGAGACTCACAGATCTCCAGCAGACACACAACACATCAGCGGCATGGTCTTACTAACTAATCAGAATAATCCAATATTGACAGATAATATAAGCTGACATGCTTCAAAGTACTCTACCATGAAAATGTATGCCTTTACAAAACAAAAGGTGGGTCATCATTTTATGTTATTCATGATCATGTGATTCACCATGATATATTCAGGAAATATCTTCCATGAATTTCACATGTATGCTTACAAGTATTAAACCCCTGCAAACTCATTGTCTTGCCCTAATCCCTCTTAAAATTGATATTATCCTACATCTCTTTTCAAATGCTGCTGTAGGAATATCCTGGTTTGGCTGTCACTTTGTAGCACAGGGCATGCACTTAGTCATGGCAAGGTTTATTGACCATACTGATACTAGCTTCGGGTTATGCCCCTTAAGCCCACTACCACAACCGAGTCCCCATCCTTCAAGCAGGGAAACCTGCTGAAAATGATTTGCTAATCACAGAGGTTTAGGGGTCAGCAAAAACTCAGTCAGACCTTAAAGGAGAATCGCTTATGATTTCATGTAAATTAAACTCGGAAGTGAAGAATCAAATCAGTTTCTTGGAAGAGGTAACAAAATGTTTGCATGTATCTGCATTTGTCAGCAACAGAGAGGAAAAGAAGCAGTAAAGGAATAATGCGTAATAACTTGTGCTTAGCGTTAGCAGCTTGTGTTTAGCGTTAGCAGCTTGTGTTTAGCGTTAGCAGTGCCACAGCCCTTCAGGTTGCCAGCAGAACCAGAGCGGCAGCAGTGTTGTCTGGCACGCTCTGCCTCCCTCTCTCCCTGCCTTCCTCTCTCCTTGCCTCAGACAGCCAGCAGGCGAGAGGCCTCACACAAGCCTGGTACGGCCCTGCACCTCCCGCCTGCCTGCCTAGCTGGCTGGTCTGCTACAGCTACAGTACAGAGTAGCAGCACACTGTGGAGCTCAGCCTGGCTCACTCCCGCTATCAGACCCTCTCAAAATCCACCCCAGGAAAAGGTGCAACTTGAGCTGGACAACAGAGCAGCTCTCCTAAGGTGGAGGCAAGCGGGTAGTTCATGGCTCACAAATTAGTACGGCAAAGTCCCTCAACCATAACTCCAACTTTAGAAAACTATAGCAGAGTGCTTTTTTGTAAACAAAAATGTCTTCCCCTCATTTAGTTATTATAGGTCTATTATTCTTCAGAATTCAGATTTATTTGTACACATTGTCACAAGTGTTTAAAAGTTCAAATACATAGGAATGTATTATTATGTTGTGACCTCTCACCTCAAGGAAAAGAGCCCATCTCTGCTGTTTTAAAATGAACTATTTAGCTTTATTAGCAATCATCTAAATATTTCAAACAACACTGATATTCTACTACCATTAAACAAGTCTGAATTCACTAATGTTCCAAACGTTTAAAGATATGCATATGAGCAATGCAACAACCCAGTTGGCTGCATACACTAGGAGTGCATTGCCTTCCAGACTTCATTTCAAGACCAAAAATAGAACTTCTTTTCACATCACACTTGGTTTACCAACTTCATTATTTCATTTAGATAATCTCAATGAATAAACAATACATTCATCAGCTCATTTTAACCATTCATAACTATATACTGGACATTTCAGTAAAAATATAATACCACTACCTTAGACATCAATAAACGTTTGTAAATAAAATAGGCCAAGGCCTTAATGCATTATTATGTTTGAACTGATACTATTCATATAAGGCAACTCCATAAGCACACTAATAATACAACTGTCACCAGTATTACTACAATGTTAAGTTAAAATACTATTGAAATATACATTCGGTAAAACATATGGAACCTGTTGCATACAGCAACATGAAGAATTTAGCCTAATATTCTTTCCTCTACTGAATTAGAAACAGTCCTTCACCATAACAGTTTAGAACCATGCAAGAAAACCCAAACCCTTCTTCCATGGATTCCTCTTGCAGTGCATTTATTCACGGAAACTACAGTACTATTTATGTCTTCAGCTATTAAAACAAGGTATAATATTGATTTACAATCCCTTTATTACTATGTACATTGGAATTAAGTTAAATGTAATTCCATTTGAAAATGACCAAAAAATGATAATTTTACTGGTGAACTACAGTAGGCCTATACGAAGACTTTGTGGCTATACCTTATTGCGTGTAAATGGCAGCTAAAGGCTATCAATAAATTGAAGAGAGATTTTTTTCTATTTGGACAGTTTTACCCAAGTGAAATACATCCACCTATATATTAAATAGGCTCCTCAAAACCAGCCATGGCCTGTAATAGGCATGCCTACCTTGCAATAGAAAGGTCATAGGCTACTTGATTTATCATATAGGCCAGGCAGTGCCTTTCTTTACATATCACTTCTCTCTAAGTTTTACATTAAAATTGTATGCAATATTATCTACTCAATTACAACTTAATTAAATGTTAATTGGATGCATACTAGATCAACATTTATTTTAATTTAACTAGATGTCCAAAACCGTGCGTCAACCTGACTCAAAATAGGCCAAATTCTTATGCATATGACAAAAATACAATTAGAAAGAATCGACATCAGGTAAGAACTGTGGCTCTGACTTGTTCACTATTACATATTCTAAATAAACATCCTGATTTCACAGTCTGCTGAGTAGTGTTCTCAATAAACTGATAGACTATTTGGATACACAAAATGCCGCAAAACACAAGTGCACACTACTTCATGAGAGAGAGAACAGGCACTAATCCTTATCCAACGACAAGCTATTGGTTTGTATTGTCTTTTTTATTTCCAAAGATTATAAGCATTTAAATAATTAATCAGGACATCAATACTAAACCGAAGTGCTCCCTTGCCTGACCACAGTTCTCGGGGTGGTTTGTTGTCCCTCCTAAACACAACAATGAGTAGAATACTTCGGGGAAAACGCTCCCATACACAGGGTTGATAGCCTAAATTTTGATGATACTTTATGATGAACAATTCTGATGATACTTCCGGCATGCACAGCCTGCATCGGTCACAGCTAATGAATGAAAATGCGGATACTTTAGCCTTATACTTCTCCAAGGTAAACACATTTCATGATAAGCTGAGACTAAAAATATACGTTAAATATGAGTCGGCATAATGCTATTGAGTAAAATGGTGATAACAAAAAGTCTGAAGTTAATAGAGGCTGAGAGACTCGGGTTTCCGCGTCTCGTTATGGACTGTGCCAACAACACTCATCCCGCCCTTTTCTAAACTGAAATATCATCTGCATTTCACAGCCACGTTCAGTCAAGACAGACGCACATGCATAATAACTCCCCCCAAAAAGTAAGGAATAATTTACCTGAGTAAGACAGAGAGGAGAGTACATCATGATGAAAAGGAACTTATAACAACTTGTCAGGTAGAAAAAGACAAACAAGTTAGTGAATCATTATTTTAAAGTTCATCATCATCATTGCACCTCCACCATCGCCTCAATTGACTTGCAGTTTACGTCCACTGAGATGTAAGCCCTCAAACACAGAAGAAAAGTTCAACTTAAAAATACTGTAAAATAAAAAGAGTAGGCTAACTTTTAATACAACAAATTGGGAAAGCTGGGAAATGAAAATGCTCGGGCAATCTGTTCCATTTAGGAAATGGGGGGAGAAAAAATAATCAAAGAACGAGAAAATGAAAAAGAGGGAGGAATTAAATGACGTTATGAAAATAGCCCATCCCCAAAAAATCACTTAAAGAAGCAGTAACCCTGATTCCATGTGGCAATACCAGTTAAATCCACGAATTAAACAAAGTAATGTGCTTAGATCAGGTGCAACACTGGTACGGATGGTTAGAAAGACAAATTGCAGAGGACTTTCTCTCGCCCATGCAAGGGCGCACACTCCCTCCCTCGCATAGCCTATCGCAGCATCGAGGACTCGCTGTGCGCTTGTAGCGTTAATTCAAAATCGTGTCTGTGGCAACTTGCTGCGTAATTGGCCTATGAACCATTTGAGTGCGTTGGTTCACAGATACAGTAGCCTGCACTACCAAGTGGCCTCATGACTAAACTACAAAATGAACTACACTTAATTGAGCTGTTATTACTACACTTCATTAAGCTGGGGTCCCGTGTGGCTCAGTTGGTAGAGCATGGTAAGAAAATGTAGGCTCTCACTACTGTAAATGACTAAAATCTAATGTAATCTAAGTTCAACAGCTTTAGGAAATGATCAGAATTGCTAAGATTTGTTTAAAAAAACTCAGATGACGTAGATATCCTAATCATGCAATTATAGCCTACCATTCAGAAAACTAAGCTTCTAGATGCATCATCCGTTATAAAGGAAACTGTTTTCTATAATATATGCATGCACATAGGTAGGCCATGTCACACTGACATCTATACAAACTAATAATAAGCTATACACGTCTGTGCGTAAAAGCGCAGAGACGTCAGTGGTGAGCATACTGTTACTTTCATTGAATTCTGATGTAAGCTACTTTTATCAATTTCTACAGTATTGTATTTATTATTGTCAGATGTGACTTGCACACAAAACAAGTGGTCGGTGTAATGACAATAATATTTGGAGAACTATCCAACAAAGATGATGTCTTTCGACTTTATGGACACATTCTGCTTTTGTAACTATGCACACAACAACAAGTTTTAAACTAAGGGATAGTAAGTAGCCAATAAAGTGTACGTATAAAGTCATTGTAGCATTCAAGTTTGAAAAGACTCCAAATGTTACACAGTTTGATTGATATCAATGGTTGGGATTCTATACTAAAATAGGCTCAATATTCCTATATCTCCCCTTAAAAGATATATCCCTATTTCATCACGAACACAAGAGTATCAACGACTCTCCATGAAGCCAGAAGAGAAAAATGAAATATAAACTTTCTTGGTCTACTTTAAGTGAGTACCAGACCAGTTTATATCTGGCAAAGTTGAGAAAACTATTCTGAGATCAGTCTGAAGGGACAAGGTTGTCTGCATCAATATTAGTTAACACCCTGAATTGGCAATAACGTTATATAAGCCAAGTATAAACTAATAACTGAATCTAATCCATGTAGCACAAGTTTAATGTCTGTAGCGGTTCGTTGGTGGTGGTGGGTAAATCAGCCTTCATGAAGTGAAGTGAACTGCAGTTCAGACATAACTGGAAGAATTGGCCATTTTGTTATCTATGACATCCCAAAATATAACGCCCTGAATATATTTATTTGATATTTCCAAAACAGTAGGCCAGAGAAAATACATTGCTTTCACACAGACTCTAAATATCCCCATGCCAATTGAGTGCACTTTCAAAACACTCCGATTGCAACTCTGCAAGTAGGCTATGTGGGTTATAACGGTACTAGATCCAGGGACCGAGCGCCTCTGTCGGTCTATGGTTCAAATTCAAGCCGGCGCCCCTGCGGCTCTGGCTCTGGCTGCGGCCATTTTCTGCTGAACAAACTCTAACCGGGCTCAGAGTATATTGGCTTTGAACTTCAACATCCCGTGGTGAATATACATCTGCGCTGCACTACTCAAACTGGCAACAAAAAAACCTAATAACTTTCACTGCGGAGAAGTGCCAAAACGCTTTGTAGGCTATATCAATCATTACGCGCAGGTGTAACATAAATACACCATATGTCTGCATTTCTAGCCTTTCCCACAAATACTCCTCTTGGCTGAAAACCAATAATAAAAGGAGTAGCCTGCCGAGAATGACGGAAAGGAGCAGAACACCAAAATGCTGCTCTACGCAATCTCAATTTGACGTTACAGAGTTCACACAACTGACGCGTGATCATTCTCGCTTTGCGTCTGTTGTAACATGGACAAATAAAGATTAAATTGATTTGTAAACGTACCATTTCGAAGCGAAACTGCCAACCCCCCCAGACAAGTTATAGTTTATGCAGCACCGCGGTTCAAAGCATGGTCATCTCGTCGACGGGTTTTTATTATTATTCCGTATCCATTTATCCGCGAACAGAAGTAATCCGTGGTCTTCGGAGGGGAGAATAACCCGCAGAGATCAAATAGAAACGTCCCACGCGAAGTCTGCAGCGTCAATCCCCGTAGAATCTTCGCTACAAGGTAAAATAGGACAACATAAAGATTTCCCTATAATATAGCTACGGGCTGAACGATTTCGGGTAGATTCTGCAAACTGTTCACCGCTTGATGGTGTCGTAATGTATAGTGCTGTTATTGTTTTCATATCTTTAAATTACAGAACTGATCCTTCGGTCTCATTGATTTGCAGCATTGTAGGCTACACATAGCCTAGATGTCCTTAATATGTGGTATCAATGCTTCGTCTGTATGTGAACGTCCTTAAAGAGGTCCCGAACGATGGGCTCATAGGAGATCTTACAGTCGTCTCGGAGAAGGAATAGATGAAACGCGAAGGTGGTGTGTGTGTGCCTGTGTGCGCGGGTGCGGGTGTGTGTGTGTGTGTGTGTGTGTGTGTGTGTGTGTGTGTGTGTGTGTGTGTGTGTGTGTGTGTGTGTGTGTGTGTGTGTGTGTGCGAGAGAGAGGGAGAGCTAGTGTGTGTGGCTTAACGCATTCTATTAGTGTTGCACTTGATGGCGTAGTTTATAAAAAGCAAAAAGACAACTATTGCCCACTGTGAGCCGCTATTACAAAACATGTTGTAATCTCAGAGAGATATACCTTCTATAATATGGATATAACAGCCAATAACAATATTGGTCTTGTTTTTATTGTGTGTGTGTGTGTGTGTGTGTGTGTGTGTGTGTGTGTGTGTGTGTGTGTGTGTGTGTCACATCCTCAGTATTTATTACACCTGCACAATAGTTTGAAGAGCTGTCAACGTGTCAGGTGTTGTCAAATCTGTCATTGTTTTCAACCCCACTTTGCTCAAACCTTTCAGAGGGGAGAAGGGAACTTGACCACAGACGGTTACGCGTCCATCCTCAAGGAAAATACATCTGAAGTTGACTATAACAGCCTAATATTCCAAACACAAGATCATTTGTAATTCATTAATAATTATTCATAATTCGTAGCTTAATCGTTTCTCTATTGATATTCCCTTTTCATGAATGTAGCATAAGTATTCTTATAAATGGACTTTTCCACGAAATTAACCCTGCGCGTTCAGCTGGTTTCTGCAGCTTAATAATAGATTTAAAAAATATATATATATATTTTACCAATATTCTTCAAAACTCAGGAAAGTATGTGGCCTATGACATGTTATAACTGAAAATATTTAGGGAAGTCCTGCATAAGTTTATAAGTGTGACATTTCCAAATAATTAACCCAGTGTGTTCAACTGCTTTCTCCGTTTCAGTTCATTAGGACTAAAGTGTTTGAAAACTGGGTAAGACTTTATTTTAAGGGTCTGTAATAGACCATTTTTATAAGTCATTTATAAATTGTATGTTCACCATTTAGTAATCATTACCCCCACATTAGCAAACCATTTACCAATCATTAGTAACGTATTTTGGCAGTTTCAAATCTAAAGTGAGTGCTATTTATACTTTATAAATACTTTATAAATGTTTTGAGTGACCAGTGTAACTTCTTACAAAAATATGGACATGCCATTGGTAGACATTCCTGCAGTACCTGGTAAAGAATAAGCACACAACACATGATGTTTAAGAAAATATATATATATTTTCTGAAACATGTATTTCGTTAAACATCACTTGTGAATAACTAGCTTACTAGCATTTACAAATGTGGGAGTAATGATCAATAAATGTTGATCAGACTGTTTATAAATGCCTTATAAATGGTTTATTATAGACCCTTAAAATAAAGTGTTATTGAAAAGTGTAGGCCATGAGCACATTCTTCCAAAATGATAAAGCAGTATAATATTACTACATAGTTGTAGAATTGTAACAGTGAAAATTGACCTAAATGAATATACATTCTTTGATTGAAGGATTTGGTCTTTAGTGCTATTATAGAATCTGGTTTGAAGAGATTGTCTCTCACATGCAAGCCTTTTTGTCGCTATCTAACCTGAACTAATGATTTTCAGTAGCAATGAAATCCCCAATGTATAGGCAGTTACTGGATTATACCTCCTCTTTCGATTTCCCTTCACTGTTTGACGTCAAAGGTGAAACGGCCCTGTTAATTAGAATCTTAATAGCATAATTTGATGAAGAATATTAAGGTCTTATCTAGACTAGGCTTACGAGCTTGGTTATGCAATGGGATAATACACCTGTTTGAATTTAAGTCTCAGGTTTGCATTTTAACAGTCGACTAACTGATCATACAAAATCCATACTGGAGTATTTGTTAATATATGAGACAGAAATTAGACAATCCATTCAAGAGTTGGAGAGGCAGATTGTGTGTGTGTGTGTGTGAGAGAGAGTTTTCTTCCTTTTACTTTTAATGCACTTTTTATTTGTTAATGGTGCGATAATGTTTGATACAGTTTGATCTAGGCCCGACCCAGGCAAACTTGACATTATATTCTGTTTTAGAAAATGCTGGTTTATACAATTGAAAGCATGATTTCCATAAAATCTGCTAATGGAATACAACATCATTTGCCAGAGTATTTAACCCTTCATATGCTAAAATAAAATTGTAACTTGTTGCTCAACTCTTGGATAACATTATTATTATTTTTAAATCGATTGGGGTGAAATTCATGTTTTTTTTTTACCATACTTTGATTATCAATAACCGTAAATGTATAATTTGAAGACAAACTTCAAACCTTTTTGCCCAAACTAGTGATATGAGGTAAAACAAAATAGTATATCTTTGAAACAAACAGTAATATTTTTAAATGTCACATTACTTTGACAGTTAAGCTTAATGTCCCTTAGCTACATTTTTGAAGAAGAATAATTATTTGTATTTTTCCTGACATGGGATTTAAAATACTAAATCATTTCCAGGTTACCACTAATATACCCATTGGACTTGGGGCTCTGCTGGGAGTTTACCTTATATTTAGATTTTACTACTACTTTTCCACTAAAATCATAATAAACACTGACAACTAAAATATTGTATTATGTTCTTATTGTTATTTTCGTATTATTAATAATAATAGGGGAGGGGGGTAGTTCAAAAATCGAACCCCAAAAGGTTCTTCAAAGGGGTCTTCGAGGATCCATTTATAGCCTTTAGCCTATACCCTTTTTTAACGTTTTTTTAATGAACTTATAGGAGTTCCCTCCCAGTTTCAATTTGAAAAACCCCTAAAGATACACTCTAAAAATAAAAGGCTCCTGGAGTATGAGATATTTTACATTACACTGTGGGATCAATTTGATGGTTTCTTGTTTATTTGTGGTTGGTTTGTTTATATGTTTTAGGTCTGACATCCAATCATTGTTTATTCTATAAAACCCCTAAGCAGGAGTAAATGCTATAACAATGTTTTTGTAAAGAACGACAAGAACAACATGAATTAAACAGGAAACGAACAGAAAACTCAAATATCTTTTGTTGAATAGAAAGCCTCTGGCCAAACGAATTCACTTGCTTGGACGACTGTTTGTTAAACTCAGCCTATATGGAATGAAATCAGAATAACTAATGCAACAGGTTTTGGCTAGCTGCTGAAATGTCTAATGAACTGTCGAAAAACATTCACTGGTCCATGGTTGCACGAATCAAAAGGAGACAAAAGGGAACATACAATTCTGAAATCACAACCATCTCTAATTGGAAAGTTATTTTAACCTCGGCATACTTGGGATTGGTCACTCTGTTTTCTTTTACCTGTACTTCTTTAAAAATCGATGTTGGGTAGTTATTTTTCTATCATCTCTTATCTGTAGGTTTATTTCAAATGAAATGAGCAGAAAATCAAACTGAGGATAACTTGCAGAACGGACAAAAACGTTGCTTTTGTGTATTTTAGCCTGAATGAGTTTTCAATGTGAAACCATGTGGCGCAAACTTTATAGAATCTCCACCATGAAGTTAGTTTTAAAATGTAAATGATGGATTTCATAAATGAGTCGTCATCAGGCCTTACAGGCTAAATCAATTGTATTAATATAGCTTAAACCCAAGTTATGTTTACATCAGAAATAGGCCTACTTGATTCGAACATTTCAAAGTGTTTGCCTTTATTATTCAAATGTAGTAGCCTATAGTTTCTATACAGTTTCTATAAAATTAGATATTTGTTGGTTCCATGGAGGCAGATCCAGCACCAGTCCAGCGTCCAGTACATGGACAGTCTGTACTGCACGTTAGAGTTGCCGTTTTTTTAGACTGCCACATCATTGCGACCGAAATCTCTAATTAGGATTTGGCCCATCAGGAGACATTATACAGCTTTTTATTTATTTAAAACAATTGTTGAATCATGAAGGGAAAAAAGTGAAGCAGAAATACATAATCTTATAATGCAGTGTGGGACCACTGACAGTAAACAAGATAAGTGGTTGGACCAACACATTTAGGCCATGTGCAGTAAAATATTGGTGCTGTTAAACGTTAAGATGTAGGCTATACATGTAATGCTCTGCAAAAAATGATCGATATTGGAGAAGAATAACATCCTCCATCACCTGTAAAATCGGACTTGACAATGTCAATCATACATGTGGTAAAAAAAACTGCTTTTGCAAGATAGAGGAAATTTAAACATATTTTAATGGGAGCAAAACGCCAACTTGATTAAATACCATACATTAGGCCAGGGGTTTCACTCGGGGTCCCCCTTCCATCATTGGGGAACATCCCACATCTATTTCTATGGGCACAAGCACTGTTCATGACACAAACTGTTCACACCCCTCTTGTTGGTGGAGAGAATTTGGCAGTTTTAAATCTTATTTCCTGCAATTCTACTCTCTAAAAATAAAAGGTTCCTGGAGTATCCTTTAGGGGTTTTCAAATTGAAACTGTGGGGGAACCCCTATAAATTCTTCAAAGAACCCCTCTTAATGGATCATCGAATAACCTTTTGAAGTAACTTTTGGGGTTAGTATCTGAACTACCCCCTCCCCTATTATTAATAATAATAGGCATAACAATAACAACAATAATACAATATTTTCGATGTCAGTGTTTATTATGATTTTAGTGGCAAAGCAGAATAAAAAAATCTAAATATTAGGTAAACTCCCAGCAGAGCCCCATGTCCAATGGGTATATCATCTGGTGTGTTGATGTTAATGTGTTGATGTCCTCTGTATCCATAGCCAGAATTATTTTGCAGTGCATGGTGATCAAACAGGTTTCCTGTTATATTCATCAGATGTGCAGTGAGGGTGAAGTCTGTGAATCCAAACATTTTTAATTATACAGATGTTTAACAAAACATACACATGACAGTATTCAGACCTTGGTTTATGTGGGGGAAAAAAGATTTGGTGATGGTATTCATACATATACCTTGTCCATAACGTAGAGGCCTATGGGATTTTCATTGAAGAGGTAATGGATGAGGGTGGTACATGTGATCTGCATAACAATTGTCACACCCTGATCTGTTTCACCTGTCTTGTCCTTGTCTCCACCCCCCCCCCCCCAGGTGTCGCCCATTTTACCCATCATTCCCGGTGTATTTCTACCTGTGTTTTCTGTTTGACAGTAGCCAGTTCGTCTTGCCTCGTCAAGCCTACCAGCGTGGTTTTTCCTCATACTCCTGCTCGCTGTAGTCCCTGTTTTCTAGTTTTTCCGGTTTTGACCATTCTGCCCTGACCCTGCCTGCCGTTCTTTACCTTTCTGACTCTGCCCTGGATTACTGACCTCTGCCTGCCCCTTGACTTGTCATCTGCCTGCCCCCTGTTTTTGTCTATAGACATCTGTGATTCGAACTGTCTGCGTCTGGGTCTTGACCTGAGTCGTGACACCAGTAGACATACCTTTGTATGCCTCCTAGTCTGTATACCTGCAGACACAGACACAAAAGTGAGCAGTTCAGTCTCTGCAGCTAATACAGCTAGCATTCAACATATTCTTTTGGCATACAGTACATATTCTTACCTCTTTGTTGATTGATATCCATTGAATTGTGTCCATTTTCTGTTTTTAGAAAGATTTACACAAATGTTAAGATATGGTATCATCATAAAACAACATCAAATTTAGATCATACAAGGGACAAACCTTACCTTAAATTGAGGAGATCTTTACATTTTTCAGTTAAGTGCCTGCACCTGCTGTCCTGTCAAATCCAAATGTTAGGTTCCTGTAAGAACCCCCACAGTTTGGGATCACTGCATTAGGCTACTCAGTCAAGAACCACTTGTGTAATCACATGGTTACACAATGCAATTCATGAGATTCATTCACCTATTGCCAAATACATTTGCAGATTGATAATGCATGTGTGCCCTTAGGCCAACCTGAGGAGTTTGGTGGAGTAATCAGTCTTGTCATGCAATCTGAGCTTACCACAGGAAGGCTGTGCTGGAGTGAACGGGAGAGACATGATCCACAGTTCAAATGTGAATTGAAAGGTTCCTGTAAAATTCTCTCCATGCAGGAGTCCATTTAAATCAGACCAAATATATTCAGAGATAATACAGAGATAGAGAGAAAAAAACACATTCAACTTTATTTTTCTTTGTGAAATATACCAATTTCAATATACTGGTTAGCTATACTATGTTGAAAGGGGTTACATAACACAATACCTATGAATATTGCTAAATGTATATACCAAAACTACTTAAGAGGCATCAGTATCAATCCATTTTCAACTTATTGCTAGAGTAAGCCAGTTACAGGTCCCTGAATAGTTGTGAAATGTTTTATGTGATCACATCTAAAAGGTATGTTGCCTAAAGACAGAGGTGTGACAGCCAGGACTCATGCCATGACACAACTTTGACAATGGCCTTTCATGTCATCTTTATGCAAGTGAAAACGACACATGCAAAGAAGACATATATGCTGCACTCAATCGTAGTGAGTGAAGTGTAATGTTTGACATGAATAAGGTATCCTGAAGAGGGCAGTATCAGAGTGTGTTTCGTGGTGTTGCCTGCTAGTCAGCGTTCTCTCTCACTACATTATGAACATTTAAAGTGATGTTCACTTTGCAAAGGTGAAATTCGAAATGCTATATATCAAATTGATTAGGAACTATCTTGAAAAAGATTTTGACTTGAAGCAAAAAAGTACATGGGTTAATGTCAACAGTGTTAGAGATACTTTATTGTAGTTGTAAGTATCTGTGAGTGATATATTTAAGTATTTCTGTGCATACATAAAAGTAGAACTGTTGCCGAACCTTTACTGTGCTTCATTGTGAACTATTCCAAATGCTGGCAAGCAGAGGTACTATAACACCCAGCTTTTGTTTTGTTTGGAGAACAGATAAATATCTAATTGGCAGTAAACAAACTGCAAGCCTACTTATACACAGCTTTCTGTGTGGTGTAAATAATTAAGTGATTTGATAGCTGTATAATGTTGTGTTTTTCTCTGCACAAATAGCCAGAGGATGCTATAGAGAATTATACAACCGGTGGGTCTAATCTTGAATGCTAATTGGTTAAAAGCTCATTCTGCCGGTGTCTATTCCACAAGTCACCAACGGCTAAATCTATGACCTTAAAATGCCTATTTAATCTGTTCCATCTGACTGCACAATCCACTGTTCCATCAGCCCGGCCAGGCACTTTATAAACTTGATCTCCACTATAAAAAGCATCTAGACATTATCTCACATTTGCTTTAGACTAACATTTAGTTTCCAAAAGCGGAGATTTGTATAAACCTTGCTGTCTGTCTCTCCCACATTTGCAACATTGTTTCAATATTCAAATTCGACCTCCAGCTGTCCTATAGTAATGAACGCGTCGAGAGTTGGGACGAAACAGACAGGCAGGCAGCATTTCTCAGCCAGTCGAAATCATGAATCAGCTGGTATAATTTTTATGGATACAGTTGAAGTCGGAAGTTCACATACACTTAGGTTGGAGTCATTAAAACTCGTTTTTCAACCACTCCACAAATGTTTTGTTAACAAACAATAGTTTTGGAAACATCGGTTAGGACATCTACTTTGTGTATGACACAAATCATTTTTCAATTGTTTACAGATAGATTATTTCACAATTCCAGTGGGTCAGAAGTTTACATACACTAACTTGACTGTGCCTTTAAACAGCTTGGAAAATTCCAGAAAATTATGCCATGGTTTAGAAGCTTCTGATGGGTTAATTGACATAATTTGAGTCAATTGAAGGTGTACCTGTGGATGTATTTCAAGGCCTACCTTCAAACTCAGTGCCCCTTTGCTTGACATCATGGGAAAATCAAAAGAAATCAACCAAGACCTCAGAATTTCTTTTGTAGATTTCCACAAGTCTGGTTCCTCCTTGGGTGCAATTTCCAAATGCCTGAAGGTACCACTTTCATCTGTAAAAACAATAGTACGCAAGTATAAACACCATGGGACCACGCAGCCATCATACCGCTCAGGAAGGAGATGCGTTCTGTCTCCTAGAGATGAACATATTTTGGTGCGAAAAGTGCAAATCAATTCCAGAATAACAGCAAAGGACCTTGTGAAGATGCTGGAGGAAACAGGCACAAAAGTATCTATATCCACTGTAAAACGAGTCCCATATCGACATAACCTGAAAGGCCGCTCAGAAAGGAAGAAGCCACTGCTCCTAAACCGCCATAAAAAAGCTAGACTACGGTTAGCAACTGAACATGGGGACAAAGATCATAATTTTTAAAGAAATGTCCTCTGGTCTGATGAATCAAAAATAGAACTGTTTGGCCATAATGACCATCGTTATGTTTGGAGGAAAAAGTGGGAGGCTTGCAAGCTGAAGAACACCATCCCAACCGTGAAGCATGGGGGTGGCAGCATCATGTTGTGGGGGTGCTTTGCTGCAGGAGGGACTGGTGCACTTCACAAGATAGATGTCTTCATGAGGTAGGAAAATGATGTGGATAAGCATCTCAAGACATCAGTCAGGAAGTTAAAGCTTGGTTGGGCCTACAAACCTGACTCAGTTACACCAGCTCTGTCAGGAGGAATGGGCCAAAATTCACCCAACTTATTGTGGGAAGCTTGTGGAAGGATACCCGAAACATTTGACCCAAGTTAAACAATTTAAAGGCAACGCTACCAAATACTAATTGAGTGTATGCAAACTTCTGACCCACTGGGAATGTGATGAAAGAAAGAAATGGTGAAATAAATCATTCTTTACAATTATTCTGACATTTCACATTCTTAAAATAAAGTGGTGATCCTAGCTGACCTAAAACAGGGAATTTTTACTAGGATTAAATGTCAGGAATTATGAAAAACGAAATAATGTCAATCATTATTTGAATATGTTGGTAACACACGCTGTATAAAAAGGCTAATGCCCTCGAAGCTGGATTGGCACCCGTGCCCATATATCCTCCGACCTACAATTACATCTACAACCTCTAAAAGAAATTACATTGCATGTTTTCCCAGAGATGGATGGAAAAAAGCATCAATAGACCTGTTTATTACTTCAGGGAGTCAATCTACAGTTCACGGTATGCAGCTTGACATGTGGTTCACTGTAGGGCACTCAGGTGGCTCATGAGGGACAACACATGTCAGTGTCTCTAAGTGTTATGCAACTATTAAAAGCAATACACAAGCAGTAGAAGGATTGCTGTTTCTGTCCTGTTGCTGTATCCAATGAGATTCGCATCACTTTCCAAAACATAAGCAAGATGAGAGTGGAAAGAGGGAAACTCTCTCCAAATTGGACCGAATCTTGCCAAGATGCATTGTGCCAAGACCTCTCTCCATATTTTCAGTGAAAGCAACCTATTTACTACATTTGGCCTCTGAATGCTTACTAAGAGCAAATTGAGCGTAATTTTCCCATTTTGGACCATTTGTGGCACATTGCAATCGTCTTCAGAGTGAGCCAAACCATTCCATTAAAAACAAATGGTTCAAGTTAAGCAGCTTTGCTTTTATTCAGTTTCATTTATGTATGAATTTATCTGATTCCGCAACCCCACAGTAACTTTTTTAAAGACGATGTGTGTGCCGAGGGACAGTCAGGGTCGCACGTAGTCTCGTTGCACTAACAACAGTATTCCTTCATGTTTGGGATATGAACACACATTAGACATGACAAAATGTGTAGAATTGCAGGAAATTAGCTTTAAAACTGCAGAAAGTTCTCTCTGCCAACAAAAGGGGTGTGAACAGTTTGGGGTCGCAAGGTGGGGGGTTGTTACTATGCTGATAAATTACAATATCCATCCGGACCTTTCACACCTAGGAGATTTGTGTGACCGGACCTTCTCAAAAATAATGTTTTTTTTCTTATAGTAGTAGCAGTATTTGAATCAAGTTATGTCTGACTGAATTGCAATGTTATTCTAAATTGATGTTTAGACTATACACAATAAGAATATATATACCTGCAGCTCACTCACAAGTATTCACCAAAACATTTCAGTATGAAGAGTTGGAACTTACACATGCAAATTGTGGAAGATGGGAGACGATTTAGTCCAATTTAGACTGAAGGACTAAAGCATCTGACATGGTATTGAAAGTTCCTGGATATACAGGGATTAGCTGGTGTTGGGCCAGTAGGAAATATAGTGGACAAGTCTGACCAGACAGATGTGGATGGGAGGCCATAAATGGAGGGGAACTTCAGACCTGCTGCCGGCACGCGTTACATCATCCACTGGTGAGGTCCCGGTAATGACAGAAACCAACGTAGACAAACAAACCTTCAGAGAAATATGAGCTTGTTCAACTAGGAAAATGTGATGAAAAACATAATCATTGTCAGTAGAGTGAAAGTGTTCAGCATTAGACTGATAGACCGGGATAGCTCTGGAGAGGGAGGGAGCTATCTACACTAAACAAAAATATAAATGCAACATGTAAAGTGTTCCAATGTTTCCATACGCACAAAAAGCTTATTTCTCTCAAATTTTGTACACAAATTTGTTTACATCCTTGTTAGTGAGCATTTCTCCTTTGCCAAGTTAACCCATCCACCTGGCAGGTGTGACATATCCAGAAGCTGAATTAAACAGCATGATGATTACATGGGTGCACCTTGTGCCTGGGACAATAAAAGGCCACTCTGAAATCTGCAGTTTTGTCATACAACACAACACCACAGATGTTCAAGTTTTGAGGAAGTGTGCAATTGGCATGCTGACTGCAGGAATGTCCACCAGAGCGGTTGCCAGAGAATTGAATGTTAATTTCTCTACCATAAGCCGCCTCCATTTTAGAGCATTTGGCTATACGTCCAATAGGCCTCACAACCGCAGGCCATGTGTATGGTGTCGTATGTGTGAGTGGTTTGCAACTTTGTGAATAGAGTGCCCCATGGTGGCGATGGGGTTATGGTATGGGCATGCATAAGCTACGGACAATGAACACAATTGTATTTTATAGTTGGCAATTTGAATGCACAAAAATACCATGATGAGTTCCTGACTTCTATTGTGAGGTATCTGTGACCAACAGATGCATATCTATATTCCCAGTCAAGTGAAATCCACAGATTAGGACCTATTGGAATTATTTCAATTGACTGAAAGAATAAAAGCTTGACAATATGCAATAATATTGAATTGTCCCATGAGGTCCTGTAACCCTGACCAAGGAAACTATTGTGCCAGATAAAACTCTCTATCCTGCAAGAGATTTGGAAGCAGCTGCAACTGACCTGATAAGGTACAGTTTCTACAGTACAAGGTTACGATGAGTGTGGATCATAAGCCTGAATCACGTTAAAATACCTTGAGTATAAACCCAGTGTTCAAAACTACCCTCTTTAGAGGCTAAATTAATCTTTCAAACGGTATCAGCAAAAAAGCGCAAATGACAATGAAAAGAGCAAAGTCAACCTTCCCTCCGATAACAATAGAGAGGGCTTGTTGCAAAATGAAAATCTGAATGCTTTTACAAAGTAGGCTTAGTCAGCTTCCTTTCCCAGAATCACACCGCGTCAATTTGCATAATGTAGAGGTTGAATTTATCATGATCCAAATCCCCTTGGAGACAAAACTAATTGCTATTAGAAAATGATTGCTTTGCCATAATTTGGCAAGATTATGCTGTAATAAGGTAATGTACGTATTAGATAGCAGTAGAACCCTCCGATTGGTTCTGAGTATTATATATCCGGAAGACTTGGAAAAGGTTAGTTTCTAGAATTCTATCTTTTCGAGAGAACAACGATAAAGGTATCTGTGTCAAGTAGGCTGTGAGTGATTTCACAAGGCAGTTTTTGAAGCATCCTGTCATCATTCTCCTGCCAAGGACATGTATGGTTATGTAGAGCCAAACCATACAGTACACATGTCTGGCTCTATGTGTTGGAGCAAGTGCTGACTAGCCTGGAAGAGTCACACAGCAGCATCACAACACACAAGGCTGGTCTTGTTTCTGTCCTTATGTTGTCATTCTTCTTCCCATTTCACCTGAACTGGGCAAAAATAAAACATTCTATATGAATTCAGATTTCATTAATGTCTTCATGCCAACAAACTAAATGCAATAAATCCGACCAATGTGCATTTGACGTAATGGGTGAATGTTTTTGCTGTAATTGTCTTTTATCAAACTAAAACGTATTGTCGAGAGGCTACATTTCCTGTCTGCTGCCCTCTTCTCGGATCTCTGTGCTCTGTTCAAACGTCAAAGTGTGAAAGTTCAAGTGCAGGACGTCCTTATGTAAAATCGGCAATGGGACCAACCAGTTACTGCCTAAAAACCATCTGTGACTGAGCAGAACTGAAAAGTTCATACGACTCTATCAGTAGATCATTAAAAAGTGCACAATAGTCTACCAAGAAGTCAACATAAACTGTCATTCAAAAATATGTGTATTTTGTCTTTAAGGAGATTCAGTGACTATTGAGTGATACCTGCCTAATGTTGTCTCTCAACTCAAGACTCAGAGATATCAGAAACCAAGAAGAGGTTCATTACCACCCTCTACTGGTGATGAAAATATCATTATCTAATTGCAATGTCCTTGTCCACACATTATTGCAATTAGTGGGATTAAACAGGTTAGTTTCCCTCTCCTCAGTTGTCAACAAATGCAGTGACCTTTCAAAAAAGACTGAAGGTATCCTCTCTCTACACACATTACAATAAACTCAAGCCCTGTCAATGCTCAGTTTAAGGGTGATGTTTATAATTCAAGGTTTAAACCCTATGGCCAGGTAATATGTAAGCCTCTTCTGATAGGTGAACTATATCTGGAACCAATATACCCAGGCTCTGACTCTTACTCATCGAGGATAACCTGCACTGAACCCTTGGACTCCCTGACTACATGTTCACTTTCTTCTCAAGTGCAAAGAAAGTTCCACACAAATCCTGCAAGTAATCCAAAAACGTAATCAAGCTTAATGCACAATTTCCAAAAAGGAG
Source organism: Oncorhynchus kisutch (assembly GCF_002021735.2). Taxonomy (NCBI): domain Eukaryota; kingdom Metazoa; phylum Chordata; class Actinopteri; order Salmoniformes; family Salmonidae; genus Oncorhynchus; species Oncorhynchus kisutch. The sequence continues at coordinate 21,709,992 of NC_034183.2, read as the reverse complement.
AATTACACTAATACCCAATTCAATCTAATGAAAGCTGGGATGGAATAGAAAACTGCAGAGGAAGGCCAAAATTGTACAGGCAAGTGTCCTAAAACTTTAAACCTTTCTTATTCAATCTGCTATGGGATAATCTCAATGTAAAGCAGCAAATACCACTCCCTTATTTAAGAAATCACTCAGTTCTGAATTGTAACCCTACCGTTGCTCACTTCAACACAACTTGTTTAACAGTACAAAGATCAGCCGTGAGTACTAAGGAGACCTATTCTACCCAGAAGGACTGTTTAGCTCTGTATGATAAAAATCACTTATCTATTATGTCATAAACATCCTTGTAGTCATGGACTCTACAAAGGTGTCAAAAGCGTTCCACATGGATGCTGGCCCATGTTGACTCCAATGCTTCCCACAATGGTGTCAAGTTGGCTGGATGTCCTTTGGGGGGGTGGACCATTCTTGATACATATGGGAAACTGTTGAGCGTGAAAATCCCAGCAGCATTGCAGTTCTTGACACCTACTACTATACCTTGTTCAAAGGCACTTAAACATTTGGTCTTGCCCATTCAGCCTCTGAATGGCACAAATGCACAATTCATGTCTCGATTGTCTAAAGGCTTAACACCCCTTCTTTAACCTGTCTCCTCCCCTTCATCTACACTGTTTGAAGTGGATTTGACAAGTGACATCAATAAGGGATCATAGATTTCAGCTGGTCAGTCTAGGTCACAGCAGGGTTTCTTCATGTTTTGTACACTCAGTGCAAATGATCAAAAGCAACTGACTGATCATCTGGGCGAACCAGCTGAATAGAACACCCTTTTTCATTATTTTCTTAACAATACTACTGATAAGCAAATAACCAGTAACGTCTTACAGAACAAAGATGCCAATGTACATTCATCATGTCACTTTTAATTAATACAGTAGATGTAGATCATATAGAATGTTAGATATTGTGCCTGTGTCATGATCAAAAGCATTTGAATACAACATTGTATTTTTTTTTCTCCAGTATGTCCTGAAAGTATGTACTTCTGTCTTACAGACACCATGTTACTTAGCACAGAGTGCTGTACTTAATGAATAATGTCCTGGGCCTGAGTGAAGCCAAGACAGACCAGAGAAAGAAGGATCACATGGGATATAGTGTACAGTAACTAGGAAGGATTGCCACAACATTGCGTGCATCCTTAAGATCTGATAGCACAGATGGTGTGAGGATTATACTGGCCGAAATACAGGGATCATTTGTAGTTTAAAGATGGCCCTTTCTGTGCTTCTCCAGGGCTGTTAATTATGAGTAAATCAAGAAAACAGTACATCCTCGTCCAGCATCTTCTAGTCCTTCGAAGGCGATGTCAGGAATGTTTTTTTTTGTAAGTGTCCGAAGTGTTTGGTTTAAAGTTATATATTTTTTTTATCAATAAAGAGAAGCTAGTAACAATATCGTATTTTGTCATGCCAGCTCCCCCTATCAGTCGGAATAGCATGTCAAGGCAGAAAAATGACCTTTACCATTTTGCCGAATGACCATTCTTTTCCCCTAATTTTAGCCTTGTTGCAGAAGCCTCTGGTTCTCAGAATAATTCATGTTAGTTTCCAGACGTCGGAAGTCATGGCTAGGAACCACAATCCCAGGGCTGACTCTCTGCTCCCCCAGAGGATAAAGTGCTGAGGAAGACATTCACCAGCGTAGGGATATTTTACTGTCCTCTGTGGTGAACGGCAGCACCCAGAGGAATCTTTAATGAGGTCGGGATGTAAAAAGACAGACACGTACAGTGTGCTAGCATTACGCACATTGTTCTAAATTCACACTGCACCGCTGGACAATGATGCAAGCAAAACAATTGGTGAGCTGTGTCATGCTGGTGAGTTGGTTGCAGAGCAACACAGTGTACAGACACTTGTCTGCGAAGGCAGTCAACAGTGAAAGTCTCTCTCTAGCTCTCTCTCTCAACATTCTGATAATAGCCAGTGAAGACAATGTTAGACAATGTTAGATCCTAAGACCTCTTTGGATCTCCTTCATGATATGTCACCCAGCCAGCTGCACTTTATATTATTGGGTAAATGTTTTAAAAATTGGCTCATACCAACATCCGACATTTGAAAGCACTGACTGGACAATATACACAAAGACTTCAGGAGTACGATCAAAGGCCTCTCATGCACTGTTCAAAATATTATTTAACCAAATTACACTTACAGCTGAGTTACAGTACAAGACCTCTTTCATGTTGCCATTCATTATTCAATCATCACCGAGTAATTCTTCAACACAAACCCTTGTACTAAACGACATACAGTACAGGCCCTGAGAATAAACTGTCGTTAACACTTCTTTAAGTTAGATGCGAAGGCCTTAAAGAGGTCTGTCATTAATAATGTTTATAAGTTGACTGCCAGAGTGATAAGGAACTTGGAGGGAATCCTCCAGAGTGGCACAGTAGGGGTCTTAAATCCCAGCCCAAATGTGGATTTTCACTGAGCTGCAACTATAGCGTAATGCTGTGGGAGCCTGAAGTCCACCAAACTTTTGGTCATGTGAATGTTGGTATTTAATTTCCCAAACCCATTAGACATTGCAGCCAAGACTAATCCCCTCCCACCATTTGGCCCCTACTTTTGGAAATCCTACATTCTGAAGAGATGTTTCTTTGATTAAGGATTTTTATTTGGTTTCCCTTAAGCTTGGTGTAGATCAGATTTGACTGAATCAAAAATGTAAACATTGGTAGTTGGGACATGTTTACATAACACAGAGGCAAGAGACTTTGGCAATAGGACTATCAAGTATCTGTCAACTGAAAGACGTTATTCAAACGTTCATTTCAAAGTAAATCAAGGCCAATTTGGAATATCACAGTAGTCCTCCCACTTCATTTTCCATGACAAGCTTTGCACTCAGTGGTAAACTTCTATGTAAAAATGCATGTGCAGTAAACAGTGACATAAGGTTTGTGCTGAATGAAAACATGAAGGATGGAACATCCTTACATCCCTAATTTAGAAATGGATCCAAATGACTTTTTGTTGTGTCTCCCCTTTTGGAAGCGGAACTCCTTGTTTCCGGCTTTACTGCCTTTTACAAAACCACAAGCCAGTCCAACATACGTCGCCCACTCTCCTCCACTCCTAATGATCCTGGCCAGAGGTTTGCATGGGGGAACAGGAAGCTCCAGTAGTACACAGACATGCATACAACTGGGCATAATGGCTGTTTGGGCATGAGTTTGTTATTCAAAAGGTAAAGAAACAGGCCATTAGGGCAGGACAGTGGTTTGTGCTCAGCCTCAGTTAGAGATGGCTGTGGACTGAGACCATTCAACACACCTAAACCCCTTGTCATTCTTCAGCAATAACAATGCCGGTTAATTGTAACTGTCACATAGACATATGCTGGGTACCCCAGGAGCCTTTATGATTGAGTGAAGAGAATGAATCATATAGGCCAGATTCACATTAAGAGAGGAGGACTAAACTACTCAGAAGCTCTAAAGGCTTTTCATATGTGCAGTTGGAAGAAAAAAACATTGTGAATTGAGAAACAAGGCGGTGTGCACGCAATTTAGATGTTATGTTTTCGAAAAGGGTACTTCCAGGATGATGGCAACAAAACTGCTCTGCACACCAACAGGCAGGAGCAAAAAGGTAACTCAAGCAGCTATTGTTGATTAAAAAAAAATTACGTGTGAAACACCAGCTAGTGAGACAGCTACTTTCTCATAGTGAACAGCATTTTGATTAGTTATTAGTTAGGTCTTGTAGCAAGTCTTAATTGCCAAGCTAATTTAAACAAAAGTGCGGGTGGCTAATGAGGAAAGCGAGAGCGAGCGGGAGAATAGCAATCACCTTTGTTACATGGGAGAAAAAAACTCAATTCATTATAGATGAATAAATAAGCAAAAGTGGGAACTTGGACATTAAGAAACTACAGACCATTCTGAAGGACACTGTCTGAGAGAGGAAAGATATTACTATACAGTAAATTAAGTGATATACTGTAGAAGGTATGAATATTGTGAAGTGCATTCGCATAGCACAGTACCAATGATATGGTAGAGACTCAGCATAATGATAACAACTTAACAAAAACTAGAAAACTTGAGAACTAGATTATTTACATTACTATTTGATATTGTATATCATTACCAAATTGTGACAAGATTCACATCGCTACAGTGAGGATGTAGTCCGCTCTTACTGAAACTGAACACGAGAGGTGAGTTTTTGTGTATAGATTTACAGTATATTTCTCTTCTTCTCCTTTCTCCAAAATGTTGGGTTAGAAAAGAAAGTGTCTGTGGCCAACTGCATTTGACAGTGTATGTAATACAATATAGACAGACGCTCAACACAGATTGGTCACAATTGAGCTAACACAACAACATAACATGAGGAAATGTGTGAATGTGTATATCAGGGTGGTTTTGGGAATCAGCTTGCTAGTACTTATGATCTACATGATAATGTAAGCAAACAGATCTTTTTCAGCTGATCAGTTGCAAGAGCGTTTCTCACGAAGAGAGATGTCATGCATTTATGGCAATAGAAAAACCTTGGCCTAGTATATTCTGCATCTGTAAATGAAAGTGATGTAACAAGCAATGTTAATTGTTTTCCCCGAAACAAATACTGAAATAGAGATTTTAGTTGATATTTTGTACACGTGTTGTGTGATCATGATTCATCAGTAATCAATCGATGAACTACAGTGCAACTACCATCTCTATTAGTTGACTGTGTACTGTGTGTGTAGTGATGCATGTAACATCTCTGAAGTCATGGGGATACCTGCTGCCCACATGTTTGTGAAGATTCATTAACACACTGACTTTCATAATATAGAATATAAACTATTATATTTACTCAGCACGAGCTATGAACTAAGGTGATTGGTGGCCCCAGAAACGCAATTTGACGTATAAACAATTAGTGAAGGCCTAACAATTAGTTAACCCAGTTCCAACAGTTTTTGGGAATACGATACACACCAAACAAGGATATTACGAATAATAGAGATGTGTAATGTCATTGTTCTTTAAATGTTAATACATGTGTAACCTACAGAACTGAAACCCATCTGGACGCACCAAAATATTCAATGAGCTATCAGATATAACACCCAACTTTTTATTTTCAATGTTTAACCGTAGTTTTAACAAAAGCGGCAGACCATGGCAAACACATTATGATTTCAGAAATAGTTCAAACGAGTACCACAGAAGAAAAATCAAAAATCATTTCCATTTGTACTCACCATCCACCAGGTCTTGGCCGTCATGTCATAGCACAGCTGCCATTTGACAGAGTTGTCTGCTGCCTTGCCACCCATATGTGTGATGCTGGGGAGCTCCATGGAGAGAGCCAGATGTAACGATACAGTGAAGCACGGACGCTCAGCACAACTCCACAGTCTCACAGTCAGGCAGGAGTCACTGACACACAACTTCCAACCCTCCCCGGCATCTCCCTGTCTCTCATCCTTCCTTTACTCCCTGTGAGGCTCTCAGAGAGATTGGGTAGCCTGAAGAGAGTGGGTAAGACCAGGAGGATTAGGATACCAGCAGCTACACACACACACACACCAGACCATACAGACACCACCCCCACCACAGGCTGCTAGACTGCCTCCCCAATGCCAGCTGTACTAACCCACACACAGACACACACATTCACATGCTTGAATAGTATATCAAGTACACGTTTGGGAAAATCATCCTAAAGAGACATATAGGCTGACCTTTGAGCAATTCCACTTTTAACGGACTCAGATGTCACTTAAAATGTATGCAAAACAAAAACATTGATTTCAAATTTCACAAACTATACAACTCTATGCACAAGGACTACTTTTAAGAATTTACACTGACCATTCTACAAAAACATATTTACTGGAAGAACTGTGTGGAGATTCAAAGTTTCAGTAAAATCTCCCTCAGTTTACAGTATGTGACCAAGTTTTTCAAAAACCCTGTTAAATATTTGCTCTGAAATAGGATTCAAAGATGCCTGCAGAAAGGGGATCAGCTATGACATGACAACTTGAGTTTGAAAAAATCTCTTGGTTATGGAACTACAGTAAGTGAAGTGGATTTACACCCGGTAACTGAATTTCATCATAGGTCCATTATCTGTACTACACAGGAATGCATAATTATGGATATGAATGTCATTCTATTCATGGTGATGTATCCTAAACAGGTACATAAAGGTAGAAATATTCAATACCCTTCTCTGCGTATGTGGGTATTCTACACGCTTGCTATTATTTTAATGAGCTCCACCACCAAATTTGGTTGTTCTGGATTGGATTAAATCTGAACCATAGACATCTACAGTATGTTTCACAAGTTTGGACATCAAAGTACAGCACAGTAGAGCTCATTAGAGTACAGTAAAGCACAGCACAAAACATTAGAGTATAGTTCAGTACAGTAGAGTTCAGTACAGCACAGTATAGTCAAGTAAAGTATAGTTCAGTACAGTAGAGTTCAGTACAGTATAGTTGCTCCACTCTACTGTACTGTCCAAACTTATGAAGCATACACTACCGTTCAAAAGTTTGAGGTCACTTAGAAATGTCCTTGTTTTTTAAAGGAAAGCACATTTTGTTGTCCATTAAAATAACATCAAATTGATCATAAATACAGTGTAGACTTTGTTAATGTTGTAAATGACAATTATAGCTGGAAACGGCAGATTTTTTAATGGAATATCTATCTACATAGGCGTACAGAGGCCCATTATCAGCAACCATCACTCCTGTGTTCCAATGGCACGTTGTGTTAGCTAATCCAAGTTTATCATTTTAAAAGGCTAATTGATCATTAGAAAACCCTTTTGTAATTATGTTAGCACAGCTGAAAACTGTTGGTCTGATTAAATAAGCAATAAACTGACGAGTTGAGTATCTGGAGCATCAGCATTTGTGTGTTCGATTACAGGCTCAAACTGGCCAGAAACAAATAACTTTCTTCTGAAACTCGTCAGTCTATTCTTGTTTTGAGAAATTAAGGCTATTCCATGTGAGAAATTGTCAAGAAACTTAAGATCTGAAAACCTGGTAAGCATTGGAGTCAACATGGGCCAGCATCCCTGTGGAATGCTTTCGACACCTTGTAGAGTCCATGACCCAACAAATTGAGGCTGTTCAAATTGACATGCTCCCATGAACTTCAAATGTTGGCACTCATGGGTCCTTTTACATGGAAATGACCCTTTATTGAACAGAAACACCAAACGACCCATCCCAAACAACAATTATGTCAAAGTTATAAGCAAGAGTCTGTGCTTTAAATGTTGCAAGCCCCTTGCTCTATGGCTTTGAGGGGCATCTGTTCTGAGTGTTTTTTCTCCTAAGACACACACACACCTCCCTGCCCTGACCAGGTAACACACTCCTCCCTGCCCTGACCAGGTAACACACACCTCCCTGCCCTGACCAGGTAACACACACCTCCCTGCCCTGACCAGGTAACACACACCTCCCTGCCCTGACCAGGTAACACACACCTCCCTGCCCTGACCAGGTAACACACACCTCCCTGCCCTGACCAGGTAACACACACCTCCCTGCCCTGACCAGGTAACACCGGTAGAGCTGACTGCCAAGGGAAGCCATCAGTCGAGACCAACATCTCACCAATAATAACCACACAGCTGGAGTTAGATAATAAAGCTGTTTTCCAATACTTTTTTTCTTATTGGACTTTAAAAAAGGAGGAGAGAGACTCATTACATGTTTTCATCGGAGTGTAGTCAGCAGGCATTCTGCAATGGCTTTGGATTTTTCTTTCAAAGAGTGTGGTAATTAAAATGTCTGTTGCACAAATCCTCCACATCCCCCGGTCTTGGGGTAACCAGCCGTTGACCCAATGACATATGGTTTGACCACATAAATGCTGAATGTGCATAGAACAGATGTAGAATACTCTTTTTGTCTTTGTTATTGTTTCTCTCCCAACTGTTTCTGTGGTCAAAGATATCAAAGGCCAAAGAATATGTTGTTGTATGTTTTTAAAATTGTGGCAAAAAAAAAAAAAGTTTTCTTTTTCAAGAATATAGGCCTAACATATCCATTATGAAATATATACCGTGCATTCTGAAAGCATTTAGACCCCTTCCCTTTTTCCACATTTTGTTACATTACAGCCTTATTCTTAAATGGATTAAATAATCCCCCCCTCATCAATCTATACACAATACCCCATAATGACAAATGAAATTCGAAGAAAAAACTGAAATACCTTATTTTCATAAGTATTCAGACCCTTTCCTATGAGACTCAAAATTGAGCTCAGGTGCATCCTGTCTCCATTGATCATCCTTGAGATGTTTCTACAATTGATTGGACATGATTTGGAAAGGCACACACCTGTCCCACAGTTGACAGTGCATGTCAGAGCAAAAACCAAGCCATGAGGTTGAAGAAATTGTCCGTAGAACTGAGACAGGATTGTGTCAAGGCACAGATCTGGGGAAGGGTACAAAAACATTTTCTGCAGCATTGAAAGTTCCCAAAAACACAGTGACCTCCATCATTCTAAATGGGAGAAGGTTGGAACAGCCAAGACTTCCTAGAGCTGGCCGCAGGGCCAAACTGAGCAATCGGGGGAGGAAGGCCTTGGTCATAAGGTGACCAAGAACCCGATAGTCACTCTGACAGAGCTCCAGAGTTCTTCTGTGGAGATGGAAGAACCGTCCAGAAGGACAACCATCTCTGCAGCACTCCACCAATCAGGCCTTTTTGGTAGTGGCCAGAAGGAAGCCACTCCCCAGTAAAAGGCACATGACAGCCCACTTGGAGTTTGTCAAAGGAAACCTAAAGGACTCTCAGACCATGAGAAACAAGATTCTCTGGTCTGATGAAACCAAGATTGAACTCTTTGGCCTGAATGCCAAGTGACACGTCTGGAGGAAACCTGGCACCATCCCTACATTGAAGCATGGTGGTGGCAGCGTCATGCTGTGGGGATGCTTTCAGCGGCAGGGAGACTAGTCAGGATCAAGGGAAAGATGAATGTAGCAAAGTACAGAGAGATCCTTGATGAAAACCTGCTCCAGAGTGCTCAGGACCTCAGACTGGGGTGAAGGTTCACCTTCTAACAGGACAATGACCCTAAGCACACAGCCAAGACAATGCAGGAGGGGCTTCGGGACAAGTCTGTGAATGTCCTTGAGTGGCTCAGCCAGAGCCCGGACTTGAATCCAATCAAACATCTCTGGAGAGACCTGAAAAATCGCTGTGCAGCAACTCTCCCCATCCAACCTGACAGAGCTTGAGATGATCTGCAGAGAAGAATGGTAGAAACTCCCCAAATACAGGTGTGCGTGTCAAGCTTGTAGCATTATACCAAAGAAGACTCATGGCTGTAATCGCAGACAAAGGTGCTTTAACAAAGTACAAAGTAAAGGCTGAATACTAATGTGATTTTTTATTTTATTTTTTATACATTTGCAAAAATGTCTAAAAACCTGTTTTTGCTTTGTCTTTATGGGGTATTTGTGTGTAGATTGATGAGGGGGAAAAAACATTCAACCCATTTTAGAATAAGGCTGTAATGTAACAAAATGTGGTCTTAATACTTTCTGAATGCACTGTAGATCTAAAAGATCATTGGAATGTAGACAGAAGACTGTAACGACTACTTTCACAGTGCTGGAAAATGTAGACTTCCTTCTCATAATCTAAAACTGAAATTCTTCAACTGTCACTGTGTTTTTGACAACCCTAATTGTTGTGATGAAAAATACAAGTGATCATAAACAAGGCAATGGCATCAGTCCAACCACAGTGGCTCAGAGCATGACATTGGGTCCGACACTTCAGTTAGCATCTACCCAGTAGAAAACAGAAGGTCTCCATAAACCACTGTCTAAACTAACCACATGCTTACTCTCCGACTTTAGGAGCAAGGATGACCATAGAAAAAGTGCAAACCTCAGATGAGGATGACATTTCACCAACCTTCTTGGGGACAATTGGCTGAAACAGACTCATATTGTTTTCAAATTATATTTCAGGCTTGAAAAGTAGCAAAAGCTGTAATTATTCAAACATATTCAAAACCACAACAACTAAACCATAGTGGTACTCTGCAATTAAACCAGTCATTCGGAATATTGTCATAATGTAATATCTAACTTCTAATGGGGAAATGCTGGTGAAAGCTCTTTCAGGGTAAAAAAATGAAAAAAACGAATGTACATGATGTTTTAAGTGTCTATCCTGGAGTAATAATACTGTAGTAAATGTTCCATGACTTTTTGAATTCTAGCTTCAGCAGGTCTGATCTGGACTTCTGCTGGCTGAGTTGGCATCAGAACTCGTGCACATTCTTTGGCCATCCACAATGAATCATGACCTATCCTTACTCTGACAATAATGACATGCTCTGCAACAGTAACCTTTTCCCTCCTCTAATTCTCTCTTTTCTCCCAACTTCTCAGAGTTTCATCAGGACAGTGTGGTGATATTGTGGCAACCCTCTCCCCATACCATGAAGAGATTTTTCCCCAACCAGAAAAACATTAATAGTTTTAAAGGGGAGGATAAAAATTGAGAAATTGTTGTGCCCACAAAAAAAGGCATCAGGTCATTCCCAAGACTCACAATTGTAACCCCACTCAACCAGGCACTCAACAAACAACATCCATAACTCACTAGAAAAGAAGACACCTCCCACAGTGCTTAGACATCAATATACCCCTCAGTAGCCTGTCAACTGTAAATAAAAGACAAAACAAGTATCTAAACATAGGCCTACTGTATGCTTAGTAGTAGGCTATCCCATTACTAGTGCTAACTACCTTTAGCTCCTATTGATGAAGGTACACTACATGGTATGTGGACACCCGCTCATCAAACATCTCAATGGAAAATCCTGGGCATTAATATGGAGTTGGTCCCTCCTTTGCTTCCATAACAGCCTCCACTCTTCTGGGAAGGCTATCCACTAGATGTTACAACATTGCTGTGGGGACTTGCTTCCATTCAGCCACAAGAGCATTAGTGAGGTTGGGCACTGATGTTGGCGATTAGGCCTGGCTCGCAGTCGGCGTTCCAATTCATCCCAAAGGTGTTCGATGGCGTTGCAGTCAGGGCTCTGTGCAGACCAGTCAAGTTCTTCCCACCGATCTTGACAAATTCTTTCTGTATGGAACTTGCTTTGTGCACGGGGGCAATGTAATGCTGAAACAGGAAAGGTACTTCCTCAAACTGTTGCCAGAAAGTTGGAAGCACATAATTGAATGTAATTGTATGCTGTAGTGTTAAGATGTCCCCCTTCACTGGAACTAAGGGGCCTAGCCTGTACCTTGAAAAACAGCCCCATACCATTATTCCTCCTCCACCAAACTTTACTGTTGGCACTATGCATTGGGGCAGGTAGCATTCTCCTGGCATCCACCAAACCCAGATTTGTCCGTTGGACTGCCAGATGGTGAAGTGTGATTCATCACTCCAGAGAACGCGTTTCCACTGCTCCAAAGTCCAATGGCAGCGAGCTTTACACCACTCCAGCCGACGCTTAGACATTGTGCATGGTGATCTTAGGCTTGTGTGCGGCTGCTCTGCCATGGAAACCCATTTCATGAAGCTCTCGACTAACATTTATTGTGCCGACGTTGCTTCCAGAGGCAGATTGGAATTCGGTAGTAAGTGTTGCAACCGAGGACAGATGATTTTTACACACTACATGCTTCAGCACTCGGAGGTCCAGTTCTGTGAGCTTGTGTGGCCTTCCAATTTGCAGCTGAGTCGTTGCTGCTCCTAGACGTTTCCACTTCACAATAACAGCACTTACAGTTGACCGGGGCATCTCTAGCAGGGCAGAAATTTGACAAACTGACTTGTTGGAAAGGTGGCATCCTATGACAGTGCCACGTTGAAAGTCACTGTGCTCTTCAGTAAGGCCATTCTACTGCCAATGTTTGTCTATGGAGATTGCATGGCTGTGTGCTCAATTTTATACACCTGTCAGCAACGGGTGTGGCTGCCAAATCCACTCATTTGAAGGGTTGTCCACATACTTTTGTATATACAGTGACATAGGGAAGTATTCAGATCCTTAAACTTTTTTCACATTTTGTTAGATTAAAGCCTTTTCTAAAATTTATGAAATCGTTTTTTTCCCTCAATCTACACACAAAACCCCATAATGACAAAGCATAAACTGTTTTTTAGAACTGTTGGCAAATGTATATATATATATTTTTTAAACACTAACTAGCTGTAGCACAATGACTTGAAGCATTGGCTTGAGAAACTACCCCTAACTTCCTTCATATGGACACAGAGACATAAAAATGGTACCCACAAGTTAATCTGACTCTGTGTATAAAGGACTCCATTGCCATTGTATCTCTTATGGTATGTTTCATTTAAAGGTGTAAAATGCAGAAATCGCTCTGCCATATCTTGGTTGCAAAAATTCTAATAGTACCCTTAATTTCAGTTTGTGACAAAACAAGCAACGTGTAGTGTAGAGAATCATTGTACCATCTAAACCGCTGTGAAATATATTTTCAATAACCAAAAATATTGTATTGTGTACAAAACCTCAAAATCTAAACTAAAGAAGGGGAAGCATAGAAATAACTCACATAGAAAAGATCTACCACTTCTTAGGCTTGCTTTCTATGAGAATGAGATGTATAACTCAAATTTCTATGTGAATTTGGTCAGATCACTCAAAAAGTTACAATTTGCAGCATTGATTTATATTCAAAATGTTAGCCATGTTCTAGTGGAAGGCTGCCAAATAGCCTACTTTATCTTCATGGCTAACTCACCTGTGTATGACTACCATCAACTTTCAAGTTGGAGAGAATTTTGCAATGCTAGAGATTCCATTGAATGAGCATGTGCGAGCGCTCAGTCTGCCCGTTTGGGCCATGCAATGCATTTGAGCTTACAAGCGCCCACATTTTTACTGCAACACCTGACCCGAGCGCCTTTTTGCACTCACCACTAATGAGTTATCACCTAAAAATTGAACCAACTTCCCCCAACGTCTTCCTGTTTCCATGTGCAATATAAAAAATATATTATCTAAAAATAAATATATGCTTCATCCACAGTAGTCTGTGGTTTAACTTTAAGCTGTATGTCCATTGTCCAATGCTTTGTTTATCATTGGGAAACAAATTAGTCTCAAACTTAGTCAACTCAAAGCAGCAGGGGAACCACACAGGAATAGGTCAGTATGTCACAGATCCAAGAGCAGAAGCATCTGTCATGACTTGCCACAGTTATGTTGGGACACAAGAAATTATGTAAATGTCAAGTTACTGTTTTTAAATCATGAAATATCTTCAGGCACAGAGATGTTGGCTATAATTACATATGTTTGAGAGAATTTGATAGCCACGAGGAGCCACAGAGCACAAAAGGGACATAGTATTGACATTGGAACACTGAACACCAGTAGTTCTTATGATCAAGAATAGATAGGCCGGCCTAATTCATTTTCAAACATGCAACTATCCTAAAATCAAGCCTCCTTACATAATAGCTGGCAGAGCACTTAGTAACAGTGTGACACATTGGGGGAATGTATGCTTTTTGCATACATCAGTTAACACTGAACAATATCCCCCCCAAAATGATGGACTCCCTCTAACTCCATTGGAGGTATGTATCTGTGTGTTTGGCACGCTAATTAGATGGTTTGTAGGAGTTGGTTTATGGTCCACCTGACACATTAATGAGAAAGAGCTCATATTTAATGGGATTTATCCACTGATTAAATATTCATTCTGAAGGAAGCATGATAGCTGTAGTTGACAAGTAGGCCTACAGTTGACAAGTAAATGACTGTGTGATATGTGTCTTCTTGGTAGGAGGTGGTTTATTTTCCAAGAAACAACTGAAAAAAAAACACTAACTGAGGAAGCAACTGGTGGTGTAGAATGGTGAGGAGATTATCATAATACACAGCGATAACATTGAAATGAGACAATGAAAACGTTACCTAAAAAATTATTTTGTCATATGGACTGATGACAAAAGAAAAGGAAGGGTGTCAGTCCTGGACAAGCATTATGATAATGGTATGCTTTCTGTACAACACTGTTCCAAATCTATAGCCCCTTAGAGGACCACAGCGTACCACTGCTCCCGCCCCCCACCTCCCACCAATTGCCAGCACAGACTCCAATTACTGGTTCAACTAACAAGCAGTGATGACGCCCACTCTCCAAATTACCAAGACCGCATTTCTAAACAGTGCTTTGGGGAATCAGTTAGACGGCTGTAGGCTGAGCAACAAGCCCATCTCACAGAGAATAATGAAAGGACCTTCTCTCTATTTGTTTCTCTTGATTATATTTCATAACAACCTTTCATATTGGACTGAACTGACTGTACTCCCCAAATGGTTACAATGTGCGACTCACAACATTGAATTCAACTTCACAACAACATAAATCCAACTTGCAATGTGGTTCATCGCGATTTCTACCCAGGGAACCCACCTGTGGAAAATCGTATGTACAGTTGAAGTCAGAAGTTTACATACACCTTAGCCAAATACATTTAAACTCAGTTTTTCACAATTCCTGACATTTAATCCAAGTAGAAATTCCCTGTCTTGGGTCAGTTAGGATCACCACTTTATTTTAAGAATGTGAAACGTCAGAATAATTATTTCAGCTTTTTTTTCTTTCATCACATTCCAAGTGGGTCGGAAGTTTACATACGCTAAGTTGACTGTGCCTTTAAACAGCTGTGAAATAATCTGTCTGTAAACAATTGTTTGAAAAATGATGTGTCATGCACAAAGTAGATGTCCTAACCGACTTGCCAAAACTAGTTAACAAGAAATTTGTGGAGTGTTTGAAATACGAGTTTTAATGACTCCAACCTAAGTTTCTGTAAACTTCCGACTTCAACTGTAACTGTACCGACGATGAATTGTCTCATGTCCCTCAGTGAAGATGTGAGTGAGATGTAAATGTTGACTCCTCTGAGGTAACTAAAGATTTAGATACAGTGCATTGGGAAAGTATTTAGACCCCTTGACTTTTCCACATTTTCTTACATTACAGCCTTATATAAAACTGAAATATCTTATTTACAGAAGTATTCAGGCCCTTTGCTATGAGACTTGAAATTGAGCTCAGGTACATCCTGTTTCCATTGATCATCCTTGAGATGTTTCTACAACTTGACTGGAGTCCACCTGTGGTAAATTAAATTGATTGGACCTGATTTGGAAAGGCACACACACACCTGTCTATAGAAGGTCCCACAGTTGACAGTGCATGTCAGAGAAAAAAACCAAGCCATGAGGTCGAAGGAATTGTCCGTAGAGATCCGAGACAGGATTGTGTTGAGGCACAGATCTGGAGAAGGGTACAAAAACATTTCTGCAGCATTGAAGATCCCCCAAGAACACAGTGGCCTGCATCATTCTTAAATGGAGAAGTTTGGAACCACCAAGACTCTACCTAGAGCTGGCCGCCCGGCCAAATGAGCAATCGGGGGATTTAAAAACATTTTTTTTATGATTTAACCTTTATTTAACTAGGCAAGTCAGTTAAGAACAAATTCTTCAGAAATCTTCATCTGAAGGCCTGGTACAAGCAAAACATCTCTCCAACTACAGACACCAGTGTCTCTGGTCAGGCAGTTTCTGTGCCCTCAAAAACACCTTTTATGCCCAAGTTCACCTTTTGTCCCATCGTCCAGAATGCCACACTAAATACATTTGTCAAGCAGGTAAATGTTGATGTGGAGAATCTGTTTAAGGGTAAAATTGACTCTAACCAAACACAACGTAGTCTTTCTAAGATAGAGGGATGTAATTCAATCATTGTCCAAAAATTGACAATTGTGGTTAAAAAAAAGCAGACAAAAGGTGGTGCTACAGTAGTGTGGAGTAAAGACAAATATGTGACAGAAGCCTACCGTCAATTAGACAATGATGAATTCCACCATTCTCTTACCTTCAACCCTACAGAGGACCTAAAAACTGAATTAAAAGGGATCCTCACAGAAGCTAAGGAGAATGGCTATATTTCAGACATTGAGTTCAAATATCTTTTCAATGGCAGTCTGAGTATGGTTTCTTTTTATCTTCTTCCAAAAGTCCACAAGAATCTTGAAAACCCCCAGGCAGACCAGTCATTAGTGGTAATGAAAGTCTGACAGAACCCATCTAAGTACATTGATTACTTTATTAAACCTTTTCTGACATCACTCCCAGCCCATCTTCAAGATACCACAGATGTGTTGAACAACATTAAGGGATTTAACAATATAGGTACAGCTTCCTTTTTAGTCACCATGGATGTGGAGTCTCTATACACCACCATTGAACATGAACAAGGTTTGGCAGCTATGGACCATTTCTTGAGTAACCGGCCTGAGACTGAGATGCCTCCTACAGAATTCATCATCTCACTGACTGAATGGATTCTTAATCATAACATCTTTAAACAGGTCAAAGGATGTGCCATGGGAGCTACAGCCCTTCCTACCCTGGTTTGTACTTGGGTAAATGACTTCATTTTGGATCCTTCTAATAACCATTTCTTTGACCGGATTATATGGTGGGGACGCTATATTGATGATGTTTGCCTGTTTTGGTCCGGCTCAGAAGATGAACTTATTTCCTTCCACCAATACCTTAACAACATTAACCCTAACATCAAACTAACTATGGAGTACAGCAAGGATAACATTCATTTTTTGGACTTGACATTAGTAAAAATAACAAAGGTTGTTTGCACACATCAATCTTTAGAAAGCTTACAGATGGGAATACCATTCTGAAGGGCAGACAGCTTTCACCCCCAAAAAGGCTAAAAGAGAATATTCCATATGGCCAATTCCAAAGAGTCCGCAGAATTTGCGATCAGGAAACAGTCTACAGTGTCAAATCTGCTTTTGGAGAATCGCTTCTTGAATCGGGGCTACATCGTTCAGGTCCTGAAAGATGCAGGTATAAGGGCCAGACAACATGACAGAGAGAACTTGTTGCGAAGAGGAGTGCCTCGTGATACATCAGAGAGAGTCTATTTTGTTACAAAATACAGCACTGAAGCAGAGAACATTAAAATCATCTTTAAAAATAATTGGGGAATCATCCAAAGTGATACGCTACTATGCCAAGTCTTTCCTGAGCCACCAATCATAAGCTTTAAGAGATGTCCGACCCTAAATGACAAATTAGTCCACAGTTATCTTCCGGGTGACTCTCAAAAAACTTGTCTTGACCACAAACCAAGGGGCTCTTCTAAATGTAACCATTGCAACCATTGCAGAAATATTGCACAGAAGAATTATTTTGTTGACACAGCTTCTAAAATGGAGTATCACGTCAAGCATTTCATTAACTGCAAAACCACTCATGTCATCTATAGATTGGAATGTCCACAGTGCAAGGTGTTCAATATTGGACAAAGAGACGCCTTCAAGACCGCTTAGCGGAACACAAGTACGCCATACGGGTAGGCAATGAAGACTACCCCATGGCAAGGCACTACAAGTCCGTACACCATGGCAACCCTGCCTCCCTACAAGCTATGGGTATCGATCATGTTCTGGCCTCAATTAGAAAAGGGGACTGTCTTAAACAGCTGAACCAAAGAGAACGTTTTAGATTTTTTTTACCCTGGTTTAAATGAAGATATGAATTTCTCACCTTTCCTGTACGGTCGTGATAGGTCCATTTGCTGTCATCTAGTGGACATTTTGCTCTATTGCCCTCAGCTATGTTTAAACTGTTATTGTCCATGTTCGCTGTGTTCTAGTGTACTATGAAATAGATTGGCACTTTGCCCAGTCATATTTAAGGTGAGAACTACCTTTCTAGGCATTCTGATGCTTCTAGCTTGGAGTTGAATCTACAGTATTTCACTTTTTAATGTGTATAGTATTGCTTACTAGGTGTGTCCAATCATTTTTGTAACCACTCCTCTTCAAATTAGTGCTGATTGGAAAAAGTTGTTCAAAAGAGGACATTGTCAGGGAGTACAAAGAAATTATAATACAAAGGCCATGCAGCCAAAACTCATCAGATTTTTAAAACTTTGTTTCCACTGAACATGCTATATAAATAAAGGCATTTTAATTAATTATATGAAGAGTCCCTTGGTCCTCCTTTCTTTTTGATAACCAATTTAACCCTTTTACCAAAGAGCACCTTCTGTCTACCAGAGGTGTGGACTCGAGTCCAAGTCACAAATATGATGACTTGCAACTCGACTTTAACACCAATGACTCGTGACTTGAATTGGACTTGAGCCTTATGACTCGGCCTGACTTGATACCCTCCCTAATCCCAAATATTTAAAATTATGCTATTAAAAAAGTGTGCAGCTCATAAACTCTTCATTTAACGGTTTACAGTTTGAATCCGACAGCAGCCAATCAAATTGTGCCAGCTGAGAAAAGGTTGCATGTGGCAGTGCAGAGGAACGTCGGCGGGTGAATTCAGACAGAGCCTTTGGAAAGATGATACCCAAAGTTATTATTTTCGGATATAAAGAAAACGCTGTATCAACAAAAAACGGATTGCAACTTGAAAAACATGCAGAAAGAAAATTACAGATGGAGGCGCAACAATTTCCAACTCTGTTCGACATTTGAAGCTGCACAAAGAAAGCTAAGTCGTGGCTAATATAGCCGACAGCTATATATTTTATTACTTTACTAGTGTATCATGTAGGCAAACGTAACGTTAAATCAATGAGCCTCCACACAGTCAGTCAGTGCGGGAATGTGATCATTGCACCCAAGATTGAGCTACAACTGGCTAGGCAGTTGGTAGCCTAAATCCTGCCTGATGTTACTGCTGTTCCTAAAACTATTGACATACTATAGCCTACGGTAACCACACAGAGTGTGTGTGTGTAAGGTTGGGCGATCGTGTACAAGCCTACATCACCCAATTGCTCCCCCATAGTGATCCTCAATCACTATTGGGGGGGGGGGGGGGGGGGTTCTTATGGCTACCCATGTATTTCCATGGAAATGTCATGTTTATTTGGAAAGTAATAAATATAGAGATTTTTAAAAGCATTCATGATTTGTGTAAATGCAATATACTATTACTCTTGTTAAAAATATGAAATGGTATTACATTTGGTGAAGAGCACATTTTGAATTGTTTAGGACTTGATACTTGACGGTCTTGACTTAGGACTTGAGTGCTAAGACTTGAGACTTACTTGTGACTTGTAAAACAATGACTTGGTCCTACCTCTGCTGTCTACCAACATCTACTATTGTGTACCTTAGCAGCGCTTCCCTTCCTCCTCTTTTTTTTCTTTAAGAATGAATACTTACTTACAATGACGGCCTACCCCGGCCAAATCTGGACGACGCTGAGCCAATTGTGCGCCGCACTATGGGACTCCCAATCAAGGCTGGATGTGATACAGCCTGGAATCGGACTGAGATGCAGTGCCTTAGACCGCTACGGGAGCCTAAGAGGGTTTTATAAATAAGCATCAACCAGTAGGTCTTGCGATGGGTATACAGAGATGACCAGTTTACAGAGGAGTATAGAGTGAAGTGGTGTGTCCTTTAACCTATAAGGAGCATCGGTGGATAATCTGATGGTCGAATTGTAAAGAACATCTAGCAGCTCAAGAGCATCCTTACTTGACGATCTATAAATTACGTCTCCGTAATCTAGCATGGGTAGGATGTCAAGGCTCAGGAGAAGACGCAGATACAGACAGTTTTGAAGTAACAAAAGTTCATTAAAAAACAGGAGGACAGGCAAACGACAGGTCAAGTGCAGGCAGAGGTCAGTAGTCCAGAGGAAAGTTTGAAAGGTACAGAACGGCAGGTAGGGTCAGGGCAGGCAGAATGGTCAAAAACCGTGAAAGCTAGAAAACAGGAACTAGAGACAGAAAGGAGCATGGGAAAAAACACTGGTAGGCTTGACGAAACAAAACGAACTGGCAACAGACAAACCGAGAACACCGGTATAAATACACTGGAGAAAATTAGGAAGATGGGCGACACCTGGGAAGGGGGGTGGAGACAAGCACAAAGACAGGTGAAACAGATCATGGTGTGATATAGGATGGCAATCCGAATCAGGGTTAGTTTGGCAGCTGGGGAGAAAAAGGAGCGATTACGATAGAGGAAACCAAGTCTAGATTTAACCTTAGAGCCTGCAGCTTTAGTATGTGCTGAGAGAAGGACAGTGTACCGTCTAGCCATACTTCCAAGTACTTGTATGAGGTGACTATCTCAAGCTCTAAACCCTCAGACCAGTGGGGAGAGGGGCATTCTTCTTACCAAACCACATAACCTTGTTCTGAACACCTCCAAAACAAAGGTTAAGGGCAGAAAAATATTTTTGGACACTAAGAAAGCTTTGTTGTAGAGCATTTGGCACAAAAGCCGTTGTTTATGTAAATTGAGAAGAGCATGGGGCCTAGGATCGAGCCTTGAGGTACTCCCTTGGTGACAGGCAGTGGCTGAGACAGCAGATGTTCTGACTTTATACACTGCACTCTTTGAGAGAGGTAGTTAGCAAACCAGGCCAAAGATCCCTCAGAGACACCAATACTCCTTAGCCGGCCCAAAATAAGGGAGAAGGGCCTTGGTCAAGGAGGTGACCAAGAACCCGATGATCACTCTGACAGAGCTCCAGAGTTCCTCTGTGGAGATGGGAGAACCTTCCAAAAGTACAGAGAGATCCTTGATGAAAACCTGCTCCAGAGTGCTCAGACTGGGGTGAAGGTTCATCTTCCCAACAGGACAACGACCCTAAGCACATAGCTAAGATAACGCAGGAGTGGCTTCGGTACAAGTCTCTGAATGTCCTTGAGTGGCCCAGCCAGAGCCTGGACTTGAACCCAATTGAACATCTCTGGAGAGACCTGAAAATTGTTGTGCAGCGACGCTCCCCATCCAACCTGACAGATCTTGAGAGGATCTACAGAGAAGAATGGGAGAAACTCCCCAAATACAGATGTGCTAAGCTTGTACCCACGAAGACTTGAGGCTGTAATCGCTGCCAAAGGTGCTTCAAAAAAGTACTGAGTCAAGGGCCTGAATACTTACGTAAATGGGATATTTCCTGGGTGGTTTTATTATACATTTGCAAACAATTCTAACGGGTTTTGTATGTCATTACGTGGTATTGTGTGTAGATTGATGAGGGAGAAAAAAACTTTAATACATTTTTAGAATAAGACTAATGTAACAAAATGTGGAAAAAGTCAAGGGGTCTGAATACTTTCCCGAATGCACTGTAGACAAGGGGGTGATAACGTGCAGATTTGTTACCTTTGCATCTCCAATGGGTACACTGTAGGTTTCCTGGTCTTTGTCATGTGAACAGGTACAATGTTTTCCCCACAGATGAGTCAGTGTAATGGTGAATCTCTGTACTTCAGTTGACTGCTGTGTAGTCTCATTCTCTAACTTCTGCCAGAAGGGTGCAATTGCATCATTTCTGCATCTGCAGGAACCCCTCTTTATACTTATATTGGTCCATTTTAAGATAGAACAACATTGGATGCCAGCCGCCGATAAACCCAACAGAAGATGGGGCGGGGGTGACAACCGTATCTAGCTTGCCGTATACCGGTAAACAATGCCCCCACCCTTTGGCACTGTTTTCGCGCAGTTCTGTTAATGACTGTGAGGGCAGGTGTTTGATAGGGCAGGTGTTCGCTCCAGCTAGCTAGCAAGTAGGACTCTGGGAGGTGGGGTCGAAAAAAATTCAGACAATACTTTTAGTTCCCTTTCGACCACATTCAAAAGAGTCACAAGCATATGGGTGTCATGCCTGAGCGTGGAGAGTGAAAGGGGGGTGTTCCTGCAGGCTGCAGTTGCACACTATTGATCTGGACAGAAGCACTGGGGAAACCTATGAGGAGAGAACAATTATAGGAAGGGGATAGAAAACTCAGATATTATATTCAACCAGTGTGCCCATGTTTGAGTGCTGTTGTGCGGAAGGCCCATATCAAACTGAGATGTAGTTCAGCATGTTGACACTAGAGGGAGGCGTGGCTTTATTTTATGGCGTAAAATAAATTGTGCGGCAAAGACCAAATTTGCAAGTAGCAAATACAAAATACAAGTCCAAATATTTCTGGAATTAGCAGCCCCAGCTTGTCGGAATAAAAAGCTAATAATATTAGCTAAATGCCCTCAAGCTGCCGTTGCATGCATCAACCAACGGTTGCGTGTCACGTCATCGACTGTTGCCGTCTGGTACCAGATTTCTTTTAAATACGATGCTCTTAGCTGATACTTAAAATACCTATCCAGGCGTTGTAAGATCTGGCATGCATCAGCAACGCCTGTGCATAGGATCGCGACCACTGTCTGAACAGCTGTCCTGTGAACGTATACAACAACACAGAGCAACACAGTTACTCAAAGTCGCACCCTGGTTTTTATGGAACGCCGTGTGTCTTTGTGTGTCAAAAAAGATACAAGTCAAATAAGCTTGTTGACCAATCAGGACCTAAATATGACTGCACACCAGATAATAATTTAACACGTTCATAATTTTTTAAAACGTAGTTATTACACATAAATTACACTATCACTTTTATTTCATATGTTTCAACGATCCACGGATACGTATGCTATGATGCTGGTAAAGTGGTGTGTCCCGCACCTGCAACTTCCGCACTTCAGCGCAGACACACTTCCCCAAGCTCTGGGAAAATGCTGGTCATTAAAAACAAAAAAGCTAGCTAGCTGTTTCCATCAATGTTCTAGAAAAACGAAAATCTGTTTCAGTAGCTATATTTAGCTAGCTAGTTATTTAGTTAAGTGTCAATCTAAAATACCCCTAATTTATGACAGTTCTTATTTGATTAATGTTGGTCGGACCCAACTATGTGAAACTAGACACAATAAGGATTAGTCACAATCGTGGAATTTACGGTTCGCCTTCAAAATAAAATTATTATTGACGGTGATGCAAATGAATACAAATAGTGCCACAATTGAACAGATCACACTAAACGAGGTTTGACTGTTGTTATGTAAATTAATCAAAAGACAATGTATTAATTTGGCAAAAATCTGTTAATCGCACTGTGGATGTATTAGACGTTAGAATTGCATTGGGGACATGCCTAGTTAAATCAAATTAAATCACTGTACAGCCTTACGTATGAATTGTGGATCAATGACATGGGGTACCAGTTTACTCATTGACACCCACTGAACATTTGCGTTGTAGCTCTTATTGCAGGACTCTGAAACCACTGTAAAATGAGCCACGTTTATTTTACCAGTCAACCAACTGTATTGAACACTATTCCAGAGGAAAAACAATACAAACATGGATGATTTGGAGTCTGAAAACTCTGAGGACTATGGGAAAAAAAACACTTAGGTACTGAGTGGACTGCTTCCCCATTTCATTGATCCCAAATCCTTAGGTAATGCTGTACATTGCGATATGAATGGCAATACGCACAAAAGGCTGACTGGGGAGGTGATTTCACACAGCTAAAGTCCTGCAATAAGAGCTACGATGCTAATATTTGTGTAAACTCCTCACAGTTGTGTTCTGTGGGTGTCACCGAGTAGACTGATACGCCATTTCATTGCTCCACATTCCAGCACTCTAACCTTGTTTAACACGATCTAGTCTAATATGGCATGATTCCACCAATACGAACTATTTGCATCACTTTCAAACGTAGACTTATTTTGAAAGCGAACCCCAAATTCCACTTTTATTGCTAATCCTTATTGTGGCTACCTTGTTAAGAATATTGACAATGACTGCAGTTTCTACTGGTCATTGTTTTCAGTCTGCTTGCATTGTGGCCAGCTAGGATGGTACCACGCTTAAGCTAGATAGCTACCCACACCCAGGAGTTTCTAATAACATCTGTATTAAAGATATTTCAAACATTTTTGATCCTGATCTTATTTCAAATGCTCACACAGACATTTTCCCATTCGATCGAACAAATATAATATTGCCAACGCTGTATTGTAAACCCATTGCGGCTGGTGTGTGTGCTTGTTTTCATAATTCTTTTTTGTACAGCATTGACAGTGCTACTGATTGTAGTGGTGGCGCTTGGCTTCTACGTGCAAATTTAGCACACCCAACATTCTACAACAAAATTGTGTTATTTGACGTGTCAAATTAAAAGCTTATTTGATGCATCAAATAGTTTTATTTTAGGCGTATCTTTTTCGACACGGGGGAGGTGTTCGTGTACGAACAAATGGGAAGTGCTAGAGGAGGCGTTCTAGCAGTAACCAATGGGATGTTCGAGTGGGGCGTACCTGCAGATTGCCCCGCATTGTGGGCTGCTGTTGCACCCTATTGCTTGTAATAAAAATAAATAATTAGATAGAGGACTCATTATAAATATAACCCATTTTAGCATGGCCATTACTATTGAGGGCTTCCACCATTTTAAAGTAGTCACCAGGGTGGTGATTCCTATGATTTGGGAGCAATCAGCCAATGAAGAAGAAAATGTACTACTTTAAAATGCCCATTCTGTGACGTGAGTAAAACCCGCAACGCTGCTGGCCCAGACGGCATCCCTAGCCAGGTCCTCAGAGCATGCACAGACCAGCTGGCTGGTGTGTTTATGGACATATTCAATTGCTCCCTATCTCAGTCCGATGTCCCAACATGCTTCAAGATGGCCACCATTGTTCCTATACCCAAGAAGACAAAGATAACTAAACTAAATGACTATCGCCCCGTAGCACTCACTTCTGTCATCATGAAGTGCTTTGAGAGACTTGTCAAGGATCATATCACCTCCACCTTACCTGCCACTATAGACTCATTTCAGTTTGCATACCGCACCAACAGGTCAACAGACGATGCAATCGCCAACACACTGCCCTATCCCAGCCGGACAAGAGGAATACCTATGTAAGAACGCTGTTCATTGACTACAGCTAAGCATTCAACACCATAGTACTCTCCAAGCTGGAGGCCCTGGGTCTCAACACTGCCCTGGACTTTGAAGGGCCGCCCCGAGGTGGTGAAAGTAGGAAACAACATCTCCACTTCGCTGACCCTCAAGACTGGGACTCCACAAGGGTGCATGCTCAGCCCCATCCTGTACACCCTGTTCACCCATGACTGCATGGACATGCACACCTCCAACCTCAATCATCAAGTTTGCCAATGATGAGACAGTCTACAGGGAGGAAGTGAGGACACTCAGAGTGTGGAGTCAGGAAAACAACCTCTCACTAAATGTCAACAAAACAAAGGAGATGATCGTGGACTTCAGGAAACAGCAGAGGGAGTACTGCCCTATCTACCATGAAAGGACAGTAGTGGAGGGGGAAAGGTAAGTTTCTCAGCGTACACGTCACAGACAAACTGAAATGGTACACCCACACAGAGTGTTGTGAAGGCGCAACAGCGCCTCTTCAACCTCAGGAGGCTGAAGAAATTTTGCTTGTCACCTAAAACCCTGACAAACTTTTACAGATGCAAAACTGAGAGCATCCTGTTGGGCTGTATCACCACCTGGTACGGCAACTGCACCGCCGTCAACTGAAAGGCTCTCCAGAGGGTGGTGCGGTCTGCACAACGCATCACCGGGGGCAAACTACCTGCCCTCCAGGACACCTACAGCACCCAATGTCACAGGAAGGCCAAAAAGATCAAATCAAATCAAATTTATTTATATAGCCCTTCGTACATCAGCTGATATCTCAAAGTGCTGTACAGAAACCCAGCCTAAAACCCCAAACAGCAAGCAATGCAGGTGTAGAAGCACGGTGGCTAGGAAAAACTCCCTAGAAAGGCCAATACCTAGGAAGAAACCTAGAGAGGAACCAGGCTATGTGGGGTGGCCAGTCCTCTTCTGGCTGTGCCGGGTGGAGATTATAACAGAACATGGCCAAGATGTTCAAATGTTCATAAATGACCAGCATGGTCGAATAATAATAAGGCAGAACAGTTGAAACTGGAGGAGCAGCAGCACAGTCAGGTGGAAGTTGAAACTGGAGCAGCAGCATGGCCAGGTGGACTGGGGACAGCAAGGAGTCATCATGTCAGGTAGTCCTGGGGCATGGTCCTAGGGCTCAGGTCAGTTGAAACTGGAACAGCAGCATGGCCAGGTGGACTGGGGACAGCAAGGAGTCATCATGTCAGGTAGTCCTGGGGCATGGTCCTAGGGCTCAGGTCCTCCGAGAGAGAGAAAGAAAGAGAGAAGGAGAGAATTAGAGAACGCACACTTAGATTCACACAGGACACCGAATAGGACAGGAGAAGTACTCCAGATATAACAAACTGACCCCAGCCCCCCGACACATAAACTACTGCAGCATAAATACTGGAGGCTGAGACAGGAGGGGTCAGGAGACACTGTGGCCCCATCCGAGGACACCCCCGGACAGGGCCAAACAGGAAGGATATAACCCCACCCACTTTGCCAAAGCACAGCCCCCACACCACTAAATCAAAGACATCAACCACCCGAGCCACTGCCTGTTCACCCCGTTACCATCCAGAAGGCGAGGTCAGTACAGGTGCATCAAAGCTAGGACCGAGAGACTGAAAAACAGCTTCTATCTCAAGGCCATCAGACTGCTAAACAGTAATCACTAACTCAGAGAGGCTGCTGCCTACATAGACTCACTAATCACTTTAAACAATGCCACTTTAATAAGAATGTTTACATATCTTACATTACTCATCTCATATGTACATACTGCATCTTATACCATCTTGCCAATGACGCTCGGCCATCGTCATCTATATCTATATGTACATATTCTTATTCCATCCCTTTAGATTTGTGTGTATTAGGTAGTTGTTGGGGAATTGTTAGATTACTTGTTAGATATTGGTGCACTGTCGGAACTAGAGGCACAAGCATTTTGCTACACTCCCATTAACATCTGCTAACCGTGTGTATGTGACCAATTTCTTTTTATTTGGCTCGAGGAAACTGTGCAGACACAGTAATCTGAGCTATCTGATTGGCCAGTGGTAGACCTATAGGTGCACTCGAATTTGCTCTCTGGGCTTGTTCAACATTCAGACAGATGAAATAGATACAAATTGGAACACTTTGCCTTTCCGGCGCTAGGGCTGCAGAATCAAGTGCACCTACCGCCAACATGGTTAATTAATTAATACAAATACATTTTATAAAAGGCTTTATCTTATAATTTTTTTTTTTTTTACAGAAATGTTTGGTAATAGGAACGCCTTGGAGATCGCAATCAACCGGCTGGTGACCACTGCTCTAACTCATATGATACAGTGCATGGCCAAAAGTATGTGGACACCTGCTCATCGAACATATTCCAAAATCCTGGGCATTAATATGGAGTTGGTCCCCCCTTTGATACTATAACAGCCTCCACTCTTCTGGGAAGGCTTTCCACTAGATGTTGGAACATTGCTGCGGGGATTTGCATCCACTTAACCACAAGAGCATTAGTGAGGTCGGGCACTGATGTTGGCGATTAGGCCTAACTAGCAGTCGGCATTCCAATTCACCCCAAAGGTGTTCAATGGGGTTGAGGTCAGGGCTATGTGCAGGTCAGTCAAATTCTTCCACACTGATCTCGACAAACCATTTCAATATGGCACGAGGCATTGTCATGCTGAAACAGGAAAGGGCCTTCCCAAAACTGTTGCCACGAAGTTGGAAGCACAGAATCGTCTAGAATGTCATTGTATGCTGTAGCGTTAAGATCTCCCTTCACTGGAACTAAGGAGCCTAACCCGAACCATGAAAAACAGCCCCAGACCATTATTCCTCCTCCACCAAAAAATACTTGGCACTATACAGTAGGCACCATGCATTGGGGCAGATAGCATTCTCCTGGCATCCGCCAAAACCAGATTCGTCCGTTGGACGGAGATGGTGAAGACTGATTCGTCACTCCAGAAAATGCGTTTCGACTGCTCCAGTCCAATGGATGCTTGGCATTGAGCATTGATATCTTAGGCTCGCATGCGGCTGCTCGGCCATGGAAACCCATTTCATGAAGCTCCCGAGAAACAGTTCTTGTGCTAACGTTGCTTCCAGAGGCAGTTTGGAACTTGGTAGGGAGTGTTATAACTTCCGTACTGTCAATGTTTTCCTATAGAGATTGCATGGCTGTGTGGTTGATATTTTTACACCTGTCACCAACAGGTGTGGCTGAAATAGCCAAAACCACTTTTGGCCATGTAGGCACGGTATGTAACGAATTACAAGGTTAGCTAACATGCTAAGTAGTTGCAAAGTAGCTAAAAAGTAGTAAGTTTGTTTTTGTCTAAAGTAATCTGTCTTATGTAACCCTACCATACTAATTTGAGTGTCCTGGTTTTACATTTACTATGTTACATCTAGTCTATGAGACCAGGCTGCTTGTGTGAGTGGTAAATGTGTGTTACCAAAAGGGCTTTACCCACATGGTGAGTTAGGTATATGTAGTCCAGTTCTAGCCTAATACTAATGGCAGTTGAACAGGCTAAGCCTTCTACAGTATGTTTCACTTCCCCATCTCACTTCGCTCACATAACACGTCAAGAACGGAGGTTAGTTTGAACTCCAAACAAGACATGACCAATACCATACAGGTTGATCAACAGCATCGCGATTACAATCAGTGATATTTTCATATTGAAAAAGTTTAGCATAATTTGAGTAAAGCATAGTGACAAATACTGCACCAGAGCTCACACCACACAATCATAATGGAGATTTGCCCTGTTAAGAATCAGAATGACCATAAGTATAAAGCTTCTTGTATTGGTGAAAGTCATATCCATTCTGTTGCATTGAATACTGTATCACTTGAATATTGTATCACCAGAGCACTCACAGTATAGCCAGGGGTTAAACTAGGAGGAAAGGAATTGGAAAAGAGTTCTACCAGCATGGTGGCAGACAGCAAATAGTGGGAATTAAATAGATTTCTGATTTTAAAGTTATGGGAAAACAACCAAACTGGAAACAGTTAAACTACATGTTAAAATCCCAATTTAAAACTCATGGGTATTGCTATTTACAAAAGAGACTAATTATTTCCTTAATTTAACTCCATCACATTTTTAGCCCAATATGTCTCCCCTGCTGGGGAAAATGTACATAGCTGCTATTGATATTTCCATTTTTTTTTAGCAACCCTACTACCCCAATGCCCTCATGTTAACATCTACAGGGAAAAAAACACAGAAAAAACCCAGAACATGTATGACTGACATCATGACAACAATACATTCTGGGTCACATGGCATTGACTCATAAGCACAATGATGACACAAGCATATGGAATGCTATTTTAAAAGGGCATAGTGATGTCTTTCGTAGAAGGGGATATTTACACTATTACAATCAAGGGGGTTTGGGGGCTTTGCTTGTGAACTAATGTTTGAGACCACACACTGCAGCCATCTTTGATATTTTTTTTACTATTTGGGACCGCTGTACCTATTGTGTTTGTATATATATATGACTTGAGACGACGGAGCATGTTGTGGTCGAACACATCTCATGTTAAGCCATTAAAATCATAGACCATTACAACGTTCAAGCAGATTCATAAAACTACTGCAGCGAGGAACTTCAAAAGAAAAACAGTTTTGTATCCAATTCAAGTCTTGTGGCAACTTCAGTCATTGATGGGAAAATCGCTTCATTTCATCTTTAAACATAAACTTGATGTATTTGCATGCTGGCCCTAACTTTGATCAGCCACCACCAATGACTAGAATTGCTTAGCTCACAACGCACAAGCTTTCAAATCTTTCCTCTTTTTTGTTGTCGAATGCACCTAGAGTTGAACTGTAAAGATCTTTTGATTGTCCTAGCAGAGGAGATGGACACGGTGGTTGTGAGACAGTAGGACATGTCAGAAAGACGATGCTTTGAGAGATACACACACGCCCGCACACACAGTTAATGAGCAACATTTGGAACAGTTCAGATAAAATGTCATTGCAGGACACTTACTTGAGCTTTAAACATTTTACTTGGAAAGGCACAAACTATGATTTCCTGGTAAATTATTCTGATGTAGAAATAAAACTGAAATATATCTTGTTTCATGTAAATTGACAATTCAGCCCGTACTCAGATATGCACTGAGTGTACAAAACATTATGTACACCTGCTCTTTCCATGACAAACTTACCAGGTGAATGCTATTATCCCTTATTAATGTCACTTGTTAAATCCACTTCAAATCGGTGTAGATGAAAGGGAGGAGACAGGTTAAAGAAGGATTTTTAAGCCTTGAGAAAATTGAGACATGGATTGATTGTGTGTGTGTGTGTGTGTGTGTGTGTGTGTGTGTGTGCCAGGGTGAATAGGTAAGACAAAATATTGAAATGCCTTTGAACAGCGTATTGTAGGTGGCAGGCGCACCAGTTGGTGTCAAAAACAGCAACGCTGCTGGGTTTTTCACGCTCAACAGTTTCCCGTATGTATCAAGAATGGTCCACCACCCAAAGGACATCCAGCCAACTTGACACAACTGTGGGAAGCATTGGAGTCAACATGGGCCAGTATCCCTGTGCAACGCTTTCAACACCTTGTAGAGTCCATGCCCTGATGAATTGAGGCTGTTCTGATGGCAAAAGGAGGAGGGGAGGCACAACTCAATATTGGGGAGGTGTTCTTAATGGTTTGTACAGTCAGTGTTAGCCTTGTATAGGACTCTTCCTAGATAAGTCTTCGGTTGTTTTCCTGTTTGTTCATTTCAAACCTACAATTCCATTGTACTTTCTTTTTGTTTCCAAAAGTGCAACAAGAAGAAGAGAGCTTAATATCAGTTTCTCTCCATCTTCCACAGTACCTGAGGCCAGTGACTGTGCTACAAAGTCCACATTGACAGACATGAAAGCCAGAGAAGAAAAAAGAATACAAAATGAATTCCAGTACACTAAAACAAACATTTGTTTTCAACCCAGGGAGTTGACTTTGAAAACAACAGAGGATTAAATAAAAAAACTCAACAGCAT